>NC_079517.1:7412943-7758023 GCF_000801105.2 Raphanus sativus
TAATGTCCCCGTGTATTACATTCTGTGTACATAGAAATAGTATCAAAAGAGTATTTTACGTGATTAAACCATGAATCTAGAGAAAGAAGTGATAAAGAAAAAGAAGGATCATACATGAGCATGAAGGTACATCAGGCCAGCAACTATATCTCGCAAGTACTTTCTAGCAGTTTTCTCACCGAGAGCACCAGGCGGTCCAGAACCGTCATATACCCATTTTCCATCAATGTATTCGAGAACTGGATGAAACCAAAAAGACAAAACACTATGAGATAAAGAGGCTCTTTCCACAAAGAAAACAGAAAAGAGAAGAGGAAGATGAGAGTACCCATGTAAAAATGATCAGTTTCCGGATCATCTATCACCTCAATGAGATTAACAATGTTAGGATGCTCCAAAATTTTCATAATCATAACCTGAAAGCGAATACATAAAAAAAAAGGAGCGTAAACACAACTTCTCTCATATGAAACCAAATGGAACTGCATACCTCACGAAGAACATCACTCATAGCAGTCTCTGAAGGTGCAACCCTTAGCCTTACTAAATGCGACTTGTGAAACGCCTAGAACCCCAAAAGTATTAAACCCAAAATATGTCAGGAGGTCTTTAAACCCTATTAAGTGATCAACTAAGCAAATTAAACTTACTTTGATAGCATAATGCTGGCCATCTACGGTGCTTCGATATAAAACCTGAGTTGCCAAAAGAAAAAAGATTAACATTGCTAGCTGCTTTTGGAGGATAACACTTCAAAACGATGAGTTTCATACTTACCACTTTACCATAGCTACCAGATCCAATTTTACACACGCGAACATACTCATTGATCATCTTGTTACCATCTTCATCCTAAAAAAAAATCAAACAAGAAAGATAAACGCGTACACTTGGAATATGAGAGAGCTAGAGAGGAGCAAGAGAAGTGACATTTACCTCTCCACGAATAAGTTGATTAGTTTCTTTAACAGGAACTTGCCTGCAGATCAATCCATTATCTAGTCTATATTTCAAAATTTCCTCAGAACGTTGAGAGCGGCTCTTCTGCTCAACTTCTTCGTCATCTTCCTCATCTTCTCCTCTCACGATGCTAGTTACATCGCTATCACACGAGTATGAATATGCATCATCATCATCATCACCGTAGGGCTCTGGAGGTTGTCGGGTTCTAGTAGAAGAAGTACCAAAGCATCCAAAGCAACCCATGGTACGGGCAAACAAAAAATTATCACGAAACATGATCCAACTAACTCCTCCCCCAAGATAAAACAGATATGTGTTCTTCAAAGTAATGATTAAAAAATAGAAAGTTGCTGAATATTAATAGAAGAACCTGTACAAAAGAAAAGGTGACATTAAAGTTGTTAACATAATGACAACTTAAACATCCAAATAACCACACAAAAAAATCATCTTACCCCAGAAGAGATGAAAAAGGGGTTTAGATGGAGTTTTAGCTATTCCAAAGGATGCCACTCAGCGAGATGAACAGAAGAACTTGAGAGATCATAACCACTGCATTCGAAACGCGACATGTGTGATGAAACTGCAACCTTATGGAGAAAAGTTTTGTGGTTTTTTTTTTAATCTCCTTCTTCAGGTTGAGGAGAAGCAACAACAACTCGTTGACTGCATATGCATAGCCAGAGTTATTAAGAGCTACAGAACTTTCACCAATAAAGTCAAGATGTGAAATAAAGGCTTCTGCTGCAGAAAAAAAAAAGGTCAAAATTTAACATGTTTACCAAAAAAAAAAAAGGTCAATCAATATATATCTCATAACAACCAATACGACGGCTCGTTTTACAAAAATTTAATAGACTTTTTGTTTGATTAGTCAGTAAAACACAAATCGAAATCCATTTAACACCATAAAACATGATTCATCAAACGAAGAAAGGTGTAAAGTTTTTTTCAATTCAAGCAATCAAAAAATCAACTGTAAATCGAATAATGCAAAGATTCTATAACAAACCCAGAATCTTCCTAAAGAAAACCCTAATTTGGGGATCGAATGGAGCAGAAGAAAAAAAAAAACTTAAGAATCCGTGAAGCAGATAACGAAGGAGATTGAGAGTATTGGGAGATAAATATTGAATCTTACATTCAAACTGGTTTTGGGAATTTTCGATCGGAGAAGAAGAGAATGAGCGTCGTGCGTGCGTGCGTGAGATTAGTTCCGACCAACAAATATGAAATATAGAGAGAGATTTGAAAGCCTTTGGACCGATATTCTCTCTCTTCTCCCCTTTCTGTTCTGTCTTTTTATTTTCCTTTTTTGGGTTTATTTATTTTCTCATTAATTTTTTAGAAAAAGGAGTTTTATATTTAAACTTTACCAGCTAATTGTGACAAATACTTTAAACACACAAAAGTTTATTTTGTCCTAAAAATAAAAAAGTATCACCTGCTACCTACCTACCTGGAGTAGTTTTTTTGAGAATGCAATGATCCAGCAAACTATACAAAACTTATTTATTTTTTTCTTTTTGCTTATTACAACCAAAGCACTAGTCCCACCGGTATCTTGCTTTATGTGTAAAGAGATTTGTAATATCTTCTTAACGGAAAAAAAATAACTAAATCTTTTATATAATATATATATGTGCTTCACTAATGTTTTTGTGTTTGTTTTTTCAACATTAATATAATAATTCTATTAAAAATTTGATGATCTTTATTAGTAAGGGTATATCTCACACTCACAAGTGAATTCAGTAGTTGAAGTTGTTATATATCTCTATTTTTTTATTTGTATTCAATTTCTGATGTAAAATATTTAATATGCGTCTGAAATAGAATAGTTGAACGTTTAAAAACGGAGTTAGAATGCTAATACTTCAGATTTGATTTATTTATTACGTTCCTAAGCACCTATACAACAAATATATGATCCTGTTTTTCGAACCCATTTATATATCCGGGGTAAAAATCTATCTATAGACTGCACTTACAATTGAAAATTAGTATAAACTCTACTATAAATTTGGAATACTCCAAATTACCACACACACACATATATAACAAAAATTAGTGTGTTTTGGTCTTATTCACACTAAATTAATGATTTATTTATATATATAAATTAACACATATATATATATATATATATTTATAAATGAAGTAAAATAATTTATTTATAAGTTTTTCACATATATAACAAAATTCACTATAAAAAAATCACCATCCTACATTTTTTGGTTAAAAGAAAGAGATGTTTTTTTCTAAATATATAGGAAATCACGTTTTAAAAGCTTTTTAAGCTTAAGAATTTTGTTAACCTAATTTTTTTTTTAAAACTTGTGCTTTTTTGTACGAATAAAAAAAGGGATTTGTTTACATTCTAAATATATTTTCTGGGAGAAAATTAAAATCGTGGGCGGCGAAAGAAACACAAAACAGATGTGGCAAAGAAATTGTCGCCACACAACAAAAGCATTTGCCTTTGTCTGACTGAGTCCATACACCCAAGCTCTTCTCTATCTAGTGGTGTTTATTATCTGACACTCTCTCTCTGTCTCTCTCGATCCCTCATCAAGCCGCCGCAATGACCGTGGGAGTTTTAGCTTTGCAGGGCTCCTTCAATGAGCACATCGCGGCTCTGCGTCGGCTAGGCGTCCAAGGAATCGAGATTAGGAAGGCGGAGCAGCTTCTCACCGTCTCATCCCTCATAATCCCTGGCGGCGAGAGCACCACCATGGCCAAACTCGCCGAGTACCATAACCTGGTCCTCTCTCTCTCTCTCTCTCTCTCTTTAGAATCTCTGTGTGTTTTTTTTGTAGTAATCCAATTGTTTGGGAATGAAATTTATTGTTTTTATTACTAGGACCTACTTTGGTGAATCTTAGCAAAGGTTTCTCTTTTATGTATCTGAATAAACGAATCTGGCGTTTATCACTAATCAGGCAATTTAGAATTTTAGGATTTTGTCTTAACGAAAAGTTATTTTGTTCCAAAGTTCTGATCTTTTTGGAGAAATGATTTCTGTATTTAGTTAGGAAACTTTGTGGTTTGATCGTCTCTAACTCTCCTAGAGAGTATCTCAGTTAGTCTTCTCCAAAAAGATTGGCTTTGAGATTGAAAAAGGAGGACTTTTTGATATGCAAGTAGTACATAAGGTGATGTGTCAATTTGTGTTTTTTTTTTTCTCTGTGACACTTAATGGCTTAGTCGATGAAACGAATCTGAAAGGAGTTAGTCATGTGGACAAATAGTTATGCAAGACGACTCTTATGTGTTTTAGTTTTTCTTTCCTTTCGATTCTTTGAAGTTTCCGGCTCTACGTGAGTTTGTAAAAACGGGGAAACCTGTTTGGGGGACATGCGCTGGTCTTATCTTCTTGGCAGACAGAGCCGTTGGTGAGAGTACTTACTTGACTCATCTTCCCATCACAACTTGTGTTGCCACATTATTTAAAACAAAAAACAAAAAAAAACAAAATAACGAGAAAAATGTTGTAAATAATTCCAGGTCAGAAAGAGGGAGGTCAAGAACTAGTTGGTGGTCTTGATTGCACCGTGCATAGGAACTTCTTTGGCAGCCAGGTAAAATAAAACGTTCTTCAACAATAAAAGGGTGTGGCAAAAAGCTTGATTATCAACGTTTTCTTTTAATGTGTAGATTCAAAGTTTTGAAGCTGATATCTCAGTACCTCTACTAACATCTAAAGAAGGTGGGCCGGAGACATACCGAGGAGTCTTCATACGTGCTCCAGCTGTTCTCGACGTTGGCCCTGATGTCCAAGTCTTGGCGCATTATCCCGTCCCATCGAACAAGGTCTTGTATTCAAGCTCCACCGTCCAAATCCAAGAGGTTTTGCTTAGTTTTGCAACCCATGCTCATGAAAACGACTGCGTGAGGACATGTATGAATCTCGTCTTTTTGTGTCTTTTCAGGAAGATGCTGTTCCAGAGACGAACGTCATTGTTGCTGTGAAGCAAAGAAACTTGTTAGCGACTGCGTTTCACCCCGAGTTAACCGCAGACACGCGATGGTAATATTACTTTTTAACTCTTTTCCCTGTCTTTTAATTTCCTGGCCTTGGTTGGTTATTATGATCTGGTATGCTTTGATTTTTACTCTTGTATGGTCAAAATATTCTTTTTCACAGGCACAGTTATTTCATGAAGATGGGGAAAGAGGTCGAAGAAGGAGCTTCTTCAAGCAGTAGTGGAACGATTGTTTCTGTTGGAGAAACCAGCGTTGGTACCGAGCAAGCTAAGCCTGATATTCCTATATATCAGTAACTAACATTAGAGAGAAGAGACTCATCACTTCTCTTGAAATAAAAGAAAAAAAAAACTATAGAAAAGTGTCAGATTCTTTTTGATGTTTTGTGGAAAGAAAATGTCAATCTAGTTTGCATTTGAGCACACAAGAAAAATTCACAGTACTTTGTTTTCTTGACACAACTTTGTATACCGTTGAATCAAACCTGCTTCTTTGGCTCATGGTTCAGTTTTGTTTGTGCCTTTTGAATTGATACTGGTTGTTTGGCCAAGAATAAGGACAGAATAGAACAAGACTTGACAAGTATAAAATTCGGTTTAAGTTTTGGTACAAGAATACAGATGCTAAACTGGTTCGTAATAAACCAGTCAACTGTTTTGGCGTGTTTGACTTTACTTTGGTGTCTCGTAATGGTGCGAGCCTGTAGTGTAGTGGGCGGCTTGTGGACCAATGAAAAGTCAAGAAAGTTTCTTGGAATACACACATTTACAGACATGTGGGGAGGGCTTTCTTCGTCATTTAAGGCATCCTCACGTTCTAGCTTTAGCTCGTTTCTTGGACAGAAAGGCATCAAGACACAGCCAATTAGATTCCTTTCATATATAGAATCCTATACTATACACAGTGATTTCATAAATATTAGCAAGAAACTTTTAATTAAAAAAACAGGGAAAATGTTGAATTTTAACAAATATCTTGAAGTAACATATACAAATGAATTTCTGATAGTTACGGAGATTATTATAGTGGTTCGATTAATAAATTTTATCAGGAAAATGAAGTAATTTTAAAATAACGTTTTGATCATGAAGCTTAAGGAAATGGGTAAAGAACAGTGTGAACATATAATTACGTAAGTTTTTGATAAAATTAAATTAATCATCTAGCTTTATAGTTTTGATGTTGAAGCTTCAACAAGTAGGCTTTTTGACTTGGGACGAACTCAAAGAGTCGGCTTCTTTCTTAAGATGAAGCAAAGGATATTATCAGATGAGGTTTTAAATTAGTCAACTCAATTCTTTCTTCACTCTATAAAACCCCTCCTTCTGCAACAACATTCCACCACAAAACAAAAATTAATCATCCTTTTAAACTAAAGAAGAAGCTAAAGAAGAAGAAGCCAAAGAAGAAGTCTTGAACTTGAGAGATGGAGCACAGAAAGTCATATGTGCTCGTCGCTCTCTTCGCATTGCTTCTCTTGACCGAAGTTGTCATTGCTGCGAGTGATGGCGGCAAAGGCAACGGTAATAACGGCAAGGGGCAAGTAGACAAGGGTAATGGAGGATATGATGATGGTAAAGGCAAAGGTAATGGTAATGGTAATGGTAATGGTAACGGTCCAAAGGACAAGGACAAGAAGGATAAAGAAAAGAAGGAAAAGGAGAAGAAGGACAAGGAAGAAAAGGCAAAGAAGGACAAGGAGAAAAAGGAGAAAGAGAAGAAGGAAAAAGAGAGGAAAGAGAAAGAGAAAAGGGACAAGGAGCAGAGTGAAGCGGCTGCAAGATACAGGATGCTTTCACCGTTGCCCACAGGACAAGAGCAGGCCATGTGCCAGGGTCAGGGTGCATGTTATTACAAGACTCTTGCTTGTCCTGGTGAATGTCCCAAGAGGAAGCCCGCCAAGAACAGAAACACCAAAGCTTGTTTCATTGACTGCACCAGCAAATGCGAAGCTACATGCAAATGTAAGTACATTCTATTTCAGTTGGTCTCCTTCAACTTGTGTTACAAGTAAAAGGTTAACTTATATACCAAATAAATTCTTTTTTTTCTTTTTTTACTAATAATTAAATTCTTTCTTACAGGGAGGAAACCGAACTGCAACGGCTACGGTTCTCTATGCTATGACCCTAGATTTGTTGGAGGAGATGGTAGGATGTTCTATTTCCATGGATCCAAAGGAGGAAACTTTGCGATCGTTTCAGACAATAACCTCCAGATCAACGCTCACTTCATTGGTACAAGACCCGTTGGAAGAACCAGAGACTTCACATGGGTGCAAGCCCTGAATGTCATGTTCGAAAACCACAAGCTCGTGATCACAGCCAATAAAGTGACACAGTGGGATGAAAACTCTGACTCCTTTACCATCAGATACAACGAAGAGCTCATCACGCTACCAGAAGATGAAGAATCCGAATGGAGGGCAAATTCGGGACAAAGAGAGATCGTAATCGAAAGAACCGACGAGAAAAACAGCGTGAGAGTACTTGTCTCTGGTCTTGTTCAGATGGACATCAAAGTGAGACCAATAGGGAAAGAAGAAGATAGAGTTCACAACTATCAGTTGCCTCAAGATGATGCTTTTGCGCATCTTGAGACTCAGTTCAAGTTCTTAGACCTAAGCGAGCTCGTTGAGGGTGTTTTGGGGAAAACCTACCGTCCTGATTACGTTAGCACGGCCAAGACTGGTGTTCCAATGCCTGTGATGGGAGGAGAAGACAAATACCAGACGCCTTCTCTGTTCTCGCCTACTTGCAGACTCTGCAGGTTTAAGCTTCAAGAAGAACATCTCTCTGCTGATATCTAATGAGCAGAAGAAGAATAAGTATGGAAACTATACTATCTGTTTTATTTAAAAAATCGTATTTATCTGTTTTGTCTGAAACTATTCTATATTCATGAAAAATTAATGTAATAAGAGCCAAGAATATAAATCTTTGGCTCGTTTATGATGTTTTTGAGGGTTTAAGAATTATAAGACGTTTCTTGCGCCGGAAACAAACCCTTGATTTCTTAATTTGCACCTGTTGCGTTGTTGTGTGTTTGAATATGAATATGTTTAAATAATAAGTATAATAAACTATATTGTGTGTATATTCATGCATTTGAATATGACACTGTATTTCTTGGATCAAGTTTTTTTTGGATATTCTTCACTTTGGAAGCAAGTGTCTTTTTGGGTTTTGAGGAACAACTGGAGATGCTTAAAAGACACACTCTTTTCGCTAGAATTTATAAACCAAATACCAAAAATCATATTTAAATAATCAAATAAGTTAGTAATAATAAAAAGAAGCTTGCAATTTTCTAGGTATAGATTCATGTGATCCAAAGGAAATTAAATTATGTTATACATCACATGAATACATGACTTCAAATACCAATCTACTTATAAAATTATAATCAAATGCAATAATGTCAACCCCTCAATGATGATTTCTGCGCAACTACTCTTGGCATCATGAATAAATTGCATGTGTAGATCCGTCTTCAATGGCTCTCACTAGCTTCTCAGCCCCTTGATCTACGACTTGATAGTGTGGGAAAATATATATAAGTAATGGCGCGCAGATATAGTGAAAAAGATGAAATGCTTTATATTTTTACATGACCACCGTAACATATTACTGTTTGTTTGTACACAGCTACTATACATCGACGTAAAAAGATGTAGTCGACGCATTTCAAGTTTAAACGTGTGTTTCTAAAGCGTTTCAGTGACTTGAAAATAAATCATATTACTTGTAGTTATCTGCTTACACAACATTTCACCAACAAATCTCATGATGAATACCATATTTGATATAGCAAACCGTACGTCCTCATATAAACAAGGTCTAATAGATTCACACTTTGTAGTTACCAAACTTATCTTTAGTTATTTTTCTTCCTCGAGTAATTAAATATTCAGGTCAAGGTTTTGAATCAAGTAGTGGTTCTACCAAAGGATTTTAATAAACAAAAGTGGAAGCTGTTTCTTCATGTGGTTTGATCAAATCAGGACCGTTAGTTTAGCCGCTATCTGCTGCTTACTTTCAGCCTCTCTTCTCTATAAGAACACTCACTCCACTTCTCTGAAATCAAAATACACAAGTAAACCTAAAAACAAATACTCTTTTCTTTTCTCAAGACGTTAGCATCTTGAAGAACAAGAAATATGTCACGGGTCCTAGTCATTTTAATCGTTCTTGTCTCTGTTTCCGCGGTTTCAGCAGCAAAGAAAGGTGCTTATGATGCAGCTTCAACGAACTACAATGTGCTGTCTCCACTTGGCTCGGGCCAAGAGCGAGTTCTATGCTTGGCGAGAGGATCCTGTAACCAGAAGATCCTCACTTGTCCCAAGGAATGTCCCCAAAGGAAACCTCAGATGAACAAGAAGGAAAAAGCCTGTTTCATTGATTGTAGCAGCAAATGCGAAGTCACCTGCAAATGTAAGTTACCAGAATGTATTTTATTTTGTAACTCTATGGATATGTGAGATCTCTGACTTGATTGGTTTTGTGTTGTTGAGCAGGGAGGATAGCAAACTGCAACGGTTATGGCTCTTTATGTTACGATCCAAGATTCGTAGGAGGAGATGGAGTGATGTTCTACTTCCACGGAAACAAAGACGGGAACTTCGCTATTGTCTCTGACGAGAATCTTCAAATCAATGCACATTTTATCGGTACAAGACCTGCTGGTAGAACCAGAGACTTCACATGGGTTCAAGCCTTCTCAGTCATGTTCGATGCTCACAACCTAGTCATCGCGGCCAAGAAGGTTTCCTCTTGGGACGACTCTGTTGACTCTCTTGTTGTGAGATGGAACGGGGAAGAAGTTGAAGTCCCGTCAGGAGGTGAAGCAGAGTGGAGAATCAATCTTGAAGAAAGAGAAGTTGTGGTTGAGAGAACTGATGTGAGGAATAACGTGAGAGTCACGGTATCTGGTATTGTTCAGATGGATATTAAGGTTAGACCAATAGGTAAAGAGGAAGACAGAGTTCATAACTATCAGTTGCCTGAAGATGATGTTTTTGCTCATCTGGAGACTCAGTTTAAGTTCTTTAGCTTGAGTGATCTCGTTGAGGGAGTTTTGGGGAAAACATATAGGCCTGGATACGTTAGTCCGGTTAAGATTGGAGTCCCTATGCCAATGATGGGTGGAGAAGACAAGTATCAGACTCCTTCTCTGTTCTCACCTCTCTGTAATGTCTGCAGGTTCCAAGGCAAACCTGATCCCGGTGTGGCTAAGTACTAAATGTTCAAAGATCTGTTTGTTCTTTTTATTAATCGAAATGTGTTTACATTGTAGTGTTTAAGCATCGTTAAATGGAGATGTTCTGTGTCTTTTGGCTTTGATTTGGATTTAATACATAATAAGAATGATTTTCTTCTGTTTTCTTGTTCATATTTATAGTTTCTTGTGCCACAAGAAACATGTAACTCCAGCAGAGATGGTAAGAGTTCATGCTGCGGCTAGGGATCGGTGCTCTAACCTAATGAAACATTCGTCTTAATTCCTAGATTTCTAAGAACTAGTATACATGGGTTTTATGCATCTGCTTAGTAAAAACAATTTATTTCTCAAGTCCGTTCCGCTAGGGTTTAACTTAAACCTATTTAGTCGAGCTTTTGCTTCCTCTGCAAGTAATCGTGCATCCTCTGGAATTTAAGAATGGCCCAAACCAAATGCCAAAGACCTAACTCCGGCCAGAGAGCTGCCGTGGTATGAAGAAGGGACCTTGAACTCTGCCAAGTCATGAAATCACTCAGCCGATCGATTCCTCCTGATCTTATTACAAGATCCGGATCAGGAACAATTGATGTATACATACACTCTTCAACATCACTCACCTCCAAAACCTGAGGACTATCCCCACCCTCACACTTCCTCACACAAGATTCTCTAATAGCCTGAACAATCTCGTGACTTGTACTGTACGCAACGATAACCACAACCACTAACCCCCTATTCTCCTCGGTAAGTTCCATCAGTCTCTGAGCTGCGGCTTTAAGACGCTCCTTTACCAGATTCAAATCACCAGCAAATATCACTTTCAAATCTTTTAGATTCCCGGAGATCGCTTGATCGATAGTGAGCTCGATTTTCTCCAGCATCAGATCCATCATACACTTGACTTCTTCAGGTTCTCTCTTGAAATTATCGATACCAAAGGCGTAGAGCGTGACGTACGGTACACCAATCTCTTGGCAGTACTGAAGAACGTATGTTACTGACACGAAACCGGCTCTGTGTCCAGCGTCTAGGCCTTGAAGATTGTGTTTCTTGGCGAATCTGCGGTTTCCATCCATGATGAATGAGATGTGATTAGGGATTGGACCGACGCATAGAACTTTAAATATGAATCTCCTCATTAGAGTTATGAAACCATTGAAGAGTTTAGAGAACTCACCTACTTCTTCTCGGGTATTCATCTCGGCTTATATGGTTATGGGAATGGAGAATTGGAGAACACTTAGGTTTTATTTTTTTTCATAGTTGCTGTGAGTGAAATATAAACAAGAGAGATATGAAGTGTGTTTTTGGGAGGAAAATGCAAATGGAATGAGCATATGATATGGCTGATTTCTAGGGAAGGGAGAAAATGGCTGATCAATAACTCTTCTTAGTTTAATAAATATGTAATGTCTCCCCTTAAAAACAATTTAACTTAATTTAGTAAGTAGAATTTTTATTACTGAAAAAAAACATAAAGTAAGGCCTCAACCACCTCACGGCTCTCATGTCCGTTCATTCGGTTTATGAGCTTCAATGTTTGAGTGACGATCGATGTATTTTTAGAACGCCAAAGACTTAATTATTATATTTTCAACTACCACCTAATTTTTTCATGTGCACTGGTCTCATTTACACCTTGTAGGAATCACTTCTCAATATATCATATATCATTACATTATTCTAACTCAAGGATGATTAATTCTAGAATTCTCTCCATATTGATTTTCCACTCTCCTGTTGTGAGATGGAACGGGAAGAAGTTGAAGTTCTGACAGAAGATGAAACAGAGTGGAGAATCAATCTTAAAGAAAGAGAAGTTGTTGCTGAGAGAAAAGATAAGAGTTTAACGTGAGAGTCACGGTATCTGGGATTGTTCAGATGGATATTAAGGTTAGAGCAATATGCAAAGAAGAAGATAGAGTTCATAACTATTAGTTGCCTGAAGACGATGTTTTTGCTCATCTGAAAATTTTATTAATTAGCTCAACTAGAATTGACCATTGTGTCAGAGGTCCCCAAAGTGACCGCTGAGACAAAACTAATATTACATATTGTGTTTAGGTTTGGGGGAAATTATAGGTTTTGGTTTCCGAACCTCTTGATATTCCAAAAAATGTTGATTTTGCTCATCTGGAGACTCAGTTTAAGTTCTTTAACATGAGTGATCTCCTCGAGGGAGTTTTGGGAAAACATATCGGCTTGGATACATCAGTCTGGTTAAGATTGGATTCAGGACCGGCTCAACACTATTAAGAGTCCTAGAGCAAAATAAAATAAAATTAGACCCTATATTAAAAAAAAAAAATTAGGCTCAATAAAATGACTAATTTGAAATATATTTAAGTTATTTTAATATAAGTTAACTAATATGCATGTTTTTATTTGAGTTTTTATTAAATTTTTGTACTCACATTTTATAATAATACATAAATTTAAATTTAGTATATTATAAATCATTAAAAAAACTAAAATAAAAAAAATTGGGGTGGGTCCTGGGGCGGTCGCACTGACCGCCCTCCATGCTAAGCCGGCCCTGATTGGATTCCCCTTGCCAATGATGGGTGGAGAAGACAAGTATCAGACTCCTTCTATGTTCTCACCTTTCTGTAATGTCTGCAGGTTCCAAGGCAAACATGGTCCTGGTGTGGCTAGGTTCTAAAATCTTCAAATGCTTGTTTGTTTTTATTACTCAAAATTGTGTTTAAATTGTAGTGTTTTAACATCATTAAATCGCGATGTTCTGTGTCTTTTGGTTTTTATTTGGAGCCAATGCATAATAAGGATGATTTTCTTATGCTTTCTCGTTCTTACCTATCGTTTCTTGTGCCACAAGAGACAGGTAAATCCAACGTAAGTGTTAAGAGTTTTAGGGCTCAGGGCCGGTTTTGGACAAAGCGTAATGTCCTGGCTCCCAATTTTTTAAGAACTCTTATATATAGGTTCTATGCATCTATTTTGTAAAAGACAAAATGTTATTAATAACTAATTTAATATGTTTATGTCGTCATAAATCTTTAAGTCCAACCATGCTAATATTTAAGTTAAACCTATTTAGTCGAGTTTTTGCTTCTTCTGCAAGTAATTTTGCATCCTTTGGAAATTAAGAATAGCCCAAACCAAATGCCAAAGACCTAGCTCCGGCCAAAGAGCCGCCGTGGTATGAAGGAGAGAACTCGAAGTCTGCCAAGTCATGAAGTTACTCAGCCGATCTCGTCCTCCTGTTCTTATTACAAGAGCAGGATCAGGAAGAATTGATGTATACATACACTCTTCAACATCACTCAACTCCAAAACTAGAGGACTATCTCCACCCTCACACTTCCTTAGACAAGATTCTCTAATAGCCTGAACAATCTCGTGACTTGTGCTGTAAGCAACGCAAACCACAACCATTAAACCTCTATTCTCCTCAGTAACTTCCATCAGTCTCTGCGCTGCTGCTTTAAGACGCTCGTTTAACATATTCAAATCACCAACAAAGATCACTTTCAAATTGTTTAGATTCCCTGAGATAGCTCGATCGATTGTGAGCTCGATTTTCTCCAGCATGAGATCCATCACACACTTGACTTCTTCGGGTTCTCTCTTGAAATTATCGTGACCAAAGGCGTAGAGTGTGACGTACGGTACACCAATCTCTTGGCAGTACTGAAGAATATATGTTACGGATACGAAACCAGCTCTGTGTCCAGCATCTAGGCCTTGAAGATTGTGTTTCTTGGCGAATCTGCGGTTTCCATCCATGATGAATGAGATGTGATTAGGGATTGGACCAACGCATAAAACTTTGAATATGAATCTTCTCATCAGAGTCATGAAACCATTGAAGAGTTTAGAGAATTCACCTACTTCTTCTCGGGTATTCATCTCGGCTTATATGGTTATGGGAATGGATAATTGGAGAACACTTAGGTTTTATTGTTTATACATGCTGTGAGTGAAATATAAACAAGAGATATGGGAGGGAATGCAAATGGAATGAGCATATGATATGGCTGATTTCTAGGGACGGGAGAAAACGGCTGATCAACGACTCTTCTTAGTTTAACAATTTTGTAATGTCTCTGCTTAAAACAATATACTCCCTCCATTCCTAATATGAGATGTTTAAAGATTTTTTGATGTTTCAAAATGTAAAATGTTCTCATATTTCTAAATTTTTTTTACTGTGTAACTAATCATATTTAATAGTTTATTTTATAATTGGTTGATTTGTTTTCAATGTATAGTTTTAGTGATAATTTTAGATAAAAAAAATTATTAATATGTATGTTTGAACTAAAACATTTTATATTTAGAAATGGAGGAAATTACTTTATTTACTAAGTAGAATTTTTATTACTGAAAAAAAACAAAATGTAAAGCTCCACCTCGTGACTCCCACACCTGCTCACATATGTGGACTTTACTATCTGACCGACGGTTTGGGATACTGAAAGACTTGTTTATTGTCTTTACAATCAACTACGTGTGTTTTGGTTTTACTCGCACCATATTACGAATTATTTCCATTCCGTTTATCCAACTCAAACATAACTAGTTCTGAAGTTTTTTTTCTGGACAAATGCTAAAATGATCTTTGATGACATATGTATTTATTAGTTTTATCAAGTTTTTCACCATTTACCGGAAGTCAGAATTAAATCTATTAAGCATTTCACGGTAAATTGGGCCATAATTTTCCAAACATAGGGCCCAATATAAACTGGGCTTGGATACATTACAACTAAACTATTTAAGAACGCATAGGCCTATCCAAAACGTACTGTGTAATTATAGAAAACATTCCCTAAATACTATCGAACAAGATTCATCTTCCCGTGACTACCGCCCAAAAAAAGTCGTCGGGAGTATCCTATATAATGTAGTTTATATACATACTACAACCCCCACGTCTCTTCCTCTCTATTCATCAACATCTATTATACAATACCACCACCAAAGATTTGACTTTTTTATCTTCTCTTTTCCGTCCAACGCGAGAATAATGGCTAAAGGCTCTTCCCAGTCCCAATCATCAACATCCACCTCCTCCTCAGCCTCCCGTCCCGGTCTGGCTGCTCCTCGTGGATCCGCCGCCGCTACGGCTGGCATGCGTCGCCGCAAGCTCGGTGGCGGTGGAGGCGCATCGGCAGGGGGAGGATCCGTGGGTGGGGGAGGATCGAGCAACATGCTGAGGTTCTACACGGATGAAGCTCCTGGTTTGAAGATATCACCTACGGTTGTTCTCATTATGAGTCTATGCTTCATCGGTTTTGTCACCGCTCTTCACGTCTTTGGAAAGCTCTACCTTCACAAATCCGGATCCAAAGCTTAGATCTTGTCATCTTGATCTTCTCCGATGTGTGTTGCTGAGTTTTCTTTTTGTATGTCTTTTGTTTCCTTTTTTTGGTCGATCTTGATCTTGATCTTGATCCATGTAAGTCTTTAAACGTTGAATAAAACATGTTAGTTTTTGTTTGTATGTGTTTAACTACATAAACTTGGAATGTATATTACAATTTATATTATCTTAATTGTGTAAAGATTAATCTTCACAATCAATGGCTCTCTGTTTTCAAATTTAGACTCGATCTTGGTTCAGATTGGTTTTGTATGAAGCTTAAAATAATCCACAGTTGCATGTGCTAATTCCGGGAATGAGTTATGATGTGTTCTTCGTGAGAGCTTCTAATTGAATCCGATTCACATATGGGCAAAATAGGCTGTACTAACTTGTCCGTGAAAAAAGCCCAAGCAAGGAGCTCATCAATTAGGAGATATCGGTACATCTAGCCCAGTAGGATCTACAGGCCCATGGGAGATGATGGAGATCACTTCCAAGGACCAAAATTCTAATACTTCGTTCATGAAAATATGAATATCTTATTTTAACATTACATCGTAATGGGGGTCAAGCTAGCTACTAGAGGCAGATCATTCTTTAGAACAACGGATATAGCAAAAGTGTTTAAAATAATTTCATGTTGGCATTAGAGAGACATGAGGATCCAAATATCAAATGCAATAATTCGATATCGACGACAATTACTCGTACAAATTAATTAATAATATTACATCAACTTAGTTCAAATGGTTTGCTCCAAAAACCTCAAAATAGTTTTTCTTTTCATTTCTTTCTGGTTTGTATAATCTTTTTGGTAAAATAAAATCATCCATAATAGGAAAGATAAATATCGAAAAGATGGTGAGATTTTAGATTCTTATAAAGGGTTATATAACAAGGAAGTGGAGATGTATAGTTTGGTACTGGATGTTTGAATTTATATTTGAGGTTAAACTTTCACTCAAATGCACATTTTTAATCTGTTATTTATATATAACCTTTAACTAAAAGCAAAAAAACAAAAAAACAAAAAAAAAGCAAAAAAAACAAGAAGAAAATAGGACCCAACTTTAACGTAGGCTCCAAATTGACAAATTGCTTTCTCCTTATGGGATACCGTTTGTCTCTACAATTTTCCTTTTTCTGATGGACCCGCTTTTCTTATCACAAGTTGATATATGAATCCTACCTAACCTGTTTTAGTTTTAACGACTGTCTGTACAGTAAAGCTTATCTTATGGTTGGTTAATCAACGTTTTGAGTCTAATTGAACATGTCTAATCTTCTACAAAGTAGTGCTTTGCTTAGTAATCAACTAAGAAACAAACAAAACATATTATCATCTTTCTTATCACATGCTTCAAAAGTTTTTAAGGATCTGTACTCATTTTTATATTATGCTTTTGATATAGTAAATACACAAAGAACCGTTTGCTATAAGTATATTGTTTCACTTGCATGATATGTATATACTCCCTCCATTTCGATTTAATTGTCGTTGTTGAGAAAAATTTCCGTTTCAAAATAAGTGTCGTTTTAGAATTTTAATGTCAAATTTATTAAAAAGATTCTATATTCTATTTTTCTATTGGTTAAAATATGATTAGATGTATAGGTAATTGTGTCTTTATTTTAGAAATATACAAAATCATATTTTTTAGATTGTGTGCATAGACGTAAAACACGATAATTAAAATAAAGTGGAGGGAGTATAATTTAGAAAGATGATATAATGTATACTATGCTCAAAGCTTAGGTCATTTTTAGGGTTGACTGTACTTTCTTTTGTTATAGACTTAAGAAAGGTTGCAACACACAAATTTCCAAATTACAAATTTCACCTGTGTAGACTTTATACCAACCACAACCAGTCCTATCCTAAAGTACTAAATGTGTAACGTAAATTTTACAATTTACATACTTTGACTTCAAAAATCACTATTTTTCCATTAATTAATGCGGAACCGCAATTTACTAGAACCATGTAAAAGGAAAAGTCATAAAATTTATTACAGGAAAAATAATTTTAAAATGAGTGAGGAAGGAAGAGAGGAGTGTCTTTAATCGTATTGATACAGAGACACTGTGACTTTAATAAAGTCATTGGCGTTGCTTTGTCGTTTTCACGACAATTTTTTTTGACACGACGTCTCCTAATTATCCACCACTGTCTTTCCTTTTTATATATTTCTCTGCAAATTATATTAGTTTTTCTAATATAATAATCTATATCTTGTGGCATTTAAACATCTTTATTTATAATTTTTGTTTGATGTTATACATCCATATATGAGCCGTCTAAGTGGTTTTAAAGTAGCAAAAATGAAAAAGGATAGTGAACACACAAAATTAGCTGGTAATGTATTAGTTAACAGTACATGCTAAACCAATGGTAAATCTTATGTTACTTGAGGGAACTTAGATTCAAATACAGTTTGGTCTAGTGGTATTTGAGAAATTTTCGATCCCAATATAGTGTTGGATTTGATTCACATTAGCCACCGTAGAATGAAAACGACCTCCTTAAATGTCTTTGGCAGATTCCCCAATTATATTCCAGTAGATGACTATTATACGGTAGTCAGATTTTTTTCGTGAATATCCGGATATCAGGATCATCAAATTTTTTGTAAATCTTATAGTAGCTTAAACTATCTAACATCTGCAGGTTATCAAAACTATGTTGATGGTGTTAGCAACACAACATATATTAGTTTAGAAATATTGCTATATCATTATACTTTTAATTTTTTGAATGCCATCTTAAAGAAAACAACTATCTAGCATCTGCAAAAAGAAACATTGCATTTAAATTTAACCTGGTAAAATATAAAATACAATGACAACACAAAGCAGTGGGTACGAACTACGAAGTACCAATAGTAGAAACATGCAGAATCATTTTCACCAATAATGTTATTTGTAAGTGGTTTGAACCAAATTGTCTTATAGCATATTAGAACATTTCACCAAGAAAACCAGTATCGTTGGGCACAGTTTACTTAGAAAAAAAGAAATCCAACTGTAAAGAATCTCTTGTATCTATTCTATTTAAAAAGAAATACAAAATATTACTTGCCTATTTTCAATTGAGTTTTTGTAGATTTTCATTACCTTTTAAGTTATTTGAACTACTTCATTTATTGTATTTTAATTAGTTTGAAATCATTTATTACAGAGTATTAATTATAACTTACATATCTTAAAATATTTTATTATATCTTCTTTATCGCTCTTTTTAATTACTTCATTAATTGTATTTACTATATTAATTCACATAATTTATTCTACGTATTAACAATAATAGTTTCATAGATTTGAATGGAATTTCTTTATTCATAACAAAAATCCAAACCAGTTAAAAAATAATTTTATTTATTCACATAATCAATTAGATATGGATATCCAAGTATATATATTCGAGTACAAATCGATTTTTTGATATTGATTTTTTTTTTGTTTTAAAATCAAATTCTATTCAGATATTATAAATTTATGGACGAGGTTCGAGTCGGATCTTTCCGTATCCAGATAAATTCGCATGAACCTAAAGATTTTACAAATAATTTATATGTTTTAAAAATACTGTTAAACAATCTATAAAAGGACAAAAAGAATTAAAATATACGCGGACGTGCGGATCAAGTTCTAATATTAACTGAGGAACATTACAACTTTTGAATATAGCCACGTGTCATCATCAAAATGCATTTTCAAAATCTTTAGAAAACAGGTTGATCCATATAAATATAAATATATTATATTTTTATTAAAGTAACTATCAATTGATTAGTAATGTATAAAAATGATTCTTCATTCTTTCATTAGATAACAGCTAGAGGAATTGAAACAAATGGAAACTGCCCCCATTGTTTAGAACCAGAAACAGAACTTCATCTCTTCTTCCTGTGCCCGTTTGCAAAACAGGTCTGGGAGGCAGCTCCATTTACGATACCTAATATATATATATATATATATATAACTATTAGTGATTTTGAATAATAAAGATTTAATAATATTTTTTGTACCCTACATCCTTTTTGTTTAATATATAATAAAAAAAATTAGATTTTTCAATTGTTGGTAAATTGTGTCCATTACGTCTAATCATATATACATCTAATAGACTAATACATCAAGTCCAGTAGTATCGAGCACACTGATAGAATACAAAATAAATCCATCTCTTATATTAATTTGTTATGGTTTTTTTTTGTCAAAGATATTCAAAGATATTAATTTGTTATGGTTTCAGCTCCATTAAACTTTGATACAATCTTTTTAAAAAAAGTCGAATTGTTATTGTGTATGGTTTTGTAAATTACTAAAATGCAACATTACATTGTGATTAAAAAAAATATTGCATCAACCATTCTTTTATATTTTAGAAGATAATGAATTCAATGGAATGTTCACTCCGTGAAAATCATGAATTATCAGTTAGCTACATTTATTTTCATATCTCAAATAGAAATATTATATAAATCTCGCAGTCACGTATTTTATGAGTATTTATTAGATGAGACAAGTTGACAAAAAAAAATTATTAGATGAGACAAGACTACACATACATATAGATTTATAGATTTACTATAATCCAATATAAACTCTGTCTACTTTTTTTTCTTTTTTTTGAAAGCTGTCTACTTTTTTCACTGTAAACTATTTTCATTAATCATCAAAGATCATAGTAAAAATACAATGTCGGAGACATAGCCAGAGAGTTTTACGGGAGACTAAAACCTTAAAGGATTAAGGGAAACTAACCATCATGAACCAATCCTTTAGAAACAAAAGAATCAAGCAAATACATAACAAAACATAACTAAGGACTCTACCACATAGAACACTGAAGTACGGGAGCTTTCAAAGGCCATTGGAGAGAAGAACCAAGAGCAGTAGATGCGGAACTACTAAACTCCAGAGCCGCAGCCAGACGAAAATAAACCGGAGAACTGGAAAGAACCGAAGCAAAAGAAACTGCATGGAAAGCAACCCATAACGATCAAGCTAAGCAAATGAACACAAACAAGAATCTGAACTTGTACCCATCTATCTTCACCTCAAAGAGTCTAAGCCAAGAACTATGTATCTCCACAAGAGATTAGTCTTACACCTATTAGCCTTACAAAATCGGGCCAATAAGACCAACGGAGAAAACTACGTATAAACTTTGTTTACTAGAATTTTTCAAAAAAAAAAACTTTGTTTACTAGAACTAGAGTTTGGTAATAATTGTGTCTATTTCAAGAATTAAAAAAAAATCCACTCATGTTTGTTTACAGGTAGCATAAATATATATAAAATCAAATATAATTAAAAATCTGAATGACAATATGCAGAATAGTTATGAAACAGTTGCGGTATACTTCTAATAGTAATAAAAATGTATATATATAAAAATTCGTAATTATTAATTGCTGTGCAGTGCGGTTTGTAAACATCTAAAGTTTAAGTTAGAAAAAGAGAGAAATGAAATAGATTCACCAAACTATATATTCCATCCGTTTCTGAATAAGTGTTGCTTTGATTTTTTATACAGATTAAAAAGTGACGAAAATATATATAAATTGTTATTAATTATAAAATCAGTGTTGTTTGCAATTAATTTTCAGCTGAAAATATATATAATTTACATTGAAATTATAAAATTATACTTTTTGTGAAATAATAAAAAAAATTAGAATAACACTTATTATGAAACAGAGAGAGTATATATCAATTTTACAAGCAAATATAATTTTAGTAAAGAATGGAAATGATATGCTCCGATCCCTTGTTTCTTTTCACAAATAAAATGATAACTAGATCTTGACCCGCGCTTTGGAAGCGCGGAATATTTTACGATGAAAATTTTCACTAATAACTTAACAAATATTTTGTTAACTTTTAAAGGTGTGTATTTAAAATATTTTTGTATTTAAATCAGTGTTTTTAAATTCAACCCGATTGTGATTATACCGGTTAATCTGGAGATCTAACAATTCAATTTAGTTTTTTAAAATATTCATATTAAAAAGTCACTAAAACCCGAGACTAACCGATTGAACTCATGGATGACCGATATGTAATCTAATTTGATTGAAATTGTAATATTTTCATAATTTGTAATCTTATAATCCAAATTTTAAAGTTTATTATTTTGTAATTTATGAAATTATGACGTTTCTACAAAATTTTAAAGAGAAAATGATGGATATAAAATAACTAAAATTAATTATTGTATTGTTTGGAAACATTGATAGTAGTATATAAAATATATTGTTTGGAAATATTGATAGTAGTATAAAGAAATAAGTATATTGTTTGGAAACATGGATAGTAGTATAAAGAAAAGAACATTAGTGATTTAATGTAGATTTAACTATAAAGTATAAAGGTGTATTTAATTTAAAAACTTACAAAATAAATGTTAGGTCCAACAAAATGTTTCTGTTTTAATAAGATAGATATTTTGACTACTATAAAGTTACTAGTAGCAGACAGAAGAATATGGTCATCGTATCATTAAGATTAAAAGAATTACACGTTTCGAACTATGGTGTAATATTAGAATAAATAAGATTTATTTTTGATCGAATTAGAATAGTAATTAAGTAGTAAAGGAAAAGAAAGAACTTTGAGCTAATTTTAGAAGGGATTAATAAAGAGAATTACACGTTTCGAACCGTGGTGTGATATTAGAATAAATAAGATATATTTGTAATCTAATTAGAAAAGTAATTAAATACTAAAGAAAAAGCAAAGAACATTAAGCTAATTTTAGAAGGCTTGATAAAGAGAATTACACGTTTCGAGCTGTGATGTAATATTAGAATAAATAAGATATATTTCCAATCAGATTAGAATAATAATTAGTACCAAAGAAAAATAAAGAATATTAAGCTCATTTTAGAATTAGTTGTCCAACAACAAAAAGAAGGGGAGGAAATGAGAAAAGGTGGGACCAAAGGGCAGCAAATATCAAGGGGGGTTATTGTTAGTTGTTGGGACTCACTCGGTCACTCAGAACTCAGAGGAGACTCATTCTTCCTCCCTCTCCCATCCCATCATCCTTTTTGTTTTTGTTATTTTCTTATCAACAAAGCAACTTAAAACACCAAATAAGCTAAACAATTTGCTAATCTTAAAAACACCAAATAAGCTAAACAATTTGCTAATTAACACTATCAGTAAAAACACGCAAAAGTTCATTTAAAATGGCTTTAAGAAAAATTAATATTCTCAAAACAACACAGTAACATATTACATCTTCTTTCTTTGAAATTATATTGTTGAGTAAACCACTAAAATAAACATATCTGAATTCCAATTTTTCTCCTAGCAAAAAGTATTATATTAGTATAAATTACTGAATAAGTCGGTATGATTATTTGATTTAAATTTTAACACTGAAAAGACTTCTTTTGTATGGTTTTAAATACAATACCTTACCTTATTAATAACAAAATGCTGATTTCATATTATTTTTCTCACAAAAAAAGAGAGAAAAGTGCTTTTGTTACAAAATTGAAAAGAACCTAGTCTTCTGTCTTTAGCTGGTTGGTTGGCTCTTAACAACGCAATTGAAAAGAACAAAAAAAAAATAGCAAAAGCTGAACAAAATTTCAGAATAAAAAATTAATACATAACATCAGTAAAGAAAGAACAAACATAGATTCCAAAGAGATACACAGTTTCCTTTGTAAGAGTATGAAAAAGAAAAAAGTTAAATCAATTTGTGTGTTCTTTAAAAAGATTCCTGAGAAGCTAAACAATTATAAAAACGCTAAAATTAATCTATTCGATGTCATAAAATACTTACTAGACTGTTAAACGATTAGCGGATAGTATGTGTCGATTAACATGTACTTTAGTGGAATAGTTTAAGCTAATCACAAGCTTCTTAGTAGCAATATCAACTAATAAAACTTTAATACATTCCTTATTTTTAACAAAAAGAGAAACTGGAAGTAATTAGCAAAAAAAATGTAACCTTTTTTTTTGGGTGCAAACGTGTGTATAATAAATATAGTTTTGTTGATAAATCTATTTAGGTGAATAAATAATTATTTATTGCGAAACGAAAAGAAAATAAAGTAAGAAGAAGACCAAAGAGAGTGCAGGTGTGTGGGTTCTGTCCTGTCTTGGCTTTTGTCTCCCCCGCTTATCTCTCCCTCTCTCTCTCTTGGCTTTTACTTCACTTTATTTTTCTTCTTTCTAAATTACTTTTCTTTAATATATTTTTTTCTTTTATCAATCTGCAATTTATCTTATGTCTGTTCCTTCTGCTCCCTCTTCTCAGTACCTGCAAATGGAGGAAGACGAATCTTACTTTGAAACCCTTCTTCTCATTTGATACCCTTCTCTCTCTCCCTCTCTCTCTCTCTCTCTCAAACTCTTGCTTCCACAATCTTATATAATCAAATCTTTCACATCAATTGAAAACATTCAGTTTGTTTCTTCTTTCTTTGTGAAATTTAATCCTGAAACGAGGAGAGGGCTTCTGTCACTTCACACACGAATTTTAGCAAACTTTTCCTTTGATGGGTTTTACTTGTTTTGTTGTAATTTGATTCCAAAAAGTATCCTTTCTTTTTTTCTTTTTTTAATTCGTCCCCTATGGAATTTGACTTGAACACTGAGTTTGCGGAGGTGGAGGAAGAGGAGAATGATGAAGGAGGAGGAGCAAGGATTGAGAAAGGTAGGCTTGGAGTTTCACCCTCATCTTCTTCTTCATGCTCCTCTGGTTCATCCTCATCATCATCATCTACTACAGCTTCTGCTTCCTCCATATACTCTGAGCTGTGGCATGCTTGTGCTGGTCCTCTCACTTCTCTTCCCAAGAAAGGCAATGTAGTTGTGTATTTCCCACAAGGTCATCTGGAGCAAGTTGCTTTGGTTCCTTATTCAACTCCTCTTGATATCCCCAAACTTGATCTCAGTCCTCAAATCTTCTGCAGGGTGGCTAATGTTCACTTGCTTGTAAGCACTGTCTTTATCATTTACCTATAAATATCCCCTTTGTGTTGTTGTTACTCTTTTACTATTATTGAACTAGTTCCGTTTTTTTCTTCTTTTCTAATTGTGGTAATTGGTTTGCAAATTTGGTTCCTTTTGTGGGAGAAAAGGCTAATAAGGAAACTGATGAAGTCTATACTCAAGTCACTCTGCTTCCACTTCAAGAGGTATTCTTTTTGATAATCTAACTGAATGTTTGAAGAAGCAAATTCTAGGTGAGATTTTAGACGCTGAGGTCTAAAGTGTTTGTGAATAATTGTGTTAATGGTTGACTCAAAGCCATCATGTCATTTGAAAGGAACATAGAGAGTTGAAGCATTGAAATATTTTGGTCTTGAGTGAGTTATGATTATGTTGAGTGAAACATGTTTGGTTTTACAGTTATCAATGCTTAATGGAGAGGGGAAAGAGGTGAGGGAGTCAGGAGGGGATGAAGAGAAGAATGGAAGCTCATCTATCAAAAGAACACCTCATATGTTCTGCAAAACCTTAACAGCTTCTGACACAAGCACCCATGGAGGCTTCTCAGTTCCTAGGAGAGCCGCTGAAGATTGTTTCGCTCCTCTTGTATATGCTTCTCTCTTAATCAATTTCCTTTCTTTTTTTTTTCTCCTGAGAGGTGTAACCTTCTTGTTACTTGCTATTTTTTTTCCACGGATGTTTAGGACTACAAACAACAGAGGCCATCTCAAGAGCTCATCGCAAAGGATCTCCACGGAGTAGAGTGGAAGTTTCGTCATATCTATAGAGGTGATGAGTCTTGCTGTTATTCTTTTTTCTTGTCAATGAAACCCAAAATGTTTAGTTCTGTCTCTTTGGTAGTATAGGTCAACCAAGGAGGCATCTGCTCACCACTGGTTGGAGTATCTTTGTTAGTCAAAAGAGTCTTGTCTCTGGTGATGCGGTTCTCTTTCTGAGGTATATGCTTAAAGATTTCAGTTTTATCATTGTGTTTGCCCTCTTCTTTAAACTCATTTCTAAACATCTGCGTTTCTAGAGATGAAAATGGAGAGCTGAGGTTAGGAATCAGAAGATCTGCACGGCCAAGAAACGGACTTCCTGATTCAATCATCCAGAAGAGTTCTTCTTCGAACATTCTGTCCCTTGTGGCTAATGCTGTGACTAACAAAAGCATGTTTCATGTGTTTTACAGTCCACGGTAAAGATGCAATGAAATTGCCATTAGTAATGGATCCTAATTGCTTTTAAAAGGTTATAAAACGTTGTTGATTCATGGGGGTTATTATATGCAGAGCAACTCACGCAGAGTTTGTGATTCCTTATGAGAAGTATATCACAAGCATCAGGAATCCCATTTGCATTGGCACAAGATTCAGAATGAGATTTGAAATGGATGATTCTCCTGAGAGAAGGTATTTACTATTACTATCTTTCTGCTGTTGCTAGTTTTCTTGAAAGAGAACTCTCTTTTCTTTTTCTTGCAGATGCGCTGGTGTAGTGACTGGAGTCTGTGACTCGGATCCGTATAGGTGGCCAAACTCTAAATGGAGGTGCTTGTTGGTGAGTCCTCTCTCATCACATGTATACAAGAAAGACCACCAGTAGTTAAAACCTTTCAACATATATTGTTTGGTAGGTGCGTTGGGATGAGTCTTTTATGAGTGATCACCAAGAAAGAGTTTCCCCTTGGGAGATTGATCCTTCGGGTTCTCTCCCACCCTTAAGCATTCAGTCATCTCCAAGGCCTAAAAGGCCTTGGGCAGGTCTACTGGGTACTACTACTCCACAAGGAAACCCCATAACTGGTAAAATAAAAAACACTCATAGAAGAAGAATATGTTTTTGGCAACTTGATTGATAACTTTTTGTTGGTTTGAAAAGCAGAGAGGGGTGTTTTTTTGGACTTTGAGGAGTCGGTTAGACCCTCTAAGGTCTTGCAAGGTCAAGAAAATATAGGTTCTGTTGCATCATCATCACCTTCTTTACAAGGTTTTGATGTTATGAACCGCCGGATACTGGATTTCGCTGAGATGCAGTCCCATGCTAATCCAGTTCTTTTATCTAGTACTAGAGTGAAGGATCGGTTTGGTGAGTTTGTAGATTCTACGTCCCTGGACCTTGATAGGTTTCCAAGGGTCTTGCAAGGTCAAGAAATTTGCTCGCTTCGATCATTCCCTCAAATAGCTGGTTTCACTCCAGCTTCTGCTTCAGGGAGTCCTAGTCTTGGATACACTGGTGGTCCCTTTGCTTATCAAGCCAACAAGTCCAGTTTCTATCCACTAGCGTCACAAGGGATTAGGAGCTCGCATATTCCATTTCAGAATCCATACAATGCTGGAGGAGACAAATCTTTGAGTCACCCTTCTGGTAGAAAGTTCGATGCACAAAGTGAAGGTGGCCTGCCAAAGAGTGTACCGTTCAAGATTGATGTGATGGGAACAGAGAAAGGCGGAGACGTTAATATGAATGCTTCAACAGCAGGTTGTAAGCTTTTTGGATTCTCCTTACCTGTGGAGACACCTGCGTCTAACCCTCAAAGCTCGAGCAAAAGGATCTGTACAAAGGTAAAAAAGCCGTTTTCTAACATCATCTCTTTGGCTTTTCTTGGAGCTGCATTTCTAGATGTCTCTTCTGTATTGTGATTTCAAAAGGTTCACAAGCAAGGAAGCCTGGTGGGGAGAGCTATTGATTTGTCACGACTAAATGGATACAATGATCTACTCACCGAGCTTGAACGTCTCTTCAACATGGAAGGCCTTCTCAGGGATCCTGAAAAAGGATGGAGGATCTTGTACACTGATAGTGAGAATGATATGATGGTCGTTGGTGATGATCCATGGCAGTAAGTATTTTTTTTTTCCATGTCTTCTAAAAGCTCAAATCACAAATATGAAAATGATATATATTTATTTATTGGCTGTGTGGGGGCAGTGATTTCTGCAATGTGGTGTTGAAGATACATTTGTACACGAAAGAGGAAGTGGAGAATGGGAATGATGATAACAAGAGTTGTTTAGAACAAGCAGCTCTCATGATGGAAGCATCAAAGTCATCCTCTGTGAGCCAGCCTGATTCTTCTCCAACGGTCACTAGGGTTTGATATATCATATAATAACAAACCAGAAATAAAAGCTTTTGTTGCTTTTTGTACTTTTCAAGTGTGTGTTTTTTTGCTTACAAAAGACATAAAAGATTTCATGTTTCTCTTGGGTGTCTCTGTGTGATGTTTGTGTTATCTCATGTCTCCATGAGGTTTGGATCGTTTAACTCTTTAATGATTTGTGATTTATGTTGTGTATGTGTGGACCATGCCGATGTACGAGTTAAGTTGCAATATATGTGCGTTGGCTTTGAGGTCTCCAATAAAGTTACAATGTATCTTGCAATGGCATTTTATGTGGATTTCCTTTTTTTTTTTCCTCGGAATGATTGTATTTGATTCAACCAAAATATTACACAAGTTCTTAAACATAAGCCGGCTGAGACAACCACCTCACAGAAGCAAAGCCGATTAAAGAACAATCTTTGGAGCCAAAAACCGGTGGACAACAACTAAATTCCCGAAAACTAATTAAAGATCTATCTTAATTTGTTTCATAGGTTTGCAAAATTCCAAAATTCTAGCTTACTGGAAAATATTTTTTTGTCAATACTATTAAGTATTAAGTATGAATTGATATGAATTAGCATATATTTTATAAAAATAATGAGTACAAATACAACCTCCCACTTTTCTACAAAAAAAATAACAAATGGGAAATGAGAAAATAAAAACATTATTTGAAAACAAAAGTATTAAATTGTATATATTTATATATTTCGTAAATTATAAATAAATAAAATATATTTATTACAGAATAATTATAATTTTATATTTTTAAAAAATTAAAATAAAAACCCTGATTTTTTTTAAATACCAAAATAAATTTTAAAAATCTACTCAAGTCTTGTATTAGTATATATATGTATTCAAATTCTCTGAAATTCGATCCAGAAAGCTTCCATATTATCTAAACTATAAAAATTAGACTATAAATTTTTTGCTACATCTTCGATTTTTTTTTACCTTCTAAATATTGTTATGCTATGTACTTAACTATTTATAGTTGAAGTTTATAATTTGTCTAATGGTAATTTTAATTCGAATCTAACAAAAAGAGTTTTATATATTTCTTTGGTTTCTTAATACATGTGTGCTTTTTATTATAAATATTTTTCATTATTGAAAAAAATAAAAAAATAGATTGCCATTTGTAAAAAAAATATATGTTGTACTATTATGATGAATCACTTATCAACATTTAATATTACAATGTAAATTTTACTTTCATTTATTGTATTTTATTTAATAGTTATCATTTCAGGAGTTTTAATAGTCTTTATGTGCACAGTTTTAATAGTCTTTATATTCTAATAAAATGGTGTAGTATATATTACAGATTTTCTTGGGATACAAAGAAAATGTAAGAAAATTTTATTTATACTTGGTATCTTTTCACGATAAATTTCATGTGTATTTTGAGAAATAAATATATTTTTATTGAAAATAAGAGACATCAATTCTGAAAAAAATCAATTCTGAAAAAAATACAAAATACTATGAAAGAAGAGAAACACAACATACTAAGAAGAAATGAGGATAAAACATTTTTTTTTGTCTCGACACTCCATTGGATCATATAGAAATGATCAGTCACAATCAGATCAAAGATGAGGAGGGTGGCCATCTTGATGACGTTCATTCTCGGAGAAGCCTTCTTCTTTAAAACTCAGATTTTGGTTTTGGTTCTGGTACTGATTAAACCCTTGCATGTAGTTTAAATTGTATTCTGGAACAAATCCTCCAGCATAATTATTGTTTCCATAAGGTAATGGATAATTAGGAGAATACATGTTCTGGTTGTAGTATGCATTCGCGTTGAACATTCTTCTTTGAACACACGGGTCCAAATTAGGGTTGATATAAGCCCCATCTAGGAAAGGAGCACCACTGGAACTTCCCACATAGAAGTTCTGCAGAGGAAAAGTTGCTTGCAAATGTTTGGAGGCCTCATCTGTAACAGTTTTTCTCAATTTTTCCAGTAAACCTTTAAATTCTATGGCATGAGCTAAGTCAAGCTCTTCAACGGGTTCTTCCCACCAACACTCAGGCATTTTAGAATTTTTTCTTATTTTTTTTAATTCTTCATTTTTCTTTTTTGCTGATTCCAAATCATTCATCACCTGCAAATACAAAATAACTTATTTTCCAGTGTATGTGTAAAAGATCCTATTTGGTATCATCTCAAATTAATTCCTCCAAAAATAAACTTATATACCTATATTAAGAGCATTTAAATAACACAATCTACATATACTAATAAACATATAAATTATGACACTAATCTCTGCATGATTACATTACCAGTATAGAAGTATATTCTATATACAGAGAAAATACATAATATACTGTACATTACATTAGTTATTTGTGAAAACTAACATGCACATAAATATTAAAAATATTTGAATACAACATTAAGGTTTTTATGATTTATATAAACCATAATAATATATTGAATAATACGATAGAAGTCACCTGAGTAAGATAGTCGTTCATAGTCGGAATGGTAATTGGACGCACTTCATTAAATCGCATGTTGTTGTTTTGGTTAGGAGGTTGTTGGTTAATATTTAAGAATCGATTAAGCACGAGCTCAACACTTGGATGACCAAAAGAATAGACTTTTCCACCAGGTGAGAACACAATAACGGCGATATCTGCACCACAAAGTGTATTAAGCTCACTAGCTTTTTTGAAAAGGCCGGATCTTCTTTTCGAAAAAGTAACTTGAAGGTTACTCTCATTTTCCATCTTGGCCATTGTAATCCTCTGGCGACCTTTACTTTTTTTTGCCATGTTTTGGGAATCTGGAAAAGAAAATATGTTTTGACGTTTACCTTAGCGACAACTTTCATGTATTTATAGCAAAACATTACATACTAGCAATTAATATTAAGAGTTATCTAAGAGTAATATCGAATCCAAAATATTATATTATATGGTTAAATTTCATTTTTACCAATTTTAGTTGTTGCAATATCTTTATATTCCCTCACTATAAGGTATGGAATTTATATTTATTTGACTTTGATATATCATTTCACTTGGTACAATGTAATAAAATCTGACACCTCACTATATGTGATATTCCCGAATTTGTTAAATGATAAAAATTTCTTTCTAAATAAAATTGACATATATGATGATATAAGAAATTTCACTAAAATTGAAGTTTTTTTAAATGTATTTAGCAATTGATAAAAAAACTGGACTTCTTACAAAAACATTTAAACTCAAAATTTAAATTATTTTGCAATTATATTCATCAATACTATCTATAGAATAGCATATTAACCAACTGTATTACAATTATACAATATATCTTTTTCAGTCACTAATAGAAAGCAATCTACTATGATCATGTTTTTTTTCCATGTCGCACTGATCTGCCAAAATGTGGGTTTTGTTGTTATAGGTGTGGTTTTTGTTGTTATAGGTTTTTGTGACTTGCAACCTGCTACTGTGAACTGCTGATTTATGACCAAATATTATTTATTTTTTTGTTGCAGATCGGATATATTTTTTTATTTTAACTGTATTTTTATAAATTTTAAATCGGGACTGATTGTGCGTTTAGTCATCCGAAACAAAAAAAAGCAATAATATGTGATTTATGGCTTGATTGCACATTTAGTCGCGCGACAACAATAACAAAACGAACAATAACATGCGATAAGTCGTTAGTTAAGTCGAATCAACACATAGACGAACAAGACACATCTATGAAAGTGGAGGGAATTTTCCTGAGTCTCTACGTCATCTCACCAAAACTTAACATCGTGTACTTTGAAAAAATTAGACTATACTTTAATGATTCGAGTGAGATAAGTGAAAGATATCAATGTATAGAATGGGAAACATGGGTAAGGCTATAACAATAAGATGTTTGTTAATTAGCCTTCTGGTGCGTACATTGATTTAACGATGGAAGAATCATTTGCATATAACTCACATGCATGGTCGGAAAATATTTTAGTCTGGTTACATAGATATGCCTTCTCAAGTTTAAGTCTAATTTCATGTGAGAACGTTTTTATGTCTATTGTAAACGTGGTCTTCAACGCATATGGTTGTTCAGCTACGGTGCGGACAAATTCTGAAGGCATAACAACTCATGTGTACTCAAAGAACAAGAGCTTTTAAAAGTAGTTGGTTCCTTCATCTGATTGTTAAAGAAAACAACTCTACGCTACATTCTTCTATTGCTTTCAGTATCATGGTTCATTCATGTTTCCGCTTCGCTTCTATGTAATACATTTATAAGTTTCATAAGATTTATAACCTCTTGTATGGATTTAGAAAGTTTATAATTTGTTAACAAAAAAAAGTTTATAATCGACTTAATTTTGTATAAGATAATTTAAGATCAACTTAGCTAGATTTATGACTTACGATAAATGATGTGTATGTCCTATAATATAATATTTTCATAAAAAGTATAGATTTAGTAAATTATGTGTAATACAATATTATAAACCCTTTTAAATTATTTATACTTTGAATCTCAGTTCAGCCAATCTACTTGTTCTCTTAAAGTTTTATAATATATATATGGTTGTATATAAAACTTATAATCACATATGGAAAATTTTATAAATATGTTTTCAAAGTTTTACAATGTTTTATAAGACTCTAAATTTTTTTTTATACATATTTTTATGGTACTCTTATATAGTTTATAAACTCTTTTGCAAGGATTATATATGTAATTAGAAAATAACTATATAAATGTTGAACTAAAGCTTTTCTATTGTATTATCTTCTCAAAAATCACAATAGAATAAAATAAATCAGTAGCTACATAATAAAAATCAAAATAACACATAAATTGAACACACCGTTTCTTCATAAATCAGCTTAGATTATCTCATAAATCAAGTAAAAGACAAACCATAAAATTTTGCAGATTTTATTTAGAAAGATAGATTCAAAGCTTGTAAAACTAAAAATTAATAAATAAAAAATGTAAGATATATATTGGGCAAATCTCCTTCTTTTTAGTTTTTGTTCCCTAAATAGTCCCAAAACTCAAAGTGACCAAATATGTTTCATTAAAGGATAAATGATAATTTTACACTCATTTATAATTTTAATTTATTATTTATTAGATGTATATAAATAAATAGAAATAAAAATTTAATATACGAACATCTAAAATTCAAAAATATTATTTTGAATTTATTCAAAGTTTAAAAAGACCTTCTTTAACATGTATGATACCTTCATGAATTTATATAAACAAATTCTGAATCCAGGAATAATTTCATAAATGTGTAAATAGATTTTTTGAATGTGATTGTATAAGAAGCTTCTTTCTAGACATCTTCTTGAATTTTATTTATATGCATCTTTTTAAAAAAAAATATCTCAATTTAGTATATATACATATAATTTGAATTCAGTAAAGTGTTGTATATATATATATATATACATTCATGAAAGTTTTCCTACATAAAATTTTAAAATATATATTTATAAACATTATGAACATTTTTGTAAATTTTATGAAGATATCATTACATATTTATCAATATTTTCCAAAATTTAGGAAGATATTATACTTATTTAGGAAGATCTTCTAAATTCAAAGTCATATAAATATAATACATATCAGGAATGTATTTCTAAATTTTTTAAAGAAAATTGTTTTCTAAAAGAAATTTTGGAAAAGACAAAATGTTCTGAAAAAAAAAGAAATTCGAAAAAATACAATTTTGGAAATAAAATTTGATAAAAAGTTCAAAACAAAATTCTGAATATATTATTTTAAATATATTTGTTTCTGAAAATATTATTTTAAATGTATTTGTAAAGAAGATGTATACTTTTCATTTACATTTTAAATTTTAATGATAACTTATTTCGATCATTTTGACTTCTGAGACCAAAAATTTGTTTTGGGGTTATTTGAACTCATTTCTCATATATATTTGATGAATCTGAGACAAAATTGAGAGAATCACTAAGTGAGAAAGAGTTTTTGATAAGATTTGTTTTTTTATAGTATATGTTTTTAAGTTAAAGAGAGTTCGGTTAAATTGTATTAGTTTAATTGTATTTTTTGGAAATAGTAAGTAACTAAAAGAACTTTTTAAAGCGGTAATATAAAAGATGTACTTTTATAATTTCACAAAAGAAAATATAGAAATATATGATTTAAATCTGTCTCAGAATTGACAATTGACTATGGACAAGATGAAAGATGCAAGTTGTGAAAAAAGTTACATTTACAGTAAAGACTAGAACCCGGCAACAGAGAGTAACTTTCTTCACTCCACTTATTTACTCTACGAACCCGAGAGTAAATTCTCTTTTAATTTTACATTTTTGTTTTTAGTTTTACACGTGAGTATTTCTGTGTTACTGACATTCTCTGTTCTGCTAAATATAGCGACCAGTTGAGTATTTTGCTGGTATTGCATTGGCCACAATATTTGCAAAATGGATAAGAGCTGATTTTTATAATAGATAAAAAATAGGGAGCCCATAATTTACAACGTTCCATGCTTCTGGCACCCAAGTAATTTTAATAATCTTCCATAAAAGAAAAAAGCTATTCGAGTATACAAGTTACCAATTAACCCGGAACCACCTCTGTGCCCTGCCTATTAAGTAAACTAAATCACCCTCTGTGCTTTGCTTTGGTCCCCTGCAGTGTGTAACAGACAAGGGCCAACCGATACTGAGGAGACTCAGCAATATAAAGAAATAAATAGTTACTACCAATTCGAGTCTTGTCTGCACACCGAATCAAGGCTAACTCCTGCTGTCTGATATTCCTGTTGATTGTTCTGTGCATAGCATTAAGAATCAAAAGGAACACCGAATCATCCCGAGGGAGAGAGAACAAAACATGAAGAAATATCACTCAGAATCTGAGTCAATGGAGAGGAACATCCGAGGTCTTACAGAACGCTTCTGCCGAGGAAATGAAAATGGGTTGTCTGATCTTTGTCTCTTTGCCTTGTCGTCATTCATACCCAAAAGCAAAGACGCTGCAAATACGCACTAACGGTCAGTATGTGTACCACATCGTCAAAGACTTAACTGATTAGATAAAGCTACATTTAAAAACTAAAATAGATCTTTCTCCATCCACATTGTTTACAAGACTCAACACCTAATAAAATGAAGAAAATAGAAACGCAAACATCATGAAAAGGATCCACATTTACAGGGGCCCTTGATGGTTGCAGGAAAGCAGTATTATAATTCGTCTCAGACATGGAACGCACCAGTATCTGTCGTTGTCAACATCTGCTGGTTTGAGTTGAGGCCATTTGCAGAAGTAGCCTTTCCATGATTCCCACCACCAGCGCTATCGCCGAGCCTAAGCGATATCCAGTCATCACTGCGGATACCATTTGACATATCAGCTTGGTTTAAAAAACCCGTCTGAGCTGAAGCATCTGGTTTCGTTGGCAAAAATATTTGAAGTGAAGGATCGTCTCTACCAAATGCAAGAGGATTGTCAACTAGGCCGCCATCGTTCGCACCTACTTCAGATGTCTCAGGAGCCATGGTGTAATCTCCATTCATTTCAGGAGCACAGTTTAGTGGAGGGCCATGATGATGCAAACCAAGTAAACCTTCTGAGACGTCAGCATCAGATGCAAATAGTGGGAACCCAGGGGCTTCTGGAGTATCAGGAGGAAGTGACCACCATGGCGTCACAAAATCATCATCATCGTTGGAAACACCTAAGCGTGAACTTCCCCCACCAGCCATGGTGTGCGTGTCCTCATTATATGAGTTAATGATACCAGAAGGGTTCAACGGAAAGTTTACCCCACCACTGTATCCAGGTGCAGGAGTGATTACTGCATCGTTATCTTCATCAGAATCACTTAGAACAATAACTTCATTGTTCATATCCTCCCCAGCTTGGTTTCCGTCAAGAATGTTATAGCCTGAATCGACATTCATTGAAATGGAATCAAGTTCGATGCCATTGGTTCCAAAGTCAAAGGATCCAATAGCATCCTGGCTTACGCTTGCATCATCACCACCACCATCACGACCACTTCCAGTAGCGCTACTACTCATTGGTATACCATTCTTGTCCTGATACCCAACCTTATTACTGGAAGAAAGTCCATTTGGAGTAGGCTTCCTAACTTCCCAAACGCCATTGCGATTCTTCCTTATGCCAAGTTTCAGAGGAGTTGGACCATCTGAGAAACCTTCTTGTTTAACCGGAATCAACATTTCCATCTTCCGCTTAACCTCATCAACAGAGGGGCATAGGCTACCATCGGGTAAGTGCCACTGTGAGAGTTCACTCTGTTTTTTGGACTTTACACGCCAAGAACCATCAGGTTTCACTTCAATTTCAGTCACATCTTCTTCACAATGCTTCATCTGTCGTGCAGGAAGGAAACAAATTCAATAACGTCGATACAAACTACAAAGATTCGTGAATTTTTAGTATTCTCAAAAGTATATACCTTAGACGTGATACGGTTAAAATAAGGATCCACGATTACATGTTCAACTGAGTAGTTCTTCAGACAAATAGGGCACTGCCACTGCATATAAACAGAAAAACGTTAGAAAACAAGAGGAGTAACCAAATATTTAGACAAGGATAAAGAGACCTGCCTTTCTGGAACGTTGATTCAACTGTACAAACACCTCAAGGTCAAACCCGCCCATGTGCACACACGGTGAAAATCTCCCAGCAACTTTTATCCTAGTACCGCTCATCTAATGACACAATCAAAAAGACAATTAAAATTCAGTCTTCGAGGTAATGTAGCATCAGTTACTTGACTGTAATAAGTATGAAAACTGAGCTCGAAGCTATTAATAACTTACAGGACACCGGAGGTTGACACCGAAGGAATCAGCAACAACTTCAATGTCACTATCACTGTCTGCATTATCATCTCCACCTCCACCCCCAATGCATCGTCGTACACGTGCTAGAGCATCTTCAAACGTCTCCCCTTTAGTCTCTTCTGGAATCAAATTTAGAACCTAGATGGGAAAAGTGAGTTAGTATTCAAGCAACTTAGATAACCATAACTGAATCCCTGAGCACTCAGGAACACTTGATAATAGGCAAGAGTATAGTGAATACAGGGAAATGAAATGTTGCAGAACGACAGACAGTGGCTGACAATTGTAATTCCAACAAAGCTTAATCTAGTAAAGTACCTCTTGTAGAGTCCTGCGCTTCACAAGTCTAACTCCAAAACAAAATCTCCGAATATCACCTCCGCCCAAGGTTATTCTGTTAATTCCATCCCTAACAAAAGGTGTGATCTGCCCAAATAGTAAAATGAGATGGTAACAAATTACACAACTGATTGCAAGACTTTCAATGTGTGAGAGAGATACACTCCTATATTTTCAGTCAAAAGGGTTACGGTTCAAAAAAAGGATAAAAAGCTTACGATAGGTCCATCGTCGCGGCCGTTAGCCCCCAAAAGCTGTGACGCAGGTCGGCTACTGGTGCGTACAGTCGTACCTATGAAATAATAGTGTGTATCATGAATCGCATATCAGAAGGCATAGAGCATTCTTATTGAGTACAATCATAATAAGAAGAAAACTAAGACATTATGTATGTGAATGCAAAATAACGCATTCCCTATTACAGAGGATGTAACTGTCATACCATTGATCTGCAGTTCAGGGTACTGAGGCCACTGCATCCTAAAGACAACTTTGTCGTTCAAAAGCATACACCATGCCTAAACAAAAGTAAATCCCAGTTAGAAACGTACAAGTAGAGACAGTGTTACATATATTTGAGTTTTTTTTTTTGCAAAATCCAACCTGAACATCGTACTCTTGTTTGGCGAACAAGTCCTTGTCTGACCTTGTGATTTGAAAAGTTCTCTCAACAGTCTGCACTGTGTTTACACTGGAAAGATTTTGATCGGAACATTAGAATAAACAAAAGCTAGAAACAGTTTGCTTTTTTCAGTAGGAGCGCATCTAGCTACGAAAAAATTGTAATTCTTGTTCCCACGATTACCCCTTCCCAAAGAAAGGAGAAGACAAGCGAAAAGTAAAGAACTAAATTCACACTATGCGGATGATTATTAGTGAGCGCTTTATTGGAGGAAACGAAAACATAAAAAGACAATGCACGATGAAACAGATGGTGATGTAATCATCTAGGATGATAAGCCCATCTAGTAATTCAGCTTTCTAAAGAAAAAGTCTTAACGTAAGTTCTTACCCATCAATTGAGACGGTCGATGGAGTCAACCTCACTGGATAAAGTGGATGTGCCACTGTAACGAAAAACCTGCACAAGCAAAACCACAGTAGAACAACCGTGAAACACAATCCTAATGATGGAGACAGTTGTTAATGTAAAGATAACAATGAGATTTTACACAAGATTCCAACTTTCTATGAGAACAGTACTAGAAGCACAAACTTACGGGTCAGCTCGCGTAAGTCGACAGACTTCACAATAAAAGGTTTCAGGAAGTGGCGGATTCCCATTCATAGACTTTTCCGGGAAAATAACGCAGCCAACATGCTCCCAAACATGGCATCTTGGATCCTCACACTGAAATCGAAAAGAGAGAGAACATCAATTCAGCATCACAAAACTGAACCAACAGTAATACAAATCAGGTCATCGGTCAAAAACAGCAATAGAGGCGCTGAGTATTTTCTCAAGATTTTTACCTGTATCATTGAGTCAGTCTCCAGTGAACTTCCACAAACACATCGAACTTTCACTTGTGGTCGAAAGGAATCATCAGGCTCCCCCTTGACTTTCAGATTGCTGGTTTCTGAACTTACTTGGGCTTTTGATGCTAAATCACTTGCCCCAGACACTTGCATTTTCCTATCAAACACAAAAAAAAAAAATTGTACTCTTTTTAAACCATAGCGTTCCATAAAAAAAAAAAAACAATTTTAAGAAACGATGTCTCACCTATAAGTATCATCAACTAGTTTTGCAACTTCTTCCCTCGCCATTGTATTCTTTTTAGACCACAACTTGGCAGCTGACAGAAGGAAACGAAGACAGAAGTTGAGTTTTAATTTAATACACCACCAAGACGTGAATAAACAAAGAGAAGTGGTTTCAGTTAACCTTGTCCATCAGACAGAAGTGTCAAGACCCGCTCAACAAGATCCTGCAAACCAAAAAAATATAAAAAAGCAGATGTGACAATGGCAATAATACAAGTTGACTATTTAGCAATGCGCTGTGAGAAGCAATAAACAGAATCAGGAGAAAGATCAAAAACCTGTTTCTTCCCCTGTTTCGAAAGTCCCAGTTGAGTGAGCACATCCTTGAGCTCTTTTATCCTAAAAGATGATAGTTTCTCCTGCAACACACCACCACAACAACAAAACAAAACAAAAAATAATTAAACTTTGAGCCTAATATAAAAGCAAAGACAAAATCCACAAACCATACGCATATATATCATATAAAAGCAGCGATCTTTTCAGACAATCAAATACCTTACAGCCAGCTTCCAAATCCATGTCTTGAACCCACCAGACACAAACACGAAGCAAAAAATCTCTGTTCTAAATTCAAAAAAAAAAAGATTAAAACGGAAACAGAAACCAAGGGATCGGAGACTGTTGCATCAAAAGATATTGAAACTGGATTAGAAAAAGGACTGATGAGAAATTAGGGTTTTCTATTAGCTTTGATTAGATTTATCCTCCCGGGAAAAAGGAAAAAAAAAATTAAAAAGAAAATCGGATCCCCTCCCCTGCGAGAGGAAACGCACACAAAAGAAAGAAAGAAAGGGTAGCCGGACCAGTCGTCGATTATCAAATCCGGTTTAGTGAATTCGCAATACGTCCGGGTTTAGATTCCGTGCTGTCACGTGCACGGTCCAATCCCTAAGTCTCCCCCCAACCCCCACCAAAGTTGACGCGTTCTTTATTTATTTTTTTATAAATTGACTTTCGGTTCGTCTTCTTCTTTAATTATTTCTCCACCCACTATTTAGGTTTTACAATCTAAACGGTGCCGTTTCCTTGGTCTTCTAGACGAATTTCCTATTGATGACACCAGCCGTTGGATCAACCGGGCCGGATTATAATGTTTTTTTTTCTTGTATGTGTTTTCCAAATTTGCCGGTTTAATAGTATCTCAAAGCAATTTGGAAGTAATGCAGCATCATAAGCATATACCCCATGATTCGGTCAAATTTGGTAGGTAATATAATTGAATCCCAAAAAAAAGATTGATATCTAAATATTTAAAAGGTCATTCTAGAAGAACATATATATTCCCGCGTTATTCGATCCAGTAATTATCTGTCCCTAAATTTTTTACAGCTGTGTTTTAGACTACTCAAATTCTTCTCTTTATACAGTTACCCTTCTTCATGTTGATAGAGTTGTTCAAAAAAAAAAAAAAAAAAACATATCCTATCGTAGAAAATCCATAACTATTTGGGCTTTAATTTGTGGGCTAAAATGTGCCTCAAATCGTTATTATGGGCCGAGCAGGTTTTTGATTTGCTTTCCCTCTCTTTTACTCCAACATGAAGCAAGAAGGTTGTTACGTCAATGGGGGAAAAGGATTATCCGGAGGAGATTTTAGCCTTAATGTTGTTGTTTAGAAAATCTTGACGTGTAGCTTTTGCGCTAAACTTTTACTAAAACTATATCTACTTTTGCAACTTTGAGGATATTACATGTCGCAATTGTCATTGCAGGTTACCTGAATATGGATACGTCCTCGTATAAAAGTCTGATATTTTTTTTTGTGTATTCGAAAAACTTAGAACTAGATTTTCATTGATCTACTTAGTGAAGAGTATTGAGTCTTGGGAGATGGTCTTTATTGGATTCGTTTTTCTTTTTGCTTCCAATGGAAACAATTTAACCTTTGAGCTCATGATGTTGATAGTATTCACAGAATAGTCAAACTTTTCGTCTAAACTTTTCAATAGGCCCTTTCTTAAAGACAAACAATTTTTTTTAAAAAAAGAAACTAAAAGAAAATATTTTTTCGCTAGTTTGTGAGAGAATCAAATCCTAAATATGTGTATTATGCACTACAATTCATACATATATATATATATATATATATATATATTGATAAGATTTTCTTGTAGTTTTCAGATTGAGGATATGCTGATCTTCATGGAGCTCTCCAATGAGGAAACTCCGATCCACAAAGTAAGACCAAAACATCTTTGAGCAAAGAGCAGGAACTAGATTATCATTTTTTTTCTTTTATGAAATGTTAAATTTATTGATCATCAGGAAAAAAAATGTTTCATGTACAACTAGAATGTACTAAAAATCTCTTTTCTACTCTATTCCCTCCCATTGTGGGCACGAAACCAAGTTTGAAGCAGCCCTGCAAGTTTAGGCTTCGCATAGTACCAGATTGTCATTTCAGGTATAGTAAGGTTATCTAGAGGCTCAAGCCAAGGTCATGTAATGACCAATCTTTTAACTTATGGCAATATAAGTACAAAGATAATATTTATAGATGGCCATATATGTTACTTAAAGAAAGAAAGAAGAACAAATACGGCTTGAAATGGTATCCATCATTTGTTAGAGCACAAAAACAAAAAAAATAATAATACAGATACTAAACTGCCGAAAGATTTAACCGAATTACTTTGAAACTTCGAACTGTATCTCTCTGCATTTTAGATGCATATACAAGGATTGTTGCGTAGGAGAGATACCGTCACCATCTTCTAAACTCTTAAGAAGATGTGATGGCGCTATCTCTCCTGCGAAGCGAACCTTTATTTGCAGTTTCCAAACCATTGAAGAAGCAAGAACACTCATGACGATTCTATATATATGTGTGTAAGTGTAGACACTCTACTAGATTCATCTCATCCATATATATATATTTCCAATGGTTTGCAAAAAAAAAGAAAATTTATACTATCACTATCGTTGCTCTTTTAATTGTCGTTTAGTTTGCAGCTTTCTATGTGGCTACAATCAAATGAATTATTATCCCAAGTGAGATCACAGATGAATTATTATCCCAAGTGAGATCACCGTTTTCACGTCATGTCCAATTATTTGACATTACCTTCACCTCCTAGGTGTTACATCGATTTGTTTATTTTTTTTTTTTGAACACCGATTATATTAAAAACTTGAAAAGGGTTTAGTTGGGTACAATCAATGCGCCATCAACTTCCAACAACAATCCAGATGCAATTAAAGCATCCTTGGCTAACAAATCTGCAACTGTGTTCCTCTCTCGAGGTATCCACACAAAACAAACAAATTCGAAATCAAGGGAAATGAGAAGGACATCCGCCACAATTCCATGGAGTTCTGGAGATCCTGAACCGGAGTTAAGGTACTTGATCAGCTGAGCCGAATCCGACTCAAACCGCAGCTTCTTCATCTTCAATCTTCGACATTCAAAGATAGCTTCACGCATAGCCATGGCCTCCGCCTGTAAAGAAGACGCAACATACGCAGCAGAGGATTTGGACGTTTGTTGTTGCAGAGATGGAAACTGGAAGACCCATCCAAACCCTGCTGCTTGTCTACCAACATTCCAGGCCGCGTCTGTTCGCACCACCACCGTATGATTGGGGCAGTGGACCACCGCGCTGGCTTGCGGTCTTGATATTCCTTTGTCTGGCGTACTGTCCCTGCTCCACTCCCTAGCCATAACAATAGCTGATGACAATGCATCTTCCGGAGACATAGAGAATCCTTCAAAAACAAAGCTGTTCCGGGCTTTCCATATCGACCATAAGATCCATGGAAACAGAGATCCCGACCCAATTCCCGCTGGAGGCAAACAGATATTTGCACAGAAAATCTTCCATGAAGCAAGCAAATCTATCATTCCACTACACTCCACACCATTCACAAAAGGAGCAAGAAGCCAGACCTTTCGGGCAAACGGGCATTGGAATAGAAGATGAATGATAGATTCAATGCATCCACATCGCTTACACTTAGGATCGATAGGTATGTGTCTCTCTAACAATCGCTCTCCAACTGGTATAGCACCTTTTATGACTTTCCACGCAAATAGCTTAACTTTTGGTGCACAATCAATGGCCCAAATATTCGTTCTCCAGTCGAAATTTGGTGGAATTATCAAATCTCCAGCTCCAGCCTCCTCCTCTTCTAGCGCGGTGTAATAACCGGACTTCACAGAGTAATCCCCTGTTTTTGTGCCCAACCAAATCAGTTTATCCTCGGCTCCAGTAACACTTTGCTTGATGCTGAGAATACACTCCTCATAATCAGGGAGGAGGAGTTGAATTTTCTCCCGATCCCAATGTCGCTCCTCACCCACCATCAAATCAGACACACACAGCGTAGCGGCCAGCTCTCCCACCGGTCCCATTGGGCGTGTTGGAGTACTCAACGAAAGCCAGGGGTCTTGCCATATATTGATAGATGTTCCATCCCCCACTGCCCATCCGAGATTCCTCAGTAGCAGATCACGTCCAATGAGTATACGAATAGAGTTTTGCAGAGCAGGCTATCTGACTTTTGGATCATTCTCCATCCAATTTTGGCTAGCAAGGAATCATTGAATTTCTGGAAGTCCCGGAGACCCAACCCTCCTATCGCCTTCGGCTTGGCTATATTATCCCAGGAAACCCAAGCCATTTTCTTTTGATCTTCATTGTTATCCCACCAGAATCGGGTCATCACCGATTGGATTCTCTTACATAGAGATACCGGCAGCTTGAAACATGTCATCGAATAGGAGGGAATGGGCGAGAGGACACTCTGAAGCATAACAAGCTTCCCCGCTGTTGAGAGAAATCTTGTTGACCAACTCTTTGCTTTCTGCTGGATCCTATCAATGATGGAGGAAAACAAATCTCTCTTCCGCCTTCCAAACTGTTCCGGGAGCCCCAAGTATTTTCCTACACCACCTTCTTTCTGAATTTGTAGTTCATTTTTCACCATAGTCTTTAGCTCCAATGGTGCTCTCCGGGAGAAAGTAATAGTAGACTTATCGGGATTGATAGTCTGCCCAGAAGCGATCTCGTATTGTCGCAGGATGCTAATGAGCGCCTTGCAGTTTCCCTTATCAGCATGTAAGAAAAACATGGTATCGTCCGCAAAAAGTAGATGAGAGACCCGAGGACATCCTCTAGCCACTCTGAGTCCTTTGAGAACTCTCTCTTCTTGCGCTCTGTTACATAATCCCGAGAGGACTTCACTACACATGATGAATATGTAGGGAGAGAGGGGATCGCCTTGGCGGATTCCTCTGCTCGGTACTACCTTCTCTCTAGGCAAGCCGTTGATGAGGAAGGAGTATGTAACAGTAGAGATACATTGCATGATCGCTCGTATCCAATCTTGGTGGAATCCCAACCTTGAGAGTACGGCAGCAATAAAATCCCATTCGAGGCGGTCGTAGGCTTTGCTCATATCTGTTTTAACCGCCATCGCACATCTCTGTTCCGCTTTTGAATTTTTCAGATAGTGCAGGACCTCGTGTGTGATGAGGACATTGTCACCTATAGCCCGTCCTGGAACAAAAGCCGATTGATTTTCCGAGATAAGCTTGTCCATTAGCGGCTGTAATCGACGAGTGAGCAGCTTCGAGTAGATCTTATAGTACACATTACAAAGGGCAATGGGTCTATAATCAGAGACCTTTTGGGGCTTGTTTATTTTCGGGATCAGCCGGATGTTAGTGTGATTTATGCTGTCCGGCAGCGGATTCCCGCTAAAAAATCCTTGAACTTCCTGAATAATGTCCGGCCCAATGCAGTCCCAATGAGTATGGAAAAAACCAGCCGAGAAGCCATCCGGTCCCGGGGCCTTTTCTGCATTGATAGACTGTACAGCCTCCTTAATCTCCAAAGCCGATGGGATACTCAGAAGGAGATTGTTTTCCTCTTCAGTAATAATAGGGCGGAGTGCCTTATTTACTGTTTCTTCTCGCTCTCCCGGAGTAGTCGTGAAGAGTTGCTGGAAGTAGCTCCCAATGACTTGCACAATTTCTTCTTCCTTATGCACCAGTTCCCCTTCTTCGTTCTCCAGAACCGAGAACGCATTCAAACGTTTTCTAATCTTCGTTATGGCGTGGAAATAACCCGTATTACGGTCACCCAGCTTTAGCCAAAGCAGTCTGCTCCGTTGCCGCCAGTACTCCTCCTCCGCAAGATAAGCCGAGCTGAGTTGCTTTGTGATATCTTGAATCACTGCCTTATCGTTTGTCGGGCTTGCCAACGCCACATGTAGTTCCCGCTTTTTCTGCTCTATTAGCTTCATGCTATTCCGTTGCTTGGCCCGGTTCCATTCTGATATCGCACTTCGCGCCGAAGATAGCTTGTCCATCACTGAATCGTGGTCATCCTCTACCCAGGCGTCTGTTATTATTCTTTTGGCCTCTTCATCTTTGCATAATCTCCTATCATATCTGAACTGGCCCTTTCTTCTTTTACCTCCTTGATCGAAAAAGGTTAGCAGTGGCATATGATCCGAGCTCTCGAAGCCTAAATATTGAGATCTCGCTGTGGGGAAACTCTCTGCCCATAGGGTGTTAGCAGCTGCTCTGTCTAACCTGCAACGCACTAGATGATCACCTCTCTGTCCTCTCCACGAGAGTGGGTCACCCGAATGCCGGAGATCAAAGAGATCTCCTTCAGAGAAGAAGGTACGCATATCCATAAAGGATCCTTCCGGTCTGACGATACCTCCATCCTTCTCATCTCCGCAAAGAATATCATTGAAGTCCCCTGTTAGAAACCATGGGGCTTCTCGGGCAGAATTGATAGCTAGGAGATGGTCCCATAATTCCTTCCTCTGTTTTTTATCCGGATTCCCGTATATAAAAGAGGAGTAAAAACTTTTCCCTTCAAATTCAATCAACGTATCTATTACATTCGGATTTGAATCCAGTACTTGTAGATTGAGCTCTTGCTTCCAAAATAAACCTAAGCCTCCCGCACCATGACCTGTTGGAGGAACCAGGTGGTGACAATCGTATGGTAGGTGGTTCAGTTTCTTGAGGACAAAGGCATCTAGGTTTTTTGATTCCATGATGAAGATAATATCTGGATCGAACTTCTTAGATATCTCTCCCAATCTTCGAACTGTCCAGGGATTCCCCAAGCCCTGGCAGTTCCAGCTAGCTATAGCTAAGGAACGGGGTTGGATTGGATTCGAAAATCCATCCGGCGCCTTGTTGTTCTCGGGATCAGGTTACAAATAGGAGTGTTATCAGAGGTTGTGCTACCTTCCTCAAGTGGAACCCCATCTTGAGTCGCACCTCGCCTTCCTGCAACTTTTTTGGGAGCTTTTTCTGCTCGATCCTGAGTCCCCTGATTCTTCTTTCGGATGCCTGGCAAGCTAGCTTGTTGCATCTTTCGTTTCTTTGAACTAGCTCCTGGAATAGGGCTCCCAGTAGTCGTTCTTCTGATGGGGGGTCTTCCTGGTTTCCTTTTTATGATCTCCACTGGGGCATCAGGGGCATTTATCTCCTTTAGGGACGTTCCATCCACCTGTGGGCCTAATCTGGCTATAGCTGAGATTCTCTCATTTGATCCTCTGTCCTCAGGCAAGACAGATAGCTCCGAATTGTTGAGAGGGCCTAGTCGATTAGCGATTGGTTCTCGCTCCGCAGTGAATGGGGAATCTTCCGCCGGAGATTCTCTTGAAGCTCTACGGGCATTGGCAGCGACAATAAGAGCAGCAGACCTTTCAAGTTGCCCTGCTTCTTCAGCTTTTTTCAATCTTGCTCGGCGAGCTGCACTCTCCACAGGATCCGCACAGCTGGTGTATTGAGACATTACATCTCTCACCACCTCCACAGCTTCCTCCATTTCCACAATAGGTAGAATCCTCTGTTCCTCCTGATCCTGTTCCTGTAAGGGAGTCCCCTTTTCAACAGAAGAGGCCCGCTCTTTTGATATGGCTCTGTATCGTCGAGGAGCAGAATCTTGCTGTATTGGAGAGCCACTCTCCTTTCCTCTATCAGTGCGGCGATGCTGGGAGTAGTGCCTGTGCGAGGAGATCGAGTGGGAATCCCCACGTAAGTTATCATAATCATCGCGAGGTTGATAACTACTCCTATATTCGGGGCGAACATCATTACGACGAGATTGATCTCTATCATGCCGGTCTCTTGGTTGCCACTCCTGTCTAGAATATGATTTAAGGCTGTGGTAAGATTCAGATCTTCCATCTCTTACTGATGAGGTGTGAGACCGTTGGTTATGATAGTTCCTTGGGTGAGAAATAAGGCGATTCCCAAGCTGGAGAGGGAGCCTTTTAGTATCCTCATTAAGCGTAGGGAGTCTCCTCTCCAATCGAGCAGTAGCATGCTCCGGTTCTTTGGGACGCCGCTCTTCTTGTGAGTCCCTCGAATCTTTTTTCTCATGCTTGGCAACTAGACAGTCCCTAAGCTCATGGTCCAGCTTGCAGCATTTTAGGCAGTGTCTTTCTAGTTTTTCATAGACCAGTGTTGCCTCAACTTCACCAGTAGGATACTCTAAGGTGGTAGACTTGATGATGGGGAGTCTCCCATTAACATGGACTCTCATACGCATCGAGAGCGGGGTAATCTCCGCGGTTTCAAAAGTCCCGATATCTTCCCCAATCTTCTCTGCGACCTCATCTGTCCACAAGTGAATTGGGACTCCTTGAATCTTTATCCAAAATGGAATCATCGAAGGGAAGCTTGGTGAGATTGTAGGGATCCATCGTTCAAGTATTATCATCCAGCGGGCGTAATGGTACGGTTGCTTGGCAAGGACAGTTAAGAGATCAGCTTCCAGTTCAAAGCGAAACTGGAACATACCAGAGCCCAAATCTGAGCCAACTGGTGGAATATCTGCCTTCCAATGGTCAATGAAGAAGGGGATGAGAGCCCCGACTTTTTGGAGAGATGGGTTTGTTACCCTTCCAATGATGGTTAGCGCATGGCTCTGTAGCAGCGCAGAGTTATCAGGTTCCGAGAGACGCACTCTAGCCGTACGAGGCGCCGGTCGATGTTCCAAGGCCACGGCCTTGCCTTTCTCGGCAGAAGATAATCTTCTATGCATTCTGGGAGCTGCAGCGACAGTAAGCTGGAAGAGAGCTAGAAGCAAATCGAAGACGAGGTGGTTGAGTTCCAGTAATCACTGTTAGCTTTTGGATGAATCTATCCTGAGGCGAGCCAAAGTCGGACCAGACGGACCAGCAGTCAGAGCAATGTGGGTGAGTCGGCAGGAACCTTTCGGGAGCGGTGCTTGAGGTAGCTGTCCATGGTAACTTCTTCAGGCAAGGATTCCGGTGAGGCGGCGCGGCGGAGACGGTCCCTCCGACCCGAGTCGGGGGAAGAACCCGGAGGGTGGTGGTCAGAAGCAGAGGACGGACCGCTGGATACTGGTTCAAAAGGAATAAAATTCAAACGAGAAGCTTCCTTGCCAGTAGATCTGTACTTTATCAGGAAAGAAACTGGCGGGTAAAGCAGGTTACTAGGGTGGACCAGTTGGATAAAACCACTCCTTGATTCTCGTGTCTGAGAGCTTTTTTCTACCACAAATTCAAATGCTTATCGATTTGTTTATTTATCTTTTCATCTTCGTGTATATGTTTTGCTTCATTTAATTTGAGCTCTTGGTTTTGCATTTGTTCTCAGATGTTACATATATACAACGTTCATTGACAGTGGCGAAAAATCTAGCAAGGTTTCATATGCATATGGAGGGTAAAATGCGACATCAAGGTCCCATCCTAATTGTAAGTCTCAAAAAGCATTGAATTTTATCATTGTATATTGTTTGGTACTGTGTACTGTGAATAGTTCCTGGATTGTGTCACTTTAAAGCACAAGTTGAGCCATTGTATCGTTATGACACTTGTCCATACTAACTAAGATTTACACATTCTATTGATACGCATAATCTCAGCAAAACATTATTTGATAAATTTTACTTATCTCAGCAATTTAGTGATAGATTTTGATCAAAAGTGAGTATTATTTTTAGTAGTCTTTTTCTCTCTTGCAAAACATTGCAAGATTGGTTACAGTCATTAATACTATTAAATGGTATTGGATGATTCTGCTTGATATGTCTTTCATAATGTGTAATAAATGGTGACAGTTACATCAAAACTAACGTGGATGTGGTTAAGACTCGGATTAGTACTAGTATAGAAGTTAAAGGCGGAATTAACTTTTATTGAACAAGTTGGTTTTAGAGAACAAGTTGAGGACTTTGATGATTTAACAATGAGAGACTGCATTGATTCTCCCTGAGAAAAAAAAAGAAAACTGAAAAGCCTTGTTGTCCTTCTCCTACTTTTATCAAATCCAAGTGAAAAAGAGAGAAAAAAAGTTAAAAAGGAGAAATAAAGGATCCAAAACTTGGGTTGTCAATTGTCATGGGACTCATGAGGAGAAAGCGGTAAAGTGTGAAACCGATATTTTTACTTTCACCGCTACTGGAATCATAAGATGTGACTGGTTAGAATTGTATATTCAGCCATACTATTATTTTCAATTGACAAGTTAAACTAATTAATACAACTGGATGTTTATTACGTAAGTTGATATATTTCAAATTATTAATAATTTTTTGTATAATTAATTTCTTAATTAAACTATACTAAAACATGGTATTATAATAAAATTATCATACTACCGTATATTGTTAAGAAATCTAATGAATATCTTAAATATTCTTAATGAGATATTTAGTCAAGTATCTTTTTTTGATCAAATTTAGTCAAGTTTTTTTTTTTTGAACACTGGATTTAGTCAAGTATTTTTTTCTTTTGAACACTGGATTTAGTCAAGTATCTTAATGCAATTTAATAGGAGAAGAAGAAGGAGACCATATCTACTATTACTAATCAACTGCACAGACAACAAGACAAAAGTCTTATCTCTCGTGTATATACCAAAGTGAATATTAATTACATAGTACGACTATATATAATCTATTCACTGCTTAATCCTCTCTCCGTTCCAAGTTCTTGTTTTTGTTTCTCTTTCTTTAGCTCTCTCCCAAATTCTGAATCTACAGAGAAAAAGAAAATGCTTTCGACAACTCTTAGTGGCAACTATGGCTTCCCCCTCTGCATCTCTGGGATCTCTCAGCCGTTATCTCTCTCCAAAGAGTAAATTTTTCTTCTCTTCTCTTGAGATCTCCTCTTTTTTATTTTTCTTTACTTATGTTTGTTTCATTTCTTTTTATGTTGAAGAATGGCAGATCATGACAAGAGAAGGAAGGTGATGAAGAAGAAGATAAGGAGATCGGAAGGTAAAGGTGAGTCCATGAGGCATGGTGCAGAAGAAGAAATGGGTGTGGAGAGATTCCATGATCTATTATGGCTCCAAGAGATGGGAGACAGTGAAGATGTTAGAGATCTAGTTGCTTTATTCCAAGATCTAGGGTCATGGAGCTTTTCTTCTCACACAGCTAAAGCTGCCTAAGAGAAGAAGCCCAAAAACTCTCTGAGATCTCACTGAGATGTTTCTTCTTTGTAAAACTGCAGATCAAAAATCTATAAAATATTCCTCAATGTTTTCACTGTTGTTGTTGACACGTTTATTTGTCGCTGGTGTCATGATGTTTCGATGCTTGCTGCCTCTTTTGGCATCATCCCTTTTTATTTTGGTTTTTAGTTCTTAGCTGGATAACCGCTCCTGAACTTTAATCATTTAGTCAAGGCTTATTAATTGTCGTTTGTTTGCTAATCGTTGTTAAACCATTTTTTGGTTAAAACATTGTAACTTGTTAGAGCATCATTAACAACAATGGCAATATGACGAGTCTCCCATATACTGGAAGGGATTCTCAAACAAAGATACTCTTAAGTTCCATTAAACGACAGAAACGTGGCTTCGTTCAAGCTTAAACTAAAAAGAAGTAATTTAACAAGGGCATTCAAGAAGAAAGAAAATTAATGAGTAGCACAACGGAACGCTAAAACACATTAGGAAAAATTATCCAGAAAACTGCATAATTGTAAACCCACAAGTCTCAGAGATATGCAAAAAGGAGGTAGAGATGAGAAAGAAACAGAAAATAAAAGAACAAAGGCTCAAACGCCATCAAAGTTTTTCTTAAAAGCAAAAAGAAAACACAAAGACGAGAGAAGTCTCATCATTTGGCTCCCTTCTTCACTGCGGCCTTGGTGACCTTGGCACCGGTTGGGTCCTTCTTGTCAACACTCTTGATGACACCAACAGCAACGGTCTGCCTCATGTCCCTAACAGCGAAACGTCCCAACGGTGGGTACTCAGAGAAAGTCTCGACAACCATGGGCTTGGTCGGAGTCATCTTAACCATACCAGCATCACCATTCTTCAAAAACTTGGGCTCCTTCTCGATCTCCTTACCAGATCGCCTGTCAATCTTGGTCAAGATCTCAGAGAACTTGACTGCAATGTGGGACGTGTGGCAATCGAGAACTGGGGCGTATCCGTTACCGATCTGACCAGGGTGGTTCATGATGATGACCTGGGATGTGAAGTTGGCAGCTCCCTTAGCAGGGTCATCCTTGGAGTTGGATGCAACATACCCACGCTTGAGATCCTTGACAGCAACATTCTTAACATTGAATCCAACGTTGTCACCTGGAAGTGCCTCCACAAGAGACTCGTGGTGCATCTCAACGGACTTAACCTCAGTGGTCAACCCTGAAGGAGCGAAGGTGACAACCATACCGGGCTTGAGCAGACCAGTCTCGACACGTCCCACTGGCACCGTTCCAATACCACCGATCTTGTAGACATCCTGAAGTGGGAGACGGAGGGGCTTGTCAGAGGGTCTCTTGGGCTCGTTGATCTGGTCAAGAGCCTCGAGGAGAGTTGGTCCCTTGTACCAGTCAAGGTTGGTGGACCTCTCAATCATGTTGTCACCCTCGAATCCAGAGATGGGGACGAATGGGATTTTGTCAGGGTTGTACCCAACCTTCTTCAAGTAGGAAGACACCTCCTTGATGATTTCATCGTACCTAGCCTTGGAGTACTTAGGGGTAGTAGCATCCATCTAGAAACAAAGATCAAAAACACATTCGTTAGCAACCAATCAGAAGATATCAATCACAATAAGCAAACAAGAACGTGAAGTTAGCTCACCTTGTTACAACAGCAAATCATTTGCTTGACACCAAGGGTGAAAGCAAGAAGAGCATGCTCACGGGTCTGACCATCCTTGGAGATACCAGCCTCGAAACCACCAGTGGTGGAGTCAATGATGAGGACAGCACAATCAGCCTGGGAGGTACCAGTAATCATGTTCTTGATGAAATCACGATGTCCAGGAGCATCAATGACCGTGCAGTAGTACTTGGTGGTCTCGAACTTCCAGAGAGCAATGTCAATGGTGATACCACGCTCACGCTCGGCCTTAAGTTTGTCCAACACCCACGCGTACTTGAAAGACCTCTTGTTCATCTCAGCAGCTTCCTTCTCGAACCTCTCGATGACACGCTTGTCGATACCACCGAGCTTGTAGATCAAGTGACCGGTGGTGGTCGATTTTCCAGAGTCGACATGGCCGATGACCACGATGTTGATGTGAAACTTCTCTTTACCCATAGCTGCATGTTCAAAAGGAGATCAAACCATTAGAACAAGAACAGATACACAATCAACTACTACAATCTATGTATACAGAATCATGAAATAAACGATCTAGCGACAATACATTAAATCTACCTAGATACGTCAACCATACGTGTCAAAAGAATGATTCCCATAGCAAAAAAAATAACAAGACGAAACGAACACTAGACTAGAGCAACAGATCGTGATGATTGCAAGTCGTAACAACATGCGAGGCTACTAGTATATCAGATTTCAAAAATTCCAGACGAGCTATATGAAAAAAAAAGTAAACGCCAACAGTAAACAAGGCGATTCTCGATTAGATCGAAGAATACTCAGATCTTAAGATCGAGCATCGAAAGAGTGAAACAGCTTAGAGGAAGCGATAATCACAGTCGAACTAGAGCTGACGATAAGGATCTAAGGAACGGAGATATAAACATTGACAGAGATATAATATCAGCAATGCTAAGCTAAGATCGTAGATCTATAGAGAGACTTTTTACTCACCTGCAAAGTAAGAATCTGAGAGGAGACTTGCGGCTGTGAAACTGAAATGAGAGCACACCCTTGGGACTGAAACGAAGGAGGCTACTTATAGCTACGAGCTTTAGGGTTTCCGCGTTTTCTCTGTGGTCCTGGTTTTACCAAATTGCCCTTGTGCGTTTTGGATCTTTTTTTGAAGATTCTTTTCTCCAAGGGGTGTACATCAGTACATGCCTGCAACTTTCAACATTTTACGAACACAAACTGATTCCTCAATTAAATAAGAACAATATAACTTCATAACGAATTTGATTAGGACATGTTATCACTAGGTCAACTAGAATTAAGATGATTTAAATAATGAATTGAATGACTCTATCTATATTATTAAAGTTGAAGTACTTTAAGAAGTTATTTGGATATAAGAATAACTATCTATATTAAAACTGTTTGGACACATGTATAGTACTTTCATTTTTACATAATTAGTCACTGGTTTTTTAATAAATTAATTACACTTCCATCTATTACCAAACCAATTCGACATTAACTTTTTTTAACACTAAACCTTACTCGATTAAATTACACAAAAACATATGGAAATAACTAACATGGGCAGATCTAACATTCCAAATAAAATTTTTATTTAATACTTTTGATATCTTAAAAGATATTTCGAGAATGGTAAAAGGAATATACTCATTTAGTTATCCCCAAAAAATCAAGTAATAACTAACTGGTAACAAACGTGATTCTCTTACAAATCTAACATTCCAAATAAGATTTTTTTTTCCTAAATTTTCATATATTAAAAATATATTTCGAAATTCTTAAATAAATATACTCAATTTGATATCTCCGCAAGTATCAAGCAATATCTAACTAGACCTATGGTGCACGCTAATTTTTCTACCCATATATATATACCTCTCTGCGTCTAGCTTTCTCCAAGTCATCGCATCTCAAAGCAGTACACCAAATTCGATATTCCATTTACTGACCTTCTATTTTGTATTCAGTGTTAATGACCTGGAGTGTTGCTTGTGGGGAAAATATGCAGAACAGATCGAATCTCATATTGAAGAAAACGAAGGTCAAGCATTTATTTGTCTAATTCTGTTTGCAAAAATCAGCTGTTACAAAGGTAAACATATCTTCCTTTCAATGTTGATGAGATTCATTTAAAAATTGCCTTGAGATTCTTATATATTTACTAGAATGACTTACGGCAACAACCATATTTTATACTAGGAAATATGTAAATAGCAAATGCATTTGATGCTTCACCTGTGATTCTCAACCCTACCATGCAGGAAGCCCTTGATTTTAAAGAAAGGTATTTGAAGTTTCAAAATCTATTTGTTAAAGTGGATATCTTTTATATTTATAACATAGTTTTATGATAATTTAGATTCTGGATTTGTTTTGTTTAGAAATGGAGAAGAGATCCTTTATAGAAAAAAACGGAGAAGAGATAACAGAGAGAGAGAGGGAGCATGTGGGGAGCAGAAGAAAACGAAAGAGTAGTTGACCTTTTTTCTTAACGTGTAACTTAACAAAAGATTTCCCAGATTAATTAGTTAGACAAATGGTCCGACAGCCAATATTAAAATTGGCCAAATTTAAATTTGGGCAACTGATATAGTAATTATATAGTTAGCCCAGTTATGTAGAAAACTGAAATTTAAAATCCGTTTTATAAAAATAAGTAAGCAATAATATATTTTGTGGCCCATTACATTTTTTTGTAACAACCGTGGCCCATTTCATTATTGTTGTCAAAATTATTCAAAATAATGCAAATTTAGTATTAACTAATTTAGTTTATTAAATTTTTAACAATTCTGATAATATTTTCTAATCGATATTTACAAAAAAATTATATGACACAATATAATAACATTCTCCACAGTTTATATAACCTACTAAAAATACCAACTTTTTATAAAATTTTAATATTAAATCAAACATCTATTACAAATTAAATTGAACACCCGCGTGGAGGCGTTTGGTTACTTTGATAGCATTTATAAATAACAAATTTGTTTGGAAACTTGGATTGTAGTTAAAAAAATTGTTTGGAAACTTAGATTGTATTTTTATTAAAAAAAAATATCTCTATCCAAACAAAATTAGCAAATCCATTTAAACTTCTTACATTTTAGAAAACCACTAATTGATCGTATATGTTTTCGTGATACACAATATTTTCCCCCTAGATTTTTAAATTAAATAAATATCATTCGAGTATTATAAATGTCGTAGGAGGTTCGAGTTGGATCATTTTCGGTCCGGGTTGGTTTGTAGCAACCTAAAAATATATCAATAAACTTTCATTTTAAATATGGCAGTAATAAATAATTTATATACAAAAAAATACAAATTCGTGGAGGCGTGCACATCAAAATGTAATACTGAATTAATATATAAATATGTTATATTGCTATGTAAATAATTGTTTATAGATTCTTTAGTTGACTAATTTTTGATATAGCTTATATTGAAAGAAATTTATTTTAAAAAATTATATGAACTGAAGAAAAAACAATATAAAAGTACTGTACATTTGAATTCAAAATCATTTCTTTTAACAACAAACTAGACAAATATGGTGATTTGTATACAAATTACAATGTAAATATTTAATTAATATAGAAATATCTTACATTGTTTAAACAAAATATCAATGTAAAAGTATTGTACAATTATGTTTTTAAATCATTTATTTTAACGACAAGCCAAATAAATATATTGATTGAATAGAAAATAAAATAAAGTCAGAGAAACACATAGTTTACCAGAGACACTCTAATATGTCGAATTTATTATAAAAAAGTTTTACTAAGATAAATACATTCAATAATTACAAACAAATAATATTTTTCATAAAAGTGAAAAATAATACCCGCGCTTTCGAAGCGCGGGTCAAAATCTAGTTAACATTTTATAATTAATATCACCAGTCCATAAATGGTCTATGGAGTGAGGATATTAGTTCATAAACTATAACAACAATGGTGTGCACATACAGCAAAATAACATTCTGTATACAGTACAAAGTAATCTTGGTATGGGGAACCAACCCTACTCAAATCACGGTTTTAACCGCTTTGCAAGAACTAATCGAAGAGGGAAGCAAATGTGCAAAGACTAAAAACAAACACATTTTTAGCACGAAGCAGCTTTTGACTAAAATCAGATTATCATATATCAATGTGTGTTGACAAAATTAATTAGAAAGACCTACATACCAAAACAAAGTTAAGTGGTGCTAACATTTCACTCCCCCACAAAAGAAATTTAGTGATGTTCACACCTTTACATGTTGGAAGAACAGAAACTGAGGATGAAGAACAAAGCTATAAAGGTGTAAATCAATTTACTTTCTTTAAGTTACCATGTATTATTATTATTATTTTTTCATAAACTTGCATAACTTTGTAAGTTATAAATTGAAATAGGATCAAGAACAAAGGTCCAAATAAATGTATGTCCTTAAATTTGACATGGATACATTATAAAGTTGATCGTCTGTAGTTTATGCATCATTTTGTACATATGAACAGACCTTATGTTACAACAAGCATAAACAAACACTATGCACTCCCAAGTGACTTTCAAGTGATGTCTTACTCCAATATATATGGGGAACATGATTGTAATCAGATCACTGAGAGACGACATTCGCTGATCATCTTAGGCCACAACCGGGTACGATGCACATGCCGCAATACCTGCAAGTTCAAGAACGAATCAACAACAGAGAGAGAGAGACGAAATATGATAAATTATGATTGACTCTGCTCTTGTACAGGCTCTAAAATAAAGGATTTATATGGTAATGGCATCAGGGTTTAGTGAAACTTACCACACATGTTCTTCCCCATCTCCATCTTGAAGTAACCTTTGTCACCCCAATCTGCTCCCCATGAGTTTTTGATAAACCAATATGGAACACCGTCTTCAATTCCATAACCAACCGCCAAAACAGCATGGTTCACGTCCTAATGCCACATTTGAGGAAACGAATCAGACACTAACCAACAAGCTAAGATGAGTCTACTCGCAAATAGTGTTAAGATTCATTTTGAAGAAGAAAGTGTCACCATTGGAGTCTTTCCGCAGTGACTATCACTGTAAACTCCGCTCTTGTAAAGCCGGAACGAGTGTATAACCTCGAATCCTATGCTTACTGGTCGTACCAATCCAACCGCATGCTTCAGTTCATCTTCAGCACCCTGTTAATTGTTTTGAATCCTCATTACACATTAACAGAATGTATAATAATATTTGCAAAAGGGCAGGTGGAATTTCAGAATCCCGTACCAGAGTAATGTTGACAGAGTCAAGGACCTGTACACCGACGTTTTCAGCTGAATATTTGCAGGTTCCATCTTCACCGGTGTAAGGATAAGCTTCCTCTGTGTCGAGGCCCCCGTTGGATTTGATGTATTCAAAGGCTTGGGAAGGAAGGCCACCATTACAGCCATAGTTGTTGAAAGCTCCGGCACAATCCACAAGCTGTTGCTCAGAGAGAGATATTCCTTTTCCAAATGCTTGATGGTAAGCTGCTTCAAGGGCTCCAGTCGTGCTGCAGTACGAGATAGAGAGATCATATGACTTTCAAGTTTTGTATCAAGAGATATCTCCCCAAAAAAAAAGAATTTGCAAAATATACACCTGAATGTCCAGCAAGAACCACAACCTCCCTGGTCTTTGACTGGGCTAACAATACCATCTTCTCTCCAGTCTTTCTGCAGTTACACAAGTTGTCAATACTCAGAGGTAAATTAAAGAAAAGGCTACGTTTTCATAATTAACCTGAAAAAAACAGGAACTTGATGGTCTGAGTGCAGCAAGAACTTACGGTTTCTGGAAGAGCTGCTTCCGTGAGTTTGTGGGTTCCCTTTAAAGCGGCAGAGCAGTTTTGAGCGGCACCAAGCCTGGTCCTTTGAAACTCTTGCCACGTCATATCAGCAAACTCTGTGTAGGATTTTCAAGAGACAAGACATTTTTCTGAGAAGCATCCTTTAATCAGGACATCTAAAATAATAAAAGAAGCAGAACAATGAACTTTGGTGGGTGATACATATTTCACGCAAACTACTCTCTCGTGCTCATATACTCCAATCTTGAGACACGTGAAGCAAAGCATAAATAAAAATCAAATTTAAAAAAAAAAAAAACGTAGAAGATCCCAACACGGAAAAGGTTAATTAATTAATTTATTTATATATCCATGTGTCAGTCATCGTTTGATCTGTTTCCACTCAAGAAGAGACTACTTTCAAAACATCACCCATGGAGAGAAGTAAAGAGACAATAAACTTACGATTGACACCGAGTTTGTAAGACAAGCCTTTCTTATTGGTGGATCTGATCAAATCCAGATTCTCCTTGAATATCGAGAATCTGAGCTTCATCTCCTCCGCGTTCTCGTACCTTTTCCCATACCGGTGAGTGAACCGAGCGAAGGAGAGAGCGTGGCGGGTTTGGCCTAAGATCTCGACAACGGATTCCTCTACTTCTCGTAGACGGTCGGAGACCATACGGATCGGGTTTGACTCGTCGAATCCGATACTCTCCGCGGTAGATACGGCGATGAGAATCAGTAGAGCTACCGATGGTAGGATTGTTCTCACAGATGTCATGGCTTTTTTTTACTCGACCAACGCGTCTGCTTTTGCTTCAGTGGTTTAGCTATAGAGTGTGATGTAAGAAGAGTACTAGTAGAAGACGGAAGAGAGACGGAAACGTTATCGGGACACGTGGGGGTTTGTGAATGGAGAGTTCTTGTCCTATATACTTGGACTGTTGACGTGTACGGTGATGTCATTGTATTTTATACCCAACAAAAATATCAATCAATCATTAGGATTCATCATTTTTTCCAATACGGAAAAATTGCAAAATAGCCCATGGATTTTTGGTCTGGTTTAGTTCATAACCCTTTTTAATTTAGTTTTATACAATCGCATCCTTCAACAAAACCAATTTTTTTTTTACACGGACGAGCTAGCTCAACTGGTAGCATCTCCAGGCGTTTGTCTGAGAGGTCTCCGGTTCGAGTCTCGGACGGAGAAGAGTGTACAGGGCCGTAACAGGTACATACGCAAACTGGTTTCGGGCCAGGGAAACTAGGGCCCAAAGCCCAAACTTCCTAAATTCAAAAAAAAAAAAACAAAACCGATCTTTCTTGTCCCATATGCAATCAAGAGAACAAAAAAATATTGGTACACCGTTTTGTGTTCAAGAATTGTCTTTGTTATAAGAGATTTTTCATGACTATTATTCTTTCTTTCTTCTTTTGACAGAAAAACGAGGGGCAAGTAATTGTGTCTTTGACCTCACTCTTGCTGCTGTTGTTTTGGTTGTCTCCCAAATCAAATGTCTTCACTTTTTTTTGGTAAAATGTTAAATTTAACCATTTTCGATTTTAAAATGTTGCGAACAACTTATTATGCAGAAAAAAAAGAAACAACACAACCCAAACACAAGAACAGAACAGAACAGCCTCAAGGAGCCCTAGGACCAGAAAAGTAGAACTGCAGCAGCGACAGAGAAAATCAGGCGATGGGAAGGACAATAAACGATCCCGGATCAGACGATCAAGGGCTTAACGAAGACCGACCGCTGCGGAGACAGAGGTAAACACACAGGCGTTACATTCCTTCCAGATGAGGTAGATAGCAGATTGAAAGATCAGCTTGATGACAGGCAGAGCTTGGTAAGGGTGGCGGAGGTGAGAGATCATGGCAGCTGCAGAATGAATGTCAAGAGGGGTAGCAGGCAAGATTGCCTGAGCAAAGTGCTTCTAGATGCTGGAAGAGAACTCACATTCAAAGAAGAGGTGGTGATATGTTTCCAATTACCCGAGGAGCATAACACACATTCCGGTGAAACATTTAATCCCCAGCGGATACTGGGTTACTCATAACTTATGTTGTCTTATTCCTATTATCATGAAAGTTTCAAGAACTGGATACACAACTAATCAGAACTTGTATTAGTTTAATAAAATGTAAAGTTTTTCCAAGTTTACGCATTGTTTCTTTTTCTCTTTGCTCATCCCCAACAGTTTTTTTCATTATCATTTTCACCGTCTTTTTTCTCTATACCTTTACCGACACTCTTTTTTCATCTCTCCATTACACGAACTACCATTTCTCACTTTGTTCCATGTATCCATCATCAGAGGTTGCATGGCTTCACTTTCGTTCTCTCATTGAAAAATGTAACTAAGTATATCAATTTTAACCATCATCATAAATTATTATTAAATTATACAATCCAAATCAGTTGAAATTTTACTAAGTTATACAAAGTTCTATACATACTTGAACCAAATTTTACCACTACAAGAAAAATGGCTTTTATTAGCGGACGAAAAATGCTATCTATCGATACGATAGCGGTTTATGAAGCGCTGTATCATCGCCCGTCATAATAGGTCAAGCACTTTAGATAGCGGTTTTTTGTGATGCTATCTTTTGTTCCGCTACGATAGCGCTTTTCTATCTGCAATTAAATATTCTTTAATAGCGTATAATTTTTGTTATTATTTCTATTATAAAAAATTAAAAAAAATTAAAAAAATTAAAAACATAATTAAATTTTAAAATTGTTTATATAATTTTTTATTAAATAAAATAATTTATAATTAAACTGGTTTACCATAAGAATATGATTTACAAATTAAAAATATTAAACTAAATAAACCTAAAACCTAAACAAAGATTAAACCTAATTACTATCTAAACCTATCCCCCAGCCGCACATCCACCTTCGCCGTCTTCTTCATCTTCTGACCATCCAGCCATGATTAACTAAACCGAAATCTAAATCTAATCGACTCTTCAGCCACCATCTCCATCTTCACAAAGCTTCAGCCACCGTCCATGAACCACCAACAGACCACCGACTTTTGCACCACTGCTGCACCACGCTTAACCAGAGATGCAGATGCCGCTCTGTCAAATCTCCATCTCAGATCTGTAAAAAAACAAAACCAATTAGAGGAGAAGTTATAAAGATGAGAGAGAGAGAGACAGAGAGAGAGAGAGAGAGGTGACCTGTGGTGTTGGTGATGAGCGTGACGGTGGGGATGGTGGTGAAGAACTCGACGGAATCAAAAGAGAGTGGTGGTGACGAACAAAGTGAAGACCGACGGTGGTTATGGGGAAGAGGAGATGGAAATTGAAAAAATAAATAAATTGATTGAGAGAGATGAATGTCGCAGAGAAGAGAACGAAGAAGAAGAAAAAGTGAAAAAGAAGAGGAAGGGGTGAATGTCGCAGAGAGAGGAAAGAGAGAGATAAAGGGGATTAAATTTGGTCTGTTGGATTAATCTAATCCAATGGTGGAGATTGTAATCTGAGTACTTTGATATTATTGGTCCATGACAATTTTTTTTGTTAATTGATTTTTTTTATCTTTGGTAAAATTATAAAAGTATTTATAGTTCTATTTAATTTATATGTTAGACAGTATAAAAATATATATATCGAGCTTTTTATTTTTTTAATATGCAAACTGAAAATATTAAAATCTAAAAGTTATGTTTATGATAGATGGTTTAAAATTTGGAGAATGAGACTTATACTTTAATATAAAAAGATTAAATTTTAAATTTAAATTTAAGATATGAGGTTATTGTATGAATTATTAGGTTTAAATTTAAGATATGAGGTTAAAGTTTGGATATAAGATCAAATTTTGATTTTAAATTTAAGATATGAAGTTATAGTTTGGATATAGTGTATGAAGTTAAGGTTTTTTGAAGAGTTTGAAAATTATAAATTTAATAAGGGTTTGAAGCTTTTAATATTTTGTTACTTTTGCAAGTAAGAGTTAGAAAATAGTTAGGGTTATAAGCTTAAACTAGAGTTTAGATATGGATACATGGTTTAGAGTTTGAAAAGATGTTAAAGAATTAGGGTTTGAGGTTTGAATTTAAGATTTGAATTAATTATAAATTTTGAAAATATCAAAATTTGAGTTTAAACTTAAGATTTAAGTTTTAAAATATTGTAAAGATTATTAGTATATTATTGTTTAAATTTTGTTTTTTAGAGTATATGGTTCAAAAGTTTGTTTAGGGTTTAGGGATTCAAAAAATACACTATTATAGCGTTTATTATTTTATATGCTATTAAATGTATGCTACCATAGCGTTTCCAATTAGGCCTCTCTATCATAACGTTTCCAAAAATACAAACGCTATCTAAAACTAACAGATATATCAACCATAGCAGAAAACGAAAAAACGTTATCCTGATCTGCTATTAAAACGCATTTTTCTTGTAGTGTACTAAGTTATATTATTTTGGATTCATTTTTTCTTTTCTTTTGATGGATAATTCGAAATTTATTATTTTTTTTTATTTTTCTAGAGAAAGAAATTACTCTTCTTTTTAGGAATAGCATACTTTCTCTGGATGCGGATGGATTAAAGAAGACCAGTGAGATTAAAAAGATTAATTTAGTTTCAGTGAAGAAAGAAAAAAATAGGAAAAATGAGTAAACCCTAAAATACTTTAGTCAATTTTGGGAATAGTAAAGATAAGGAATGGATTGACCCAATTAATATCTAATTGGATTGGATAACCACCTGGTTAAATTGTAACTATATAAATTTTATTTTGGTTTTGTGGCCATTTAGTCTATTTTTCAATTTAAATAAATATTTATTAAAATAAAAAATAGACAAGAGCATTTGAGATTTTTTTTGGCTTGGAGTATACGAGACTTTAATCCGTTATGGACCTTTTGATCCAATAGATGATACAAAAAATTCTCAAAATTTGCCAATTTCTATAACAAAGAACCCCATTCTTATCCTTGGCAATATGTTTGCACCTCCGATAAATTCTTAACTTGAACTAAACCATTATACAAAACAACTCGATGCTTTAATTTTGGTCTGAATTGATTACTGTAGACTGGGTATTTTATTTCCTAGCTTCGAAGAAATGATTAGGGTCTTTCTTATATCATTTACAAAAGTGGTAACACGGTATTAGTTGACGCCAATAAACTAAGGGGGATGTATTCAATTTAACATTTGATGTTATTTAATTTTTAATGGGGTTTTAGATGATTTTAATAAGTTGCAGAGATTTAGGTGATTTTTGTTAAACTACTCTAGAATATCACCTAAAACAATAGGATTTGAGTTTTAATTTTTTTAACTAAGAAACTCCACCCAAACACCCTAAAATCACCTCAAAACTTTAAAACTCCACAACTTAAAATATTTTCAATAACAGTGGATTTCAGAGTACTTTACGAAATGTCAAGTTCAATAACAGTGGATTTTAAATGAGTTTTTAAAATTCATGATTGAATAACAGTAGATTTGTCATTTTAATACAAATCACTTGAAACTCTCGGTTGAATACACCCCCTAAGAGACGCAGCTACCTTCTACTCACATATTATATAGAAAGACTGAAACTGTTATTATTCTTCCGATCTATTATATAGAAATATTCAACTTGTTTTTATTTTAACCGTCTATAATATCATAAGACCCAAAAGTTTTGAGTCTAAGACCATCGTTATCGCAGTGTCTTAGACACGTTCCTTAGTAATTAAATGTCAAATAAATAAATGTAAAATGCCAAGAAACAAGTGAAACGTTTGTTAATTAAGAACTTTTTGCACGCGTTCCTTAATGCCACGCGTCATACAGGGAAAGCTGTACTCTCTCTCATCTCTATCTCATCTTCATCTTCTTCGTTAGCAATCCATCTTTTAATTTTGTTTCAGTCTGATTGCTGTTTCTGGGTTTCGCAAATGTTCTTTGAACAAAGCTTTTGATTATGTTTTGCTTCGTGACGACTTGAAGAAGAAGATCCGGGTAAAAGCAATCAAAATCGGATCCGGGTAAAAGCAATCAAAATCGGATCTTGTTGTTGGCTGCTGCTGGTTTTGATGCTGTGGTCTTCATCAGGATGGTCATTTGCAGCATTCGTATCTTCTCAATTGTTGCGGTCGTTTGCATTTCCTTTGTGCTTCCTGTAAACTATTACGGACAAAAGCTTGTAAAAACAGAGCTTAAAGTATTTTAAACACTTCTTCATATGTTTTTACTTATTAACATAAATAATTAATTTACTAAGAACTAACCTAAAAGTCCCAGCAATAATTTCCCTTTTTCTTAATGTTTCTTAACATTGTTCCTTAGCTCAAAATTACTAATAAACAAATCTAAGACCTCTCTAGCAATAATGTTGCTCTAAGTGTCTAACCATCGATAAGAGAATATAATAAGATTTAAATTGTCTGTATTCGTCTAGATTTTAATCGTCCATAGTTGTGACTTGTGAGCATGCTGGACTAATCGTTATTATATTCACTAATCAGTATAAGAAATCGTATAAATAAACGGCAAGCAAAGCTTTAGTGAGCAAGCTGCAAGGCTGCAATCATATTCCTCCTTTGTTATCTCTCTTCACTCTATAATATTTTATATTTTTAGAAAATGAAGGTTTGTTGTTTCTGTTTCAACGAAAAGAAGGTTTGCTTTTTCAATTCCCAGAACAAATTTAAGAAATCTACATTAATGGCTTAAAAATTTATATATATTATGCGATAAGGGTTATGTGCTTATACTATGGACTGATTATTTCAATTGCAGGAGATAGTTATACTCAGAGTTAAATTTTTTAATGAAAGCATCAAACAGATAGCTAAGGAAGTTGCCAGCAAGTTTCCAGGTACACCATCACTAATCTATGGTTAATTGGTTAATTATACTAAAATAAATATAATGGCAAATATTCAGCTTACATACATAAGAAGTTTAGTCTATTTAACTTCAAAACATTTGAGGTATTATAATTCATCCTTTTCGCTCTTATTTCGAATTTAATGTAATGACACAATGTCCATCTAACTCTAAGAAAATGCATTCTTTGTAAAAACAACTTTTTGAATTGAATGAAGTTTACATTTTCTTTTAAGAAAATTAAGCAATAACCGTTTATATTATTAGGAGTAACTAAGGTGGTAGAGGTTGAAGGAGAATGTCAGCTAGAGGTTAGGGGAGAATTTAGTATTTCTGGATTGACAAAGAAACTAAAGAAGATAGATGCATCTGTTGAGACAAACAAGATTGTATCTGATGGGGTAACGGAGCCAGAAATCAAGATTCAGCCGCGAGATGAAGGCAAACGACCTATTAAAATACAAAAAGCGAGTAAACCGCTCAATGATGGTGCCAGCAGCTCAAACGGGACAGCATCGCAAAATTATGGATCATTAATGTGGGAGCAGGCAAAAGGTGTCGGTGCTGGTGCTGCTGAGCAGGCGAAAGCTATAGGTGTCGGTGCGGCTGAGAAGGCAAAAGCTATCGGTGCGGAAGCGTTTAACCTTCTTCCTAACAATATGAAATGGAATTATGCAAAGAAGAACGATAGAAAAGAGAATATGGCAGTGGTACTACATTGTGAGGAAGAAGAAATGAAAGAAAAGAAGATCAGGCAGGAGAAAGAGAAAGAGAAGAAGAGAATAGCTTTAGCGGAAGAAGAGATGAAACAAAAGAAGATCAAGCAGGAGAAAGAGGAAGAGAGGAAGAAACAAGCTTTAGCCGATGAAATGAAAAGACAAAAGAAGATGAAGGAAGAAGGAAAGAGAAGGAAACAAGCTTTAGCCGAAGAAGAGGAAAAACAAAAGAAGATCAAGCAGGAGAGGGAGGACGAGAAAAGGAGGAGACAAGCTTTAGAAAATAACTCAGGTGCTTGCATCATCTTATGAAAACACACATCTTACTTTCCTCTAGCTCTTATATTTCAACTTTTTTTTTTTTTTTTTTGAGGTGGTGATCGGTTTGAGGTCCATGGACTAGAATTTCATCTCATCTTCTAAAATAAAGATTGTATCCTTATTTTCTCGTGGTACAGTTTTTGTTGATTAACAATTAGATATGCGTTATTCATCTGATGCGCAGGAGGAACCTCAATGGTGGCAGGAATCACAGGAAGTTTGTGGAACGCCGTATCCACAGTAACAAATGCTTCCGCGCAAACACTAGGAGACCTACATCGAAGCATATCCACGCAAACACAACGAACCGGACAGCCAAGTACATCAACGTACACACAACGAACTACGCAACCAAGTACAGGAAGTTTGTGGAACACCGTATCCACAGCAACAAATGCTTCCACGCAAACACTAGGAGACCTACATCGAAGCATATATTCCACGCAAACACAACGAACCGGACAGCCAAGTACATCAACGTACACACAACGAACTAGGCAACCAAGTACATCAACGCAAAATCCATTTTCAACACAAAGAGGAAACACGACCAGTTGAAAAGAAAGGCGGGTATTCAAGTTTTCATGATATGTTTTCGAGTCCATGGACTAGAAAATTCATCTTATCTACTACAATGAAGTTTTTTGTTTTTTTTTGTAAAAATACTACAATGAAGTTTGTGTCCTTATTTTCAATATTGTATTTTTTTTAACAAATGTTGTATTTCTATTGTTTTGTTTGCCTTTAGACTTGATCATCCAAGTTACGGTTGTCGAATGATATCATTGTGTTGCTTTATAATGGTTTAACTAAAATCGAGTGTTCTTCAGCTCAATAAATAAGCAAAAGATATATCGAGTCTTCTGGAAATCATTATGAATAAAATCGTCCATAGTTTATTATAAAAAGTTGTAAATATTTTATTGACTTCTGAAAATATATATATTAACACATACAAAATAATTAATTAAATAGGAAAATTAAAATCCTTGCTGCAATTAATGTATATAAAAAAGAAAAAAAATACAATTCATCCATGTACAAACTCACAAGGCATAACTAAACAAAAAAATACTAAACAATATGAGAAATTGTTAGAAATACCAAAAATTAAATACTACTTTTCAAAAAAAATTATCATCAATCGAAAATATACTAATATTTGGGTCTAAAATTTAGTGATTATTTTTAAGATTTAATGTTAGAGGATTGGGGTTGAGTTTATAAATGTTCTATAAATATTTTTAAAAAATAATTTAGTGTTGTTTTATAAATAAATATAAAAGAATATCGATATCATTTCTCATATCATATATCTTTGGAACTAAAGTGTAAAGTAAAATATCCCTAAGACTCTCATGCAAAATATATCTTTATGATTTAAATAGATGGAGATTTTGGAGATAAATCATCTCAAGACTTTTATGTGGAACAGATTGTGGATTATTGATTTAGCTTTTATTTAATTTACTACTAAGTATTGGTTTTATTTAGTATTTAACATTATTGTTTTATAATTTAATATTTAAAATTTAAAATATCTTATGAAATTATTCATTTTATTTTATAGTTATTTTTATAATCTTTTATTTTTTTAGTAGTTGATCGCGAATTACCTTATTTAACTCATGATTTAAATAATCTGAATTCAAATTTATATTAAAATTTATATAATAAATAAACTGAACTGAGCTAAAGCTAACTCATCTCATTTTAACACCATTTTACATCACTCATAAAAAAAGTATTATGTAACAAAAAATCAAAATGTGTCCATGATTAAATTATAAATCACTTCTGATTTAATTGTATTTTATTTTAATTTGTGAATTGTGACGTAGAAAAGAAAACTTTTCTTAAAAAATAAAAAAAAAACTTTTAACACCGTTAGATCATCCAACATCAATCAGTTTGACGGCCGTGAGGGATTCACACTCACCCTTTATTAGTAGGCTTTTAGGTTTGTAAAAAACCAAACCCTACTCTCCTCTTCTTCTTCCCTACTTCCAAATCTTACGCACGGCGGCGATGCTTAGAACTCTGTTTAAGCCTAACGGAAAGAGCGTCCTCATGGCGGGAGCTAACAACGGGACGAGGCGCTTAAGGCCGAACCTACTGATCACGGGGACTCCTGGTACCGGTAAATCGACGACGGCTTCTGCTCTGGCGGAGGCCACGAACTTCCGGTATATCTGCGTCGGAGATCTCGTCAAAGAGAAGAACTTGCACGATGGTTGGGACGATCAGTTCCAGTGCCACGTCATCAACGAAGACCTGGTGAGTTGTTTTGTTCATCATCTTTCAGCTTCTTCTTCGAATTCGAATTCATTACCAAACCGTATCGTAGTCAAAAAAGGTTGTCTTTGCTTGATTTGTTGGTTACGTTTCAAATTGTTCCCAAAAGTTTCCGTTTTTTAATTTTACTTAACCGACATCGAAATTAAAGTGTCTGAAGCTGCATTGTTATTGAAGATTCAAATCATTAAGCTCACATGAGAAGATTTCTGTCTTTTAGCTATTATTGTGTGTGTTTTAATTTCGTGTTGTTCAGGTGTGTGATGAGCTAGAAGATATAATGGAAGGAGGAGGTGTGATTGTAGATTACCACGGATGTGACTTCTTCCCTGAGCGCTGGTTTGATCGTGTTGTCGTCCTTCGAACTGAAAACTCCGTTCTCTATGACCGTTTAACCAAGAGGTCAGTTTAGTTTCTTCATTTAAAAGGTGTTTGTTTCGCTGCTTTTGATATTGTTCTCAAACCAAACCAAATCAAACCAGGGATTATTCTGGAACCAAGCTTAGTAACAACATGGAATGCGAGATCTTCCAAGTCCTGCTCGAAGAAGCAAGAGATAGTTACAAAGAGGAGATTGTCGTCGCGCTACAGAGTAACACAATCGAAGATATCTCTAACAATGTCGCAAGTTTGACTGAATGGATCACCACTTGGCAGTCACGAGAAAGGTGACGTGTCATCATACTGGAATCCTTATGACAGTGCCTTCTTTAAGGTCCAGCTTTTGGTAGTTTCTGTATCGGGGTTTGCTTGCAATTTGTATACTGATATTATTGAAAGACAATGCGATCAAGCTTATTATATGTATGCTCCGTTTGATACTCTTATTAAAAAAGAAAAGCTTTTTGTTATTATTTCCTAGCGTGTTTTTATGTTACAAAGTCACAAATGTGTTATGATTGAGAGAGATACATAAATCTGGATCATACTCAACCTTCATGGTCATGATGGGTTAATATGGTATGGAATATTAGTCAGTCATTAGTGCGTAACTCAGTTTAATCGCAATCCTGTCCTAAGCTCAAAAGTTGAACAGAAAAAAGTAAAAGTAGGTTAAGCTTGAAGAAGCAAAGTCTGTATCTTTCTCTTATTCGACGAGGTTACTATTCTCTTGTTGTCATTATTTCTTAGAAAAATTGATTATAAGATTAGTCTATGATCCCTATATTGTTAGCAATTGAGAAAATAAAGTTTGCATCTTTGACTTCAACTTCAACTTCACGCCTAGAAGCTGTTCGTCAAAATGACTCAATGAGAAAAGTTGCCACTGAAAAAGAGTATGTGATGATACTTTTTTTTTCTTTTTGTTTGATTGTTCAGGTGAAGCAATGCTGGCCAAGACAATTTTTACAAGAACCATCCTTGTTTCGAGGTGTTTCGCATCAGCTGCTTCAAAGACACTTAAAGTAGGAGATGTTTTAAGAGAAGCAAGAGTGTACTCAAGTGAAGATGTTAAGAGCTATGCTGAGGTGAGCCATGATTGGAATCCACTTCACTTCGATCAAGAACTCGCCCGAAAATCCGGATTTGAGAACCGCCTTGTCCATGGAATGCTCGTGTCTTCCATGTTTCCTCGTATTATCTCTTCCCATTTCGTGAGTTCTCTAGTTTGCATTTACTAATGTTCCACATGTCCTAGTTGTGAATGACTCTTACAGATTTACAGAAACATGACATAATCTTGTTTGGTATTTTGTTGCAGCCTGGAGCAGTGTATGTATCTCAATCTCTGCATTTCCGGTCACCAGTTCACATAGGGGATGAAATTCTCGGTTTGGTACAAGCCACAGCTTTAAGAGAAACCAAGAACAAGTACATGTAAGCTTAACTTATTCAACATCCAAAAAGTTTTAGTATTTTGTTAATTCTATAGCATAACTAGATCCTCATTTCGATGTGTCAGTGTCAAATTCTCAACCAGATGCATCAAGAATAACACTGAACTGGTTGTCCTTGATGGTGAAGCTACTGCAATTTTACCAAGCCTCCATATGCTATAGTCATCAAGATCCTAGGTCCGCAAGTTTATTTTGAATTTTTAATTCAGTTTCATTATCTTTTTGATATTTTTTTTGTTCAGGATTCTTTGCCGTGATATATTGTTTTGATATTTAAATTTCAAACTTATACGTTGAGATAATATAGGAACTAAACACCACTAATTTCTCTAACAAGACATTTTAATAAATCTTTAACTACAAAAGACTTGCGTCTCTTTTCTCAATGAGAGAAGAAAGAAAACGAGATAGCAGCAGAGATGGAAAAGAGAGGTGTGCCTCTGAGATCAATCATCTCACATTCTCTCTGGATAACCTTAGTTGGAATCCTTCTCTTCAGTCTCTCAACCACGAGAAGACACAACTTTGGTTACACGAAATTCTTTTCGATATGCGGAACGTTACTCATGACTTTGCCTTGGATAATCCAACTTCTTGTAACCTCTTCTGTCATATTACTGCATAAGAGTACATGTTACAACCTCATGTGGATTGTCCGGCCGCCAAAATCATCTGAAGAGAATCATCATCCCACTAATGTCGTCACTATCTCTTCTTCTTCTTCTCCATCATCTCCTCTCCCGTCTGGCCATGTTCTGAAGAAAGATGATGCTGGTGAGATCGAGATTAGGATTGTGATTCCAAGAAGTCCACAGTCAACTCATCTGGAGATTGAAGGAAGAAACAACTCCAAACTTCTACCAAATGGATCACCACCTGTTTCTTAAATGTGACTAGTACTCTGTTCTTGTTCTTTCATTTATGTTTTTCTTTAAAAGACTATGGTCTGAAACTTGTAGTGCTTACAAGTTTTGTGATATTTCCGTTGTGAGTTTCCATTAGTAATGAATCAGATTGCTATTTTATAACTCATATGTTAATCTCTATTAAGAATACACACACTGACTACACAGAGCTTCTTGAACTGAAGAGTATAATAAGATAAAAAAAGGATGGTGGTTGAAACGCTTATATTCATTTCAAAGGAAACACAAGAAGATACAAATATGAAGGGTTTAAACCAATAAGGGATAAGATTGCAAATTATTTTCTGAAAAATTCATTGATCTTAAGACAAAGTGAGAGAGAGATAACACAATCTTGAAAGCTAGAAAATCTGCTTTCTGCTATGTACATTTGGTGTTTACCTATGACTAACGATCTTATATAATCCAATGTATGTCTTAACCACGGCTTATTCTTTTGAAGGGGAGCTTTTGGCCAAGGAAGAAGAGATGGAGGAGGAAGCTGACCAGCTCCTTGAAGCTACAAGAGAGGCTGCATCGATCAGAACCGAAGAATGACTGCTTAAACCCACAGTATATGGTGAAACATCTGGCAAAGGCAGGCTGTTGTTTAAGTATAAGACCACTTGTTCCATCGTAGGCCTTGATTCCGGCACTGTACTTGAACATAGCAAACCGAGTTTCATAACCATCTCTACTTCCTCTTGCGAGTATTCATCTCCCAGTCTCGGGTCAATAGCATCAAGCAGAGCATCCCTTTTCCAGCACTCACAAACCCATTTGATCAGAAGCCGTTTCTCACATTGTAACTGTGGTTCCACAGGTCTCCTCCCACATGTTACTTCAAGCATGAAAACACCAAAGGCATACACATCAGTTCCAGTGTTAGCTACCATATCTATTACTTCTGGCGCTATGTACCCTATGGTTCCAACGGCTCCTGTTGGGTGTGCATACCCTCCATGGTCATGAAACCTTGCCATACCAAAATCCCCTAGCCTTCCGTTGAACTCACCGTCCAACATAATGTTTGAAGATTTGATATCTCTGTGCAGAACAACTTGGTCAGCACCTGTGTGAAGGTAACAAAGAGCAGAAGCTATCCCCTTAAGGATCACAAGCCTCTGGGGCCAAGAGAGTACTGGTTTCTGGTCATCAAACAAATGCTCATCAAGACTACCATTAGGCATGTACTCAGAGACAAGAAGAAGCTCATGCTTTCTCCTGCAGTAACCAAGAAGTGGAACAAGGTTCCTGTGTTTCAGACATCTCATGCTCACCACTTCAGACACAAACTGCTTCACACCTTCATCACCGTTATAAGACATTCTCTTCACAGCTATCTCTCTGCTTAGCATGAGAGTTCCTCTGTACACTTCTCCAAAACCTCCTTTTCCAAGAAACCCATCTTTGTGAAACCCTTTTGTTGCTTTGTATAATGACTTGTAAGAGAATCTGTGCGCACCGAACTCCTTCTCCCATGCTTCGGTCACTTCTGCGTACTTGCACCTCCTAAAAAGATACACTCCTATGAGAACACCTAACCCCATGGTAGCCACAAAACCAAGCAAGACAATGAACAGTTGAGATAGATTCTTATGTTCCGCTCTTGGAGGAGGAACTTCAGGGAGTCTTGACAAGTCAAGACTCTGTAAAGATCCTCTGTCTGTGCAAAAACTCCACGAAAGAACATACTGGTAACTAGTAGCTGTCCCTGTTGCTGCAGAGAATCCAACAAAAAGTCTTGAACTATTAGGAAAAACTTCGGTAAGATTGATGGGTTGTGACAACAGAGGCCGGCTTGGCTTCTCAACTTCAAGAGGAGCTATTGAGACATTGAGCAAAGTGCCTTCATAATCCACCCACACCTGTAATGGCTTTCCACTCAGTAGGTTTATGCTTTCGTTCTTCCCCTCTATGTCTGAATAGTAAGAAGCTGAAGCTATTCCTACGGAGAGAGGACTGTGGACATCAATCCCCACATGGTTCTTGTCTATATCTTCAAAATCTGGATTCCAAATAGTATCAAGCTCAACAGAAAGCACATCAGAAGAAGGGTATCCACTTTTAGACACGTTGAAGATCCCCAGGTACCTAGTTGTTTCTGCATGAGAGAAATCCATAGAAGGAGATACAACAAAGGCCATGCCGTGGCCACCTTCATGCCCTGGCTGAGGAACCAAAGCGCAAACGAAGTGTGTTGAGAAAGAGAGCGGTTTAGAAGAAGCGAGCTTAACTGGTTTCTTGTAGAAAACATGACCCATCTGATGATTTCCAGCGTTTGTAAGCTGCAGCAATCCACTGGGAAGGACTGTTGCAGATCCATCAAGATAAAGATTTTCTTGCACTCCAAAGTTGTCGTAGAGAAACTTTATCTCTTGTTGAGTTGATAGATAAATGAGATGGAAAGAAGAGATCATGAGGATCTGAAGCAATCTACAAGTCATTGCTGATGATGATGATGAATAAGAGAGTCTGCTGGATCTGTGTTGAAGAACATTAACCTTTGCAAGTTGAAGGAACAAAGAAAGAAGTGAGCTTTTGTGTTTTTAGTGTAAAGTATTGTTTGTTTATTCTCAAGGGAATATTAGCATATCACCGTTTTTTTTTCTTTTTCCCCTTTACAAACTGGACTTCAATAATGCTATATACAATATTAATATAAATAAACTAACAATAAAGCTTCATTTTAGACAATATTTTAACACTAACTAGACTTTTGACCCGCACGCCCGTGCGGGTGTTCTTTTTCGGTTCGCAATATTTAATTTTTATTATATTTTATATAAATGTGATGTTGTTAATATATATTCTATGCTGATTTAATACATATTTTATGATGGTTTGTTGACCGATATTGGACAGTTCCGTTTGTATTTTTAATTACCCTACACAATATGTTTTTAGTATTTGGTTTTGATAAACAAAAAACCTAAAAGAATATATTTGATTTTTCAAAACTTACATATTCATCAGCAAAAACTATTTGAAGAGTCTCTCCCACCGAATAAGGTGTTTTGTTGCCAGGAATGAAGCAATTTGACTTGAGATCACTATTTCATCTTAAATGGATTCATGTTTTTGAGAGGTGTGAAACTTGCATTGCTCGACATTTTTTTTGATCTGGATGTGAATGTTGTTCTTCAACGTATATTGAATTGTATATAGTTTTATAAGTGAGACATATATGATAGTAAAATCTAAACTAATTATTTGAAAACTTGATTTGCAAGTCGTGTAGATAAAAAATATACTAAAGGTTAGGAATATTTTGTCAATATTTTGTTTTTAATTTTTTTCACATAATGATAAGTATTTAAAGTTTGGAATATACTAAAGATGTTGTAATCAATCGATCCTATAAATCTGTAATTAGCAAGTATATTGATATTTTTATAAATATGATACCTTTAATTTAGGGGCTTGTTATGTTAAGTTATTAAGATAGTTAAAGATTTTACGAACAGTGAATTGATATATCTGACTTAGTTGATATATTTTTTTAATGATAGGTGCAACAAAATCATTAGAAAACTTTATACATAGATTTTATGTTTAGAATATTAATTAATATAAATATTGAATCCTATTAATCTATAAAATAGTAGTCAACCCGAATGGTTTTTAATTTTATCCAATACAAGTAGTACATATAAGGGAAAATTCTATAAAAATATCTCAACTAAATTTGTTAAGCTTTTAAATACCTAAATTTTTTCGCTGTCTAGTTTAATATCTCAACTAAATTTTTTAAGCTTTTAAATACCTAAACTTTTTCGCTGTCTAGTTTAATATCCCAACTAAATTTTTTAAGCTTTAAATACCTAAACTTTTTTGATGTCTAGTTTAATAACCCAATTAATTATTTTGCTCACTTTAATATACAAACTTTTAAAACTAAGTCTATTTAATATCCAAACTTTTTTATTTTAATTAAAAATACTAATAATTTTCAGACGAAATTTTAAAAAATCTCTAAATTTTACAAACATCTCAGAAAATTCTAATTTTATTTTATGTTTGAGAATAAAATTAACTAAAATGTGTATAACCTTAAATTTTGAAATAAAAATTTTAAATTTTAAGTATTGAGTTTAGTTTATTTTCTGAAATAGAAAACAAATTTATTTATTTTCCTTAAAACTTAATTTTAAAAATTTTAAAATTTTCTTCCTAACTTATTACCTTCTTTCCTAAATCATAAATAAAATTAGAATTTTCTGAGATTGTTTTGTAAATTTGAAGGTTTTTTAAATTTTGTTTGAAACTTATCAGTATTTTAAATAAATTTTGATTATTAAAAGGGACATAATTTTAAAAATTTGTATATTAAAATGAACAGTATAATTAGTTAGGATATTAAACTGGGTAACAAAAAAGTTTTGGTATTAAAAAGTTTAATGAAATTTAGTTGGAGTATTTTTATGAAATTTTCCCTACATATAGTCCGGTTTAGTAATGCTATTTACAGTTATAATATTATAGTTATATATTAGTTTTGGCTGTAACACTATTTTAATAAAAAAATTGGCAATGGATTCAACAATATCGCTTACTAAATTTTTGAAACAGTTTCATGCTGATATCGAGATTGTGCTGATGTCCAACTGTATGGTTAGAGATTTTATAGTTAAAGATATACAAATTGGTCAAAGATAATGTTAATGGGCTTCGATTTGGATTATGACGTGAAAGGCTTAAACAAAATTATAGCAAATCTGTATCATTAATATCAGTGGCAGATATTGTAAATATTTAGATGAAGTATGGGTTAATTTTCTTTTGTACTTCACTTTTAATAGGATAGATAGATGACTCAAGTTCAACCCAGTGAAAACTACGCAACGCTGCATGTGAGTAAATCTGTAATAACGGGTCAAACAAAAGATTAAACTATATATAACACCTATATGTCTTAGATCTTATCCCTACTTGTTCAACTTGGAGCTAGCTTTTATATGTGTTGAACCCAAAAAGAATCCTACAGACCTTGTACTTTCAATATTTCGTTGGTCTTTCCTCATGCAGAAACCGAAAGCAATGTCTTTTCCAGACTAAAAGGATCAAGGCTAGGAGATCCTGGGGAAGTCAAGAAAGACAGCTACGAATGTTCTGTAAAACAATAAAAATAGCTTAGTAACTAAACCCTTGATGCCGAAAAACAAAATCATCTTGTGATTTAGATTAGGATCTGGCAGAACTCCCAATACACAGTTGTAAAAATATTCATGGCACATTCAACGTAAAATGGAAATCAGATAAGAGGCTACTGTTAAGATACTTGGATAACCAATGTTTAAGAAGTTTCCTTGACTGTGTTGCACTGTGGCCGTCTCTAGAGACATTGAACAGAGACCTAAGATCTTCCTTGTTCATTTCCAAAAGTCCAAAATTCGCCGGTTGTTGAACAGTACACACAAGTGCAGATGTTTGCTTAACATTTTCAAAATAATACAATGAGAAATATTATAAATGAACCAGCTTTTAGTGTCATCAAACAAAGGCCTGTACTATTGTTCATGTACTCTGAGACCACAACAAGGTTTGTGTTTGAAATAGAGTTTTTAAAGGAGAATGAACTGAAACACAATACATTAACTTATAGAAAAACATAATTAAACTTATTAAATCACATACTAATTATTTAATCATTTAATTAAGTAGAAGTTAAAATCGCAAAATTACTAAGCAAATAAACAATAAATAGTAACTACAATTTTGGTTACATATTCCCATTCATTACCAATTTATTCTGATGATTGAATCACATTTCAACACTTACCAGCAAAAAATAAACTCATGCAAGAACATACAAAACCACAAAAGACAGGCAAAGAAGCAGAACAATAACAAGGGTAGGAAGCTTCTTATGAGGAGCTGAAGAATGAGGAACTTCAACAAGTCTTGAGATATCAAGTTGCTGCAGTGATCCTCTGTTTGTACTGAAACTCCACCCAACAATGTATTGATCACTGACCGCTGCACCTGTTGATGCAGAGAACCCAACAAACAGTCTTGAACTATTTCTAAAGACTTCTGTAAGATTGATGGGTTGTGACAGAAGAGGCCGACTTGGCTTCTGGACTTCAAGTGGAGCGATAGAAACATTGAGCACAGTGCCTTCATAATCCACCCAAACCTGTATAGGCTTCCCACTCAACAAGTTCATGCTTTCGTTTTTACCGTTTATGTCGGAATAGTAAGATGCTGAAGCGACTCCGAGAGATATAGGACTGTTCACATCAATCCCCACGTGATTGGTAATGACATCATTGAACTCAGGGTTCCATATAGTGTCAAGCTCAACAGCAAGAACGTGAGAAGAGGGAGATGATTCAAGTGCTGATGCGTTGAAAGCCCCCAAGTATCTTGTTGCCTCTGCGTGTGAGAAATCTCTTGAAGGAGATACTAGGAAGGCAATACCATGGCCACCTTCACGACCTTGCTTAGGCACCAGAGCACACACGAAATGCGTCGAGAAAGAGAGTGGTTTAGAGGAACTGAGCTCAACTGGTTTCTTGTAAAAAGCATGACCAATTTGATTCAGTGAAGTGTTTGTCAGCTGCAGTAATCCACTGGAAAGTACTTTTGCAGAAGCATCTAGATAAAGATCTTCTTGGTCAAGAAAGTTTTTATAGACAAACCTTGTTTCTTGTTGACTTGTTAAAGAGATGAGATGAAGAGAAGAGATGATCAGGATCTGAAGTAGCCAACGAGCCATTTTCTGATGATGAAAAAGAGAGTCAGGATCTAATGTGTACATCTTCTTTCACCACAAAACATTGCATCTTATAACCTTTCAAGGTGGATAAAAAAAATGAAACAGAGAAAAACGTGAGCTTCTATTTTAGTAATCAAAGACTAACAAACTTTCTAATATTGTTTATTTTGATAACAAGCTTCACAACGTGGTGTGGCTTTCAAAATATTTCGTTTTGACAATATTTTAACTTGTAGATCTCAAATTTTGAATCAGAGTAGACAAACCGCGTCTGCGGCATGGAGCTACCATAAAACAATAGTATAATGCACCAACTTGAAGCTAACAAAATATACTATGGCCCTGACCTTCCGGTCGCAGAATAAATAAAAATACATTTTTTGTGATGATACTTCTAAGCAATTATGTGCGAGACCAAGAAGAAAGAAGGCTAGGAAAGTCTGGCATATGCATGACAACGATCTTTACATGATGAATATGACAACAGCTGATAGAAACTATAGGTAGGTCCTACCTTTTCAATCTAACCCTCTGCTCTAAAGTTGCAGGAGAATACATCTTCACAGTAACAACAACTCATAATCACTAAAACTAATATTGGAGAGGAAAAAAATAGACAATCACTACAACATAGTCTTCTTTCATGGGATGAAAAGAAGAGATCATCAGGATCTGAAGCAGTCTACAAGTCATTGCTGATGATGAATAAGGGAGTCTGGTCTTTGTTGAAGAACATAACCTTGCAAGCTGAAGAGAAAGCAACAATAATGAAAAAATATTAGCATCATATGCAGTCGCCGTTTACAAACAGGAGTTAATGCCATGCTATAGTATTATATAAATCAACAATAAAGCTTTATCTGAGACAATATATTAAGTTATTAACTATAAGACCCAAGATCTACCCATTGAAACTACCGCAATGATGCATGTGGGTGTACCTAGAAACGGTAAAAACGGGCAAACAATATATTAAACATTAAGGGGGGTTATTGGTTTAAAAATTCTAAAGGAGTTTTAAAATTTTGAGAATCCACTATTATTGGTTTATAGATTTTAAAAGTCTTACTAAAATCTATTGTTATTGGTTTGATGACTTCTAAATTCCATTCAAATCCTTTGTTATTCATAAAGTTTAGTTATTATGGATTTTACTATTCCATTAAATTCTATTGTTATTGGAAGGTGGATTCCTTATATTTTTACTCATGAGACTAGACTTTGAAAATATCACATATACTCATAAGATTTCTGAAATCGGTGAAATAAGAAAAACATACACATATTGAATATTTATCTACGTAAACACACTACACGAAACTCAATAATGGTGAAGCACCAAACTCACATGATCTGTAATTCATTATATTTTTTTATAGTTTCATATTTGACAAAACAAATGTTTGATTTAATAATGGTGAAGAAATATAACTCATACGATAACTAGAATAGTGTTTCGAGAAAATCACAAAAGTCAAAGAAAATAAGACTGATTATTATCACAAGAAAACCAATAAGAAGAGGAACTCACCAAACATAAGGAAAATGAGAAATGTGTATCATTGTATCAATTGATGTTTATATATATATATGGTTTTTCGAGATTTTATTTTTGGAAAAGTTCTAGAGAGATTGTATACATTGCCTTATAACTAGAAATATTTTGAAAAATATATTATGCAAATCCATGATAATTAATAAAATCTGTTGAAATCAATACAAAGTATTGATAGAAATTTGTTAACTCTACCTAACTTCTAAAAATCTGTAAACTTTTAAAATCACTAAACTCCTTCTAAATTCTGACTCCAATAACCCCCCTAACTTACACTCCATCTGTTTCAATATAAATGATGTTTTAGAATTCATTTTTCCAGTTTAAATGATGTTTTCAATTTTCTATAAAGAATTTTAATTTATTTTGTTTTTGTAACTATTCATAGTCTATAGTATGATTTTGAAATATATATATATATATATATAGTGTTAACTTTTTATGGGTTGAGTTTGTTTTAAAAAATGCTATTTTGATGTAAAAATAATAATTTAATAAAAATTATAAAATTTACTTAATGTCCCAGAACTTTAAACATCAAATAAAACAAAACGGAAGGATATATCTTAGACTAGAATTGTGTTATCTTTCAGTGGATTTGAGTCATTTGATCCAACTTGGAACTAGCTTATTGGATTTGACCCGAGGTCCTACTTCTTCAACTTGGAACTAGTTTTTTTTTTTTTTTTTTGCTAAACCGTAAATATCATATTAACGAGAAGAAGATTTTACAAGATTCTTTTGCTAAACTATAGCTAGACCGAAACATCCATCTTATACACAGCATGAACTAGTTGTCACATGTTACATATATGTATGTCAGGCTCAACGACTACTAGATTGGTCTCTCTTGTATGTTGTGTTACAACATCATAGGTTGTTCAAACCCTGGCTTAATTAGGAACTAGAGCGCAAATGAAGTGTGTTGAGAAAGAGAGTAGTTGAGACGGACTGATGGACTGAGCTTTACTGGTTTCTTGTAGAAAACATGAGCCATTTAAGCTTAACATTTTCTTAAGTAACACAATTATCTGATAAATATTATTAACAAACCAGCTTTCTTACAGATAACATTTCTTATCTGACAAAACATATTGAGGAGTAATGCCTGAGCACATATCTCATTCCAGTATTCGGTAAGAGTGAAAGAGGTACTTTGAGGATCTATATGTAATCTGAGAATTTTGTAGCCATTAACCAAACCTAAAAGGAAAAGCAACATCATGTTGGAAGCTGAAACACAATACATGAACTTAGAGCAGAAAAAAAATAATTAAGTCGAAATTAAAATGGCAAATCACTAAGAAATAAATAAGGAATAGTAACTACAATTTTGGTTACATATTCCCATTCATTACCATTTACTCTCTCTCTCTCTCTCTCTCTCAATTTTCAATAACAATTCAACAACACTTACTATCAAAAGTAAAACTCATGCAATAATAGTCAACCCCACAATAGCCAGAATACCAAACAGAATAATAAACAGCGCAAGAAGCTTCTTATCTGTACCAGCAGGATAAGGAAGTTCAGCAATTCTTGAGGTATCAAGTAGCTGCAGTGATCCTCTGTCTGTACTGAAACTCCACCCCATAATGTATTGATCACTCACCGCGTTCCCCGTTGCTGCAGAGAATCCAACATGCAGTTTCGATATATTCGGAAATATCTTTGAAAGGTTAATGGGATGTGACAAAAGAGGCCGACTTGGCTTCTTGACTTTAAGTGGAGCTATAGAAACGTTGAGCACAGTGCCTTCATAATCCACCCAGACCTGTATAGGCTTTCCACTCAAGAGGTTCATGCTTTCGTTTTTCTTTTCTATATCGGAATAGTAAGATGCTGGAGCCACTGCGAGAGATTTAGGACTGTTCACATCAATCCCCACGTGGTTTTTCTTGGAATCTTTGAACTCAGGGTTCCAAATAGTGTCGAGCTCAACAGCGAGAACACGAGAAGAGGGAGATGATTCAAGTGTGGAAGCGTCGAAAACCCCCAAGTATCTCGTTGGCTGTGCGTGGGAGAAATCCATAGAAGGAGATACTATGAAGGCAATGCCATGACCGCCTTCGATACTCTGCTTTTTCACCAGAGCACACACGAAATGCGTCGAGAAAGAGGAACCGAGCTCAAGTGGTTTATCGTAGAAAGCATGACCGATTTGATACTTTGAAGTGTTTGTCAGCTGTAATATTCCATTGGGATGTACTTTTGCAGAAGCGTCTAGATAAAGATCTTCTTGATCAAGAAAGTCTTCAAAGACAAACGTCGTTTCTTTTTGACTTGATAGAGAGATGAGATGAAGAGAAGAGATGAGCAAGATCTGAAGCAGCCAACTAGCCATTGCTGATGATGAAAAAGAGAGTTTTGGATCTGATGTGCAGATCTTCTTTCACCTCGAATCAATGCATCTTATAACCTTTCAAGCTTGATAAAAAAAATGAACATAGAAAAACGTGAGCTTCTATTTTAGTAATCAAAGCCCTATCAAAAAAAATTTCTAACATATTGTTGATTTTAATAACAAGCTTCACGTGGTTTGGTTTTCGAAAGATTCTAGTTTGAGACTATTTTAACTTGTAGATCTCAACTTGAATCAGAGTAGACAATCTCGTCTGCTGCAAAACGTTGTTTAAGATATGGAAGCAGACAAAAATAAATGATATTCTTAACATGGGAGCAGACAAAATATATATAATAACATATCTTAAACATGATTAAAATAGTGTTGGGAAGCAGGTCGGATTCGTCTCTGCTTGACCCGTCTTCATCCGACGTGTTGACTATTTTTTTTTTCAAAAACTTTAACGTGTATAACCTATAAATAAAATTTAGTAAATCCTGTGGATTAATAATAACTAAAATAAAAAATACTTTTATGTATTTTACATAAAATATTTTAATAATATAAATTGTATATTATAAAAGTAAAGTAATTTCCATTATGAATTATCTTCTATCATTTTCATTTTAGGAATCTCTGTTGAATTTTTTTTTATTTAATCTGGAGGTATCCGAACTTATAAAAGAGTTCAGATTAATTTTCAAGGGAAAATGCAGTCCATACAGAAAAAAACTCGTACTTACCATTTGGCCATGATGTTCTGAATAATCTCCGTTGAACTTTTCTTCCTTCAAATTGCACTCTTCCTAATATCTATTGTTATAAAAAAGGGATTGGATCCTTCTTAGACTATCCACGTCGATAACCGGATCACTAATTCGATCGACGTCTTGACGACACCTGTCCAGATTAATAAAATGCAGAGTTTCATTTAATTACAATTGATATTGAGTTAATTATATTTGGGCCCAAAATCAAGACAAAAATAGGTTTATAATGTTTTCATCATCCTCCCGACAAACAATTTTAGGGTTCATCGGATCCAGGACTTTTGAATTTTGTCTACCAACAATGGTGGTTCTGAGATTGCCTAAGACTCAGTGATTCATTGTTAATCTTTCCCTCAGACTCTGATCATGTTTTTCAGTCTTTAATTTCACTTCCGATTACAACTCGCACTGATTCAACATCATTAACCAAAACTTAAAGCTTCATGCCCAATACAACCACAATCTCAAATTCAATGAATCTTATCCATCTTTAAGACAGTGATTTTTCCCTATAAAAAGGTTAGGATTCATCCCTTGAACATCAGCGTCACAGTTCATAATATCTAGAGAGATTTTATTTTTCAGTATAATGGCTGTCTCATCTGTTTTGCTCTTTGATTTGAAGTTGTGGCTTCCATAGAGTTTTCAAATATGGTTTACAAATTTTTATCTGTAATCTGACTAGAAGTAGATTGCTGAAATATATGTGTATATTAGAGACTACTGATTGAAAAGTTAATATAGGTGATGGATGTGGTATACTGAAATTTGATTCTGATATTTTATACCATTAAAAGTATGTCAGAATTTTATGTACTTTTAACTATTTGTCATATGATAGTGCAAGTTGATAAAAAAAAAAGTTATATGATAGTGTACCTCTTTGTCTCTTTGCGCTCTGGTTCTTTTACTTGAAACATAAAGTCAGTTTTGAGAGGAGATATAGAGGAGGGGACAGAAGAAACTATTGGCTGAACCTTATCGTCCGCCACGCCACATACTCTGCATGCAGTTCTTTAGAGCATCTCTTACCCTATACTATATTTGATTCTATACTCTATAATAGAGTAAAATCTACTCCAACCCATCTTTATTTCTTCCTCTAAAATAGAGATTTGCTATTTTTACCTCTATATTTAGAGTAAAAAATAGCATTCCTCTACAATAAAGGCATGCTTTTTTATTTGCAAAATAGTCCTTAAACTTTTTGTGATTATAAATAAAATACATGTTTATGGACAAATATAATACTTTTTACATATGATATCACAGTTTTTGTTTACATAATAGTTTTAAATTTTCACAATTATAAATAATCATAAATAAAAAATACAATAAATTTATTCAAAATTTTTAAAAAATAAAAAATTAACAAATGATATTTAATGTTTTATATTCAACTAAAACTAAAACTAAAATTTAACTATTAAAAATTTTACATAGCTTTAACATATTAATAAAAATATTTAAGCTCAACCTAAATATTATTCAATACTTATTTCGCATTTCGAAATGCATTAACAAATAATTTATGTTAAAATATAGTAATATTGAAGGTTAGATAATGTCTATTTTATTTTATTTTATTTATATACGATAGCTTTTTGTAATAAAATGTTTATTTTAAATGATATTGTAATTTTATGAAAAATAAAAAAATTATAATGATTGGATGAATTTTCAACATGTATAAGTAGAATGTATTAGTTGTAAAATAATAAAAGAATCTTTCAAGAATATTCCTTTTTAGATGAAGAAATAGAGAAATATATTGGAGAAGAACCCATATATATTATAGAGTTCCTCTATTACAAAAGAAAAGATAGAAAAATACATTGGAGATGGTATTACCTTAAGTCAACTTTTCTAGCATCCGTTTTTTTTTTAATCTAGCATCCATTTTGCTAGAATCAAACATCATTTTTTTTTATTGTTCAGATATTCTTCTAATCTCATTAGTAAAAAATATCTTAAATGTATTTGAAACTGACACACTTCTAGCATTTTGATTACCAAAAAAACACCCGGTTTATAATATACATTTGTCACTACTAGGCTACTAGCAAAAACTGCACGATTTTTGTATGTACTTATGTAATGAAAAGGGAAACTGCATTGGTCAGAAATCTCGAAAATTTCAGGAAATTAATCTAAAACATATGACGTCCGACCAGTTTTCTTTTAAAAAAAGGAAAACTTCGTCCTCACTGAATATAACCAGGAAATAAGAAGGAACGGAATTTATAAGAACGTGTATAATGAACAAACGAGCTTTAAATTTTGAGTTGACACTATAACTTTATTAAGGATTGAATGATTTTATATAGTTTTTCAAAGTTATCACATAAAACAATCACGATATTGTAATACCAAATTAAAGTTTCATGATTCCAGCAAATGGTCCAGTAAGTGTTCCAAGATAAAGTTTTCCATCCAACTCATTGGCTTCACTAAGCAAAGTGTTCCCAAACTCATTCTTGACAAAAATGGTCTGAAGAACTTTTCCGTTAGAATCGATTTTAACGGCCGAAGGATCCGTTGGTACGACCACCTCGTTCTTGACCGAAGCGATCCAAAAGTTTCCAGTAGAACCGATCCTCCTAATGTTGTCAGGGTTCGAGACAGAACTTGTGACGTCTTCCATCGATCCAGCTTTGGGTCCTGTGATCCAGTATCTCTTGATGTTACTCTTTATGAACTCGCTAACAAGTACGAACGAACCATCTGAGCTCACGGCGCAACCAGCCGCACCACTTAGACCTTCCATTAACACCGTCACTGCTTTAGTCGCTGGATCGTATTTGAAGAGCTTTCCGCTAGCGTCTTTTGCTGCAACTGCGATCAACACTTCCCTGCATTGCATAACCAACAAATATTATTACGCAAACTCAATCAAACATTTTCATGTATATATATATATATATATATATATTGACTACACCAATTTAAAATTTATTTTGAATAAATTATTGATTAAAATTTATGAAAATAATAAAATAGTTTGATTGGTGCCGTTATAGCTCTTAATCATGAAGCTACGTGCATGTCTAAGTTATAGACGACAGAAAATATATATATGTATATAGAAGATCGAATATAGATACTCTACATTGGGTTGAACTTTGAGCTGAAAGAAGTGAAGTAGACGACGCCGGTGGTGGGATCAACGTCAAGACCGTCGAGAAACTTGAAGGGCTTTCCGTCGACACTGTCGGCGATCTTTGTGGCCAAACCTCCGGCGGGAGGGATAACGTGAAGACCCAAAGGAGCATCAGCGACGTAAAGGTCACCTGTTTTGGGGTTGAAGGCTACCCCGGCAGGTCGGCCACATTTCCAGGCCAATGCGGTTCCAACTATTCCATTGCACCATGCAGAATTCCTATAGAAACCAAACCAATTATATTCTTAAAACGTTAATATAAAGAAAAACAAGAAAACCGATATCAATAATATTTAATTTTTGAAACCATGATTTAAAAACTTATTAGATAAAGGAGAAACTTACGAAGTCTCGGTGATCTGAGCAAAATCTTCGAAACCCTTGTCGGCTGTATACTTGAGGATTTTACCACCAGAGACTCCGGTGTAAAAAGCTTTTCCGGTGGTATCAAAGGCAAAAGATTCAGGGCCTGACCTGTTTCCTGGAATCGGAAGTTTCTGGAAAGACGAGTCATCGGAGAAAACAGCCGAAGAAAGAGAGAGGAGAAGAAGAGAAATTACAAAGACAGACGAAGTCATTGTATTCTTAGCTTTGTTCTTGATATCAAAGAGATCTAGAATCTACTGTTGGTGTACAAGAACCTGTTTATGTCTGTATATATAGAGAGAGAGAGACTTGCTTAAAAAGGAAAATATAGATTTCTTTGACGAACAAAATAGAAAATATTTAATGTTTCCACTTATAGATGGAGAAATATACTCTTCTTGTTTTGGGTGATTCAATATATTTGATTACATCCAATCCACATTAAATGCTAAAAATTGGAGGTATTTATATAGTATCAAATCATACTAAAAAGCAAATTATCTAAATAAATAAAGAAACAAATATGCACAAATCCCCTTTATATATCATTTGAGGAACATCCCTTTAGACGATGATCAAAAGTTTGAAATTTCATCAAAAAAAAATTTACACTATGGAAACGTAACGAAAAAAAGAAAACTAACAATATAATATATCGGGAGGATTTTGAAGGGATTTTTGCTTCACATTTTAACCACATGTTTAATTAAAAACTAACATCGTTAAACATAGTTGACATCATCTAAATCGATGTGTAAAATCTGGAAATTTCAAAAGTTTGTGTATTTAATAGAAAACAAAAATTAACTCAAGTTTTAAACGGGGATCCAAAATAGTTTTTGTATTTTATTAGTAAATGAAAATTAGTTCGGGTATTTTGAAAGAATTTTCTATTCACAAACTTAAACACGTGTTTAATTAAACACTAACATTATTGTCACTTCCGTTAAATATAGTTAACGATGTATAAAACGATATGTAAAATCTGTGAATTTCAAAAATTTGTGTATTTAATAAGAAACAAAAATAATTCGTATATTTTATTAGCAAATGAAAATTAGTCCGTATATTTTTAAAGAATTTTTCCTTTCTAAAATTTATAGATTAAAAATTATATACTCTCTTAAATAAATTTACTACGCGCAGGAATTACCAATTTACCACCTAGTTATACTAATCGTACTCCTCTCATATATAGTTATGTTTTTATTATGTACTTTTTGAAAAATACGATTAGGACGCCTCTCATTGTAATTATAGTCTAAGAAACTATATACATTATATTATTTACTGTATACGTTTTTCTTATAATAAAAACATAACTATATATTTATGTAGAATTAATGTACTTTTGCCTTTTTTTGTTAAGAAAACTTTTGCATATTTGTTTCCCTTTGTGGAATTAATGTACTTTTGCCTTTTTTTGTTAAAAAAACTTTTGCATATTTGTTTCCCTTTGTGGAATTAATGACACCAAATCGCCAAATATACGTTCAATTTTCAACCATGAAGTCCATATTCTTAAACAATACTCTTCTCAATCATTAGAACGAATAAAACTGTCATAAAGCCGAGCTTTTGCATAAAAGATAATGGTACGCTCCGGTTTATCCCGGTTATCCAATTACTCCAAAAAAATGCAAATGTCAACATGAGTATCAATCACATTACAACAAAAGACTCCCGAGTGAAAAAGCTGTTCCGTTTTATTTGTTTTCTTTTTTCATAAAGAAAACTCAGAGAAAGCTACAAAAGTTATTTTTTTTGCTTAATAAGCAAAAACCAATAAATCCCTCTCTCAAATCTTCTCAGGGTGATCTAAAAGCTTCGCCGGCGTAACGCACGTTGCCAAGTTCCTCTTCAATACGGAGAAGCTGCAACAGAAACAAATCAAACTCACGGTGTAAGTTTGGCTGTCTCAAGATTTATAAGTTTGGATGTCAGTTAATATTTTACCTGGTTGTATTTTGACAAGCGTTCACTTCGGCAAGGAGCACCAGTTTTGATCTATATACATAACATATGTCGTTGATTAGAGAATAACACTTTATGATACAGACATGTTTAGAAAATATGTTACCTGTCCACTTGCCAAACCAACAGAAAGATCTGCAATGAAGTTATCCTCTGTCTCGCCACTCCTGTGACTAACCATCACACCCCAGCCTGCAGCTTTGGAGTCTAGTGCTGCTTGAATTGACTCTGTCACTGTCCCAATCTGGTTCACCTGTAAAACCACACAAAAGATGAAACCCTCCATCTAATAACCTTGGAGAAAGAGATAAAAGTAAATGAATTGTTCTGACCTTCAACAACAGAGCATTGCAAGACTTTTTCTTGATAGCTTCAGCTATCCTCTTCGGGTTAGTGACCAACAAGTCATCACCCACGAGTTGGATATCAACAGATGATTGCAATGAAGCCCATGAGCTCCAATCATCCTGGTCAAAAGGATCCTCGATAGATACGATAGGGAAGTCCTTGATGAACTCTCTGTAGAGTTCAGCAAGACTCTCAGCTGATAGAACATGAGCTCCGTCGTTGGGCTGTTTCTTGAAGTTCAAATCGTATCTTCCATCCTTGGTGAAAAACTCTGACGCAGCTACATCCATTCCTATTTTGATCTGCAATAGAGTTATATCACATTATGTGAATGGTGTGTAAACATTTGACACCACCAAAGGATCTTGAAAAATAGAAGAAGTTGGTTTACCTTTCCGGTGTAACCGGCCTTTTCAATAGCGTCAATGAGCAGAACTAGTCCCTCCCTGTTATCTTGAACATTTGGAGCAAAACCTCCTTCATCTCCCACATTACAAGCATCTTGACCATACTTACTTTTGATTATCCCCTTCAACGTATGGTAAACTGTAATCAACAAAAATACAATTAAGTGCATTTTTACTATAGAAAAAAAACAACGCTTTGATCTCATCATCACATTGACTTTTACCTTCACTTCCCATCTGAAAGGCCTCAGAGAAAGAGGTTGCTCCTACCGGTAGAATCATAAACTCTTGCATAGCCAAGCTGTTCCCAGCGTGACTGCCACCATTGATGACATTGAAAGCAGGAACAGGCATGACAAGCTCCTTTGTTCCAGATAGTTCCTGGATGTGTTTGTACAGAGGCACTCCTTTGGCTCCAGCACCTGCCCTGCAAACACTCAGTGACACTCCTAATATAGCGTTAGCCCCGAGTTTCGACTTGTTCAAGGTTCCATCCAGTTCCAGCATAAGAGCATCTACATCAGCTTGGTTCCTTCAAAGAAAAAAAAACAAAATCTATACAAAGTCAATACAGTAAATTAAGGTTACAAGAACACAAAAATAAAAAATAAATAAATAAGAGTATCTAAAACAGATTCAAGCCATATCAACAAGCAGAAACAAACTCAACAACATTTAAAAACCAGATTAACCAAATTAACAGCTGTTTAGCGAGATCTTAAAAAATAAGAACACCAACACAAAACTCATTGTCGTGTCTCAACGCAAGTTCTTTTTATCCTTTATACATACCTAACATCAACTCCGATGAGTTTGGGAGCCACAAGTTCGTTGATGTTCTTGATAGCCTGCAAGACACCTTTACCACCGTAAACGGTCTTATCACCATCTCTAAGCTCGAGCGCCTCGTAGATCCCGGTAGATGCACCACTGGGAACGGCGGAACGGTACAGATCATCGGTAACCAGATCAACCTCCACCGTGGGATTCCCTCTGCTATCGATAATCTGCCTCGCTTTCACTCCCTTCACTCTGCACTCCTTGGCCACCGCCGAGCATTGCACACCTGTGCGGCGGAATCTCAGGCATGACGGCGCGGTTTCAGAGTGTCGCTGGGGGGAGACGACGCGGTGGCTGGAGGAGAGGAAGGATCTCTGGAGTTGGTGAGGGTTGGTGGTCAAAGCCATGAATGAGAAACCTAACGAGAAAATAGTAACTAGAGAGAGAGAGAGAGAGAGAGAGAGGTTTTTTTATGTATGTATTTGAAAAACGTCCTTACGAGGGTTGGTGTAGGCGATGAAAACTAAGAGGAGTCAAAGGTCAAGCATAAAACCGGTTCTTTCTCAATTTAATTCCGGTCAAATATTTGGTTAGGTTTAAAATTAGGAGATAAACTAAAGAAATCGCGGTTGAAGATTTGGTGATGTACCAAATTAAGAGATGTATATTAAGCTAGGAGTTTGAATCACAAATGGAGGAATTGACTGAACTACTACTTTTTAGTACCATTTTCATGTATATGTGAACTACATTTACCCTTAGTTTTAAAAGGTTAAATAATTTATGTTCCTACATCACAAGTTTAATTTCGTTCATCCAAAAACTGATTTGGATATCAGAAACCGTTTAATTTATTGTTTCATCAATTAAAATATGACCAACCCAATCGCAAGTTAACTAAAACTAGATTTTAATCCGCGTTTTAAAAGCGTAAAATATTTTTAACAAATCTAACTTACAAAATCAATATATTTTAACATTTTTTGATAAGTAGTGTTTTACCATTTTATTTTAGTTTATTTGAAAACTATATAATTATATTAGTTGTATTTATATTAAATATAAAAGTTATATAAGATACTTTTTAATAATTATTAGTCTGTTTTGTTATGAACTTTTAACAAAATTTATGTAATTTATTTGATTAATTCTGTGATCTACATATTTGATGAATTTTTACTAAGTTTAAATGAATGCAATTTTTTATGAAAATATAAATACAATAGTTCATTAATTTAATTAATTTCATATTAAACAAAATTTTATAAAACATATTGGTTTTGTAAATTAGATTTTGTTAAAATATTCTTATGCTTTTAAAACACGGATCATAAATCTAATTTTAGTTAAGTTACCATTAGCTACGTTATATTTTAATTTATGAAACTGGAGATTTAAATGGTCTCTGATATTGACATCATTTTTTGGATAAATAAAATTAAACTCATGATTTTAACTACATGATCATGTCATGCATAACATATATTTTGTGTAAATTGATATATATTAATATAATTTACATGGTTAACCATGCGATGGTCAATACTTCATGTAATCAGCAATTATTTTCCCTAAAAAAACAATGTGATAAACTTGAAACTCTTCCATCACAAATTTATTGTTATTTAAACATAATTTTTAAAAATAATTTAAAGTTTAATATTATTAAACTTGTCATTTCATAAGTGTGTAAATTACTCTGAAAGTTTCTATTAAAAAACGTTTTACAATCAATTGTAATTAAGCACTCTCAAATTTAGTGTTTTCATAGTGTTTGAGATGTGTTTCTAAACTCAACTATGTGATTTTTAGATGATTTTATGTGAATCTAAGAATTTGATATAATTTTTGTAAACTCTAGAATCTCATATAAAACCATGAAATTTTGATTTCTATTTTTAATTATAAAACTCTACTCAATTTTTCTAAACATTTGAACCAGTTTAAAATTTAAAGTTTAATATTTTTTCAATAATAATGGATTTCAGAATATTTTATAAAATAACAAGTAACACTAAATTTAAAATATTTTTATAGGGAAAATTTCATAAAATAACCTCAAGTAATTTTGTTAATTTTTTAGATCCCCAATTTTTTTCGCTTCCCATTTTAATATTTCAACTAATTATTTTTCTAATTTATATTTGTCTTGTTTTGTTTTGATATTTGTATCTAGAGAAAACTAATATATTCAAGTATATAAATCTGATATATATATATTAGGATATCCGAAATATTCCGGATCGGATTTGACTCTCTAGAATCCAAATTTTTAAATCCATTCGGATATTTAACCAGTTTTAGTTCAGTATATTCAAATCGAATCCAGTTCGATTTTTCAGGTTATGATTTTTTTGCCAAGCCCTGACTTTCATTACAAAACTCTAAAATTCATCAAATTCATTTCATTAATCTCAACAAATACATTTAATAGTAGTTGCAGAAACTAAAGTCAAGATCAGATCAACAGTTAGCGTTTACTTCACCTCTAAGGGAACAATGGATGATATGTATTTTGTTATAGTATTATAGTTTGAGAAGCTTTATATGAAGCTGATGAGGATTTTTCCGCTTTATTCACCTTTCCATGTCATTCTTTAACAAACACTGGTCGGCTAAAAGGCTCTTCAAAAGACTAATGTTCATGTGCACATGCGCTATATATTAGATCATCCGCAGATATGCAAATAACTAAAAGATCCCATCGTCCTATCGGCAAATATTGATTTTCAAGAACCAAAACATCACAAGCACCAATGGCAATGACTAGTACTAGTAGCAGCACTTCGTTGTATCCTCCTGCTCAACAACCGCAGCAACCATTAGTAGAGAATGAGATCGAACCAACTGCGACAAGTGCTAATATGGTCGCAGCACCAAACGGTCCAAACCACTACTCGTCCGGCTCCATTGGACCCTTCTTTGCAGTCATCTCTGTTCTTGTTGTTCTTGCAGTTCTCTCCTGCGTCTTGGGCCGGATATGCGCACGGCGACGACGCCAGAGAAGTGGTGTAGTGGCTGAAGTCAATCCGTTGGAGATGATAAAGAGTCGTGGGCCTTTAGGGTGGCTGAGACGGAAATGGATACGGTGCTTGACCGGAGACGTGGAGGCTGGAGCTAAAGTTACTGATTGCACCGGCAAAGAAACGCCTAAAGATGGTGATCAGACTCGTCTAGAAGCTCCTCCAGCTTAAACTCACTATGTGTCTTTTAGAGTGAGACTATTAATAAAAGATTTAGAAACATCTGAAGTAGAACGTAAACAAATTACGACATATTCTATACGTTAATTCAGTTCTTTTTTTTTCTTTTGTGCTAGTTATTTTTCAGTTCTTCAAACAAACATAAATTGTAGTTTCATCCCTTCAATCTCACAATATATATCTTGTGAAATTTTATACTTCATTGTTACAAATCTCACGTTCAAAAACAAAGATGGATATTATATTATCCATATGTAAACACAGAAAAAAATAGTAGTCAGAAGCCATAATTTGTCTTTGATCGGTGAACAAGAACAAGAACATTCTTGAAATCTAGAAAACAAACTCATGAGGCTTCATCCCTTGTTCCACCAGACACAAGAAGTAAACCAGAAGGAAGCTGCTTCAAAAACACAACTCTCTTTCCCTTGCCCCGACCAGCAAGAATGATCAGCACTGTCCCTGGCGTGATGCTCGATCTGCAATACGGTAATAAGAATGATCATAATACAAACAGAACCGTACGGAGATGAAACTAACCACGAACGAAAGTAACGGATAAGCAAACCAGACATCGAGTAAAGTACCTGGAGCTTGGTGGGTTTTGTTTGGGTTGCGTCTGTTGGCGAGAGGCTTCTTCAAGTCTTCAGCAGGATAGAACTTCGGGGGCTTCTCCGACGGAGCATCAGCCTTGGACTTAGCGTCGTGTCGGGGAAAACGCTGCCGTTTCTGGCCTTGATAGCCCAGATTAATATGGGCCAGTTATGGGCTTTGTAGTTTTATTAGGCTTCAATATGTGGACTCTTCATTAAAGCAGAAGCCCAAACATTAAAACAATGGCCAACCGAGTAAGCGAGCCTACTTCTCGCGGTGGCGGTCAGTTGGAAGACACTCAAACTGTTTTGGGTCAAAGAGTTTGGTGGTTTTAGGCCATTGTGAACTCAGTCACATCACATGCATGATGCATCTATTAGAATAAGAATATTCCAATGATGCTCATCAAAAGAGACTCCTTAAGAAAACTTCATTCAACAAGTCTACTTAGCCTAGATACAAAATGTTGACAAATATTTCTTTAAGTAGAAAAGTTATATTGATTCAGTTACGTTATCATCGCCTAGTTATTGATTTAATTATATATATGGTGTCCAGGTCCGGTGTTTTAGGGGCCAAGTTGTAGGTTAGTAGTTTCTTTAATATTGTAACGACGTCGACTACATAAGCACGTTACCACTTTCCTCGAACTTTCAATATGTTGTATAACCAAGACCACCAACTAGTTTCGTGTCTTTTTAGTTACTTCTCAGAACTATTTTCTCGTCGTGTAATGTTCTTTAAACATTATTCTTTTGTTTAGTGCTTTTTAGTTACTTATGATCACTTATCAGAACTATTTTCTCGTCGTGTAATGGCTTTTAAACATTTTTCTTTTGTAGTGTTCAAAAAAAAAAAAAACATTTTTCTTTTGTTTCTTGTTTATTACTGTATGCTGTTTTTTTTTGAACACCACTGTATACTGTTTATAAATTCAATTCGGTCTGTCTTTTGAAAAGTCTCGCACTCCACCTTTTACTATTGATTTTATTGTAAATAACAACATTATGCACGTACTCTCTTGGCTTTTGTTGCTCTGCATATCTCGAGGTAAGTTTATTTTCTTGCAACTCGTGAGTCACGGAGTCGTGAGCCATGACTTTAGACAAACTTTAACTACATAACTAATGGATATTTTCTGAAGACATGAGAAAATTCAACCAAAAGACAAAATGATAGTCATAGTACTGGTACTATGCTTTCAACGTTCCGACTGTTTATTACATTTAACATATGGTTTGGTGTTCAAACCAATAATTTAGGTTTAGTTTGTTTAGTTTGGATTGGACTGGATCGGTTTGGTTAAATTCGAATTATACATCTTAACTTTAAATTAAATATATGTGTTTCTATCCACGTATTTCTGACTATTCTAATGTTGAATATATTAACTGAAAAAATCAAACGTTTTAAACAATGAATTTAGACATTCGGCCAAGGTATTAAAATCGAATTAGGAAAAAGATAAAACACCCAGTTAAACACCACGTCTTGATGTGGACGTAAAATATATAACAATGGTACGATTTTGTAGCAGCCACATGCGAAATAGCATCCGTCGATTATCTTATACTGAAAAACAATTCCTCAAACTTTTTTTTTGGACAACAAATCGATTCATAAATCTAAACGTAGTCAATACAATTCCTCAAACTACGTATTGAAAAAGCAAGTTTTTTTGGATATTAAATAAATGTGGTTAAACAAATAAATATTTTTTTTTAATAAGTGGTTAAACAAATAAACAATTCCTCAAGCTACGTATTTTTCTTCTAAAAAAAATAGAACTCCTCAAGCTAATGTAGACTTGGGAGTAGGACTTGTGACATAATGGTAGTTTTTTTTTTTTTTAATTTTATAATGGTAGATTTTTCGGATATTAGTTTTTTCATTGCTTGGATCGAGAACAATATATTATCCAAGTCAGTATGAATACTGTAGTTAAGTATTAGTAAAGGTGTAAAGGGTGCAACTCATTAAACAAACGATAAGATACACTCTCAAAATAAAAGAAACAAGAAATTGGCTAGCTAGGAAATCAAGAATACGTACAAAAACCTCCATCGCAATATTGTCGCACTGACAAAGTCTACATTATTTAATAAAAAGAATATTTTATAATCCATAAAAAGGTTGAAATCCACGTTTGCAAACAATTTAAAACGACGACGTCGGCTGCACAGTAGCCACCCACGCCTAAGATAAAAAGCTCACCTCTTCTCCATGAAATTTCTCACTTGCCTTAGCCAGCAGCCAAGTGAAAGCAAACAAAGCTATCTCTCTCTCTTCTCTCTATATTTTTCATCTCAAAATACGAAAAATATATAAGTTTCTATCAAGTTATATGTATATTAAAAAAAGGAAGTAAAGTCTCGAGTAAGAAGAATATGTCGATAAGACGTATCTATCCATGCCTTAATGTTCTCATCAAAAGATCAAGTCCTTTCTTCTTTTGATCAATCACAATTCACAAGATCACAATTCGAAATCTCTCTTTCCCCATCTCTGTTTCTCTATCTTCTATTATAACAATCAAGAATCAAGAATGGTGCGGACACCGTGTTGCAGAGCAGAAGGGTTGAAGAAAGGAGCATGGACTCAAGAAGAAGACCAAAAGCTTATTGCCTACGTTCAACATCACGGTGAAGGAGGCTGGCGAACCCTTCCCGATAAAGCTGGTATGTCTTGTTTTTTACTTTCTCAAAATCAAATTATTAATTCCGCCAATCTAGGATATATTCAGTCAGTTTTTCTTTGCATTATACTAGGGGATTAATATTTAGTGGTTTTCAATCATAACAACATTATAGGACTCAAAAGATGTGGCAAAAGCTGCAGATTGAGATGGGCTAATTACCTTAGACCTGACATTAAGCGTGGTGAGTTTAGCCAAAAGGAGGAAGATTCCATCATTAATCTCCATGCCATTCATGGCAACAAGTAAGTTTTTAACTTTAGAATATTACATTTGCTTAAGGACACTAAACTAGGCTAATTAAATTATTTCAGTACTGATTTGTATATGCTAAACTTATATTTATAAAATTGTTATATGGTTTGCGTATGATATCATATTATAATTTAATTTTTTTCAAATAAAAATATTTGCCAGATATAAACTTTAAAAGCAAATGCCAATACCAAACTCATTTTATTATTGTTAGAAGAAATTATTTTAAAATAAAAATAATTGAGCAGGATAATTTAGGTGCAAAAGTGGAACAAAATCAAAAATCAAAGCAACTACCCCATCATACAATGTGATGCCAATATGCCATGTAGTAATAAATAATGTTTTGATGATCAGATGGTCGGCTATAGCTCGTCGATTACCAGGAAGAACAGACAACGAGATCAAGAACCACTGGAACACTCACATCAAGAAACGTCTTATCAAGAAAGGCATCGATCCCTTGACCCACAAATCACCTGACCATCCCGAGACATTGCCGGATAAAAGCATAGGTCATCAGGAGGATGATGATCAGAAGTCAAACAATAATAAGTCCTTAGCGTCACCATCAGCTCGGTTCTTGAACAAAGTAGCAAGATTTGGTAAGAGAATAAACCACAGTGCTCTGTCTATTATTATTGGAAGTGGTGGCCCATTTACTAGTCACACTACTCCAACTACTAGTGCTTCTGAATGTGAGAAGTCAACGAGTTCTTCATCCACACCCAACTCTTCGAATCTCCAGATGATCCTCGATGCAACTACTACTCCAACTACTAGTACTTCTACGTTCTCTAACGATGCCTCGGCTCCGCTAATGTACGACAATATCTTTGATGACATTGACGATATGACGGGATTTTCATCAAGATTTTTGAATGATATTGTATCTCATGATGATGAAGACTTCTTGATGTTGGATGAGTCTTGTTCAGAGAATACTTTGTTCACGGAGGAACTAACAATGATTCTTCAGGAAGATACAACTGAGACGATGTTTAATGATAGCCACCTGAAGCTGATCAACGAAGTTGATGACTACTCCTTTGAAGGGATTGACAACTGGTTTGGATAAAGTTTATATAAAGAAATGGATATTAGTTTCCAGCGGGATCAGCAGTCTACAATTTATGACGATGATGATGAAAATATGGCAAGTATATCAATTAGAATTTGATTTTGCTGAGTTATTTTAATAGTTTGTGTGAGTTTCTGAATTATGATTTTTTTTGTAAGAAACTACAAATAAATAAAAAGGTTATGTTAACCACTAATTATCAAATAAACAAATGAACAAATAATTTACAGACACTATAAATTGTTGAGTTAATTTAACTTTCTGGGAGACATTCATAAATACTATTAGTTTTCTTGAGGTTTACGGTTTAGTATCAGGCCAGAGATTTTTATCCGAATCCGGATTTGATCAAATCCGATCCAAAAATTCAAATATCCGTAGGGATCGAATCCGGATACTAAAATATTAGATCCGTTAAAACTGAATCTGAATCCGAATATCTTGATTTTTTTAGTTTGGATATCCAGTCCGTAATTTTAATAAACAATTATTTCAAAATAGTAATATTTATATATAAAACTAGTTTTATTTATTATATCTTCATTTTATAATAGTATATATAAATTTATGTAAATTTTATAATATTATACATAGAAATAATTAAAAATTGTATACAATTTGTTTTTAAATTATTGTTTAATTATATATATATATATTAATGTTATTTTTATTTATTTTAAAGATCCAAATCTGGATCCGAATATCAACCGTAAATTACAATTTCAAAAGGATATTCGACACAAAATATTCAAAGTAATAAAATTATGGATCCATAAAATAAATATCTGAATATTTTAAATTCTCTGGATATTCGATATGTGCACGGCATATTTAGTATGCATATTGTTACATTTCATTATTGCTTTAATGACTAGTACTAGTAAGTGGAGTACCTAGCTAACTGCTACGGGAAGCAGGTGAGATTTGTGATAATTTATATATTATCTCCTTTCTGTTCCACTTATATATCCCTTTTATTCCAAATACATTATATTTTGGGTGGATGTGTAAGACTTGATGTATACACTCTTTTCTATAAAAGTAACAATAAAAATACAAAACAAAACTAATTCAGTCAAGTTTTAAAAATAAGTATAAAATATTATTAGTTATATAGTTTTCAATAAAACTAAAACTAATATAAAAATATAAAAATACTCTATTTTGAAACATCAATTTTTTTCCAAAATCATCTATTTTAGAACCGAGAAAATATTATTTTTCAACCAGTGTCCACTTAATTAGAACGTGTATATAAATATAATAATTAATTATATAATCGCACAATGACAAAATTTATATTATGTTCATATACATGTTTTAATTAAGTGGAGACTTGCAGCAAAATAATAAACTAAAACTAAGCTAAGTAACTAATTTAACACAATTTATTTTTTATTAGTTTAAATATTATTAGATATATTAATAATAATTTTTTTATTTAATAAATATACAAAAAATGTTTTAAGTTTGTGTAATAAAGTTTAAAACGACAATTAAACTAAAACAAAATGAATGTAAATTAGGAATATGCAGCCAGATCGCATTAAACGTAGACTCTTACCTGTCTAATTTATGTATAAACAATGCCATCTTAAATTATCTATGGATCTTGTTTAAAAAACTATTAATTATATATTTAATGATGTAATAAAATAATTTTAAAAATTATAACTATATATATGACGTCTCTTTTAGAATTATAAGCTCTAAATTTAGTAATATGTCTAAATTTTAAAGTTTTGGATCATACTTTATATATTTAGTTTTCGAAAAATATTTATGTTTTTATTTTAGATACAGGCCATGACCGTTCTACTTGTTATGCTATTAGATGGCGATGTGTATAAGTACGGACGGAATTTCCGTGTCCATCCATAACGGGATTCAGCAACTAATAGCCATATCCTGTCCACAACAGACGCAACATGCCGGAAGAATATTGACCCCTCGACAGTTTAGGTCAATCCATGTCTGACGATATGATAACCTGATAAATACGTCCGACTAATGTTAACATATGAAGACTAGTTACAAAAAAAAAAAAAAATGTTAACATATGAAGACATGTACCTTTCGTACAATAAGAGATTCCGACTTTTAAAAAGAAAGCTATTTAAAGCAATGTTATTAAAAAAAATACATTGGTGCAAATTCTATATCAAGATTTTTATTTCAAATAGAAAAATATATTAGAAATGGTATAACAATATTGTGATATGGGTCAAGTTTACTCAAAAAGTTGCATCACACATTCATTCATACCCATTATGTCCAGCAGATACTGAACTTGATTAAAAATCCTCTCACTCAAAACAATTCCCTCCAAATTTGTTATAATTGCATAGCATTTTTTGCCAGCAATTTCATAGCATTTAGCTTTAAAAACTTAAAAGTAATAAATATGTATATTCATGAGTATGTCTATGTTGTTAATTAAGAAAAACATCCCCACTCGAAAAAAAAAAAAACTGTTTTCAACTGTTAAGAAAAAACTGTTTTCAACATGTATAGGCGTGACCTTTTCAACATCTAAAGGGTGGTAAAGATTCCAAACTATAATTATAAGAAGGCATTTGTTTAAACCAAAAGTACGAAAGCAAAGATAATCCAACCCCACCAACCACGTGACTCCATGAATGCTATCTAATTAGTAATTTCTAGTTACTACGAATATTCAAAATATTATTTCTAACCATGAACACAAAATACTCATACGCTTAATTTTTTGCTGAAACGTTGTAACATCCCTTGGATCTACAGTACCAAAAATTACAAACGACAAATGTACATGCAACTTGACCCAAAAAGAAAGAAGAAAAGTACATGGAATATGCTAAGGAAGATTTTAAAAGTTTTTTTTTACATCAGGAAAAGTTACCATAAGTCCATTGGAATTTTGTGTTAAATATGAATTATAGTGATTAGTTTAATTACTCCAAGTACAATTGTTTCTATTAAAAGAACTTTAAACACTTTAGTGTTTCTAAAGAACTTTAAGTACGATAGATAGTTATATCCGTTTTCGCCTTTGACTACAATCTAAGTAGGGATCGATGTTTTATTTGTTAATTTTGATTTGATTCGCTATTTATTTTAATTGATCTAAAAATCTGGATATCCGTAAATTTTCGAATCAAATCAAATACTAAAAGTTCCAGAGCCGGATATCCGATCTGCTGTGACTTTTATAAAAATATATGTATATGTAGAATTAAATATATAAGTTTAAATGTATAATTTATATAGCTATATTTTAATTTTATATTTAATTCTACATATTCATATATTTTTAATTCTACATATACATATATTTTTAAGTCTTAGAATTCTATATTTAATTCTACATATAGCTATATTTAATTCTACATATACATATATTTTTAAGTCTTAGAATTCTATATTTAATTCTACATATAGCTATATTTTTAGTTCTATATATACATATATTTTTATAAAAGTCGGAGCAGGTCGGATATTCGACTCTGGTACTTTTAGTATTTGTGATTTGATTCGAAGACTTAAGGATATCCAGATTTTTAGATCAATCGAAACAAATAGAGAATCAAATCAAAATTAACAAATAAAACATCGATCCCTATTTAGGTTGTAGTTAAAAATGAAATTTTTTTACCTTCCAAGACACTTTGTGACATTGTTATTACACTCAAAGCCACATTGCACTTGTGGAATACATTATTAGAAATAAAAGACATTAATGTTCTTTATTTAAAAACAGAACCAGTTTCTCTTCTTTCTCTTATCTAAGTTCATATGTCTCAACTCAATCCTAAAGCTAAATTCAGATATATCCTTACGGACTCTGCCTCAAATGTGGTCAATGCACAAAAAAGCATCTGTGTAAGTTTAGAAAAAATCTATTTAAAAAATTGTTAAAATATTTTATATGAACTCGTCCACAAAAAAAGAAAGATGAACAAGTTCAGTGTGGATGAATTCATTATGAGCCTAAGCTATGTATTTTCTCTTTTTCTCTGACCATTTCTAATAGTTTTTCTTATTTTTACAATGAAATAATTTAAATACATTTTAATTTTTACTCCAATAGTTTTACTCGTTATATAGAAATATGCTTTGAAATGTTTATAGAAGCTAAATTTTTTAAAAGTCTGTGATATTTCACATTTATCCTTTTAAATATTTCTATTATTATTTTAAAAAATAAACTATTTTAAGTGGCTACCGCTACCCTGTTATAAATATCAAATCGGACAATGAGTTGCAGACCAATAACGAATAGGGTCAATTTGTTTAATAATCATAACAGCACCATATATGAAGAATATAGCCATGCATGAAAAGTTGTGTCAATTTGATATAAAATTAGACAACGCTCTCCTTCCCCGCGCGTGAGAAATAATTAAAACAACGCTCAATATTATACTATACTATATTTGTCCAATATATAGTACATAACAATTATTTTATAACAACAACCATTATGAAGAGGATGAAAAGAATAAAAATGATAAAAAGATGAAGGATTTGTAGAGAGTACACTATACCCTAAAACCAAACTATATACCCTAAACTCAAATCCAAAACCCAAACCATATACACTAAACCCTAAACCTAAACCATATATCCTAAATCCAAACCTTAAATCCAAACCATATACCCAAACACTAAACTCTAAACTCAAACCACATACCCTAAACCCAAATCTTAAACCCTAAACCCAAATCATATATCCTAAACCCAAATCCTAAACCATAAACCATAAATCCAAATTCTGAACTCTAAACTCAAACCATATACCTTAAACCAAAACTCTAAACCCAAACCATATACCATAAACCCAAACCCTAATCATAAACCCTAAACCCTTAACCCAAACCTTTATCCATTTCGTGACTATGCTATACATATTATGGTATGGAATACTCGACACATCCATAAACTTTGTATATATGAAATTTTCTAAAAAAAAATTTTATGAGAGAGAGAGATGATGAATGGCCACAATGTACTGGAGAACAAAACAATGTAACTGATCAATTAGTGAGCAAGAAGAATCAGGAGGCAGAGAAAGAAATATAAATTACAAAAGAAAAGAAAAAGAAATTTATCAGACTATACTGTAATTTAAAATAGTATGAATTCAAAATTGCGATTATGAAATATTATATAAAATTTATAAAATATATGTTTGTTTTGAAATTTTCAAAACATATTATATATAGAAAAAAAACTTATGTTTACTATATAAACAACAAAATTGTACAATTGTTTTTACAGATATTGAAAGCAATTAAAAATTGAAAGGAAAATCATATTTATAAAAAAAAGAAAAAAAAACTCTTCCAAGGACAATATGGCAAATATTACATAAATATCATAGCCTTTGCTTTGTTATGTACATATGCTTTATCTAAATCCTACAATATATATGTGATCAAATTTCCCTTAAAAAATTAAGACATTCACATTGGTTTAATTTGTCGCTAATTTTACATTTTAAATACTGAAATTTATTATTAAGAGATTCAGTTGAGTTTATTTCCAATGCTGGTGGCTTTTAACGTATAGTACTAATCTATGATGATAGCACGTGTTTCTGAATTTTGACTCTTGACTATTCAATATCCATGACGTAAATTCCTACTTAAGATGTGTGTAAATGGACACAAGATCTGCATAATTATTTATTTCACAAATAACTTTCAACATTGGCTCCTTTCTACTTGGCATTTGCCTTGAACGTGATCACGTTACTACAGTAACGTTTTTTTGTATGATTCCTGGTATCATTTTTCTCCCGCATTTCATTACAGTTATGAAAACAAAAATTTCCACTCAATTAAGTGTATGCATAGTAAAAATGTTGAAACATGAATTTTTTTTTCTTTTGTTTGATATGTTTTATTGGCTACCCAGCTACTATAGCCCCAGCTACTATAGCGAATAGCGAATAGCGAAAAAAATTCTATGGATATATATTAAACTACATGAGTTTCACATCGAAAATCAATTGGTGATTAGTGAAGTGGTTCATTTATTTTATATATTACTAAAATAACTTTCAATATTTGATGTGAGATTTTTGTCCCTAATACATTTCTTTGAGATGATGGCTCTTTAAACGTCAATCTCGGAATGCTTGGACAAAAATCGATGGACTAACTCTGAACTGAATCGATGATGGATCGGATTAGATTGTTTGGATCTGACTCTGATACCTTATAAAAGATAGACCTAACTCATATCCAAAAACTAGCTTAAGAATGGAGAATTTGTCCATACACTTATATATTGTCCGAAAATCACCAATCCAAGCTATGTGGGACATCTAATAATATCACACTCTATAATCCAAATTTGTTACGTCTTTCAACTAATGTTAGAGGATAGTAAAACCATTTGTTAGTAGACTACTATATGAACTACATGAATCGAATCTTAAGATCAGACTAGGTAAATGATGGCAATTTTATCCTCTATAAAATTGAACCTAAAATAAACGAGTATATATTATGTCTAATTATTTTACCACTTTTACCACTGGACTATCACTACTTACTTGTATAAACGTGATGCTTTTTAGAAAGTGAAATCACCATCTAACGTTCTATGCTACTCCGAGCCTTCCTCGACAAAAGTGAATCTATTTCCTCTTTTTTTTTCTTGTTAATCGCCCATGATTACCATTTACAAACGAATTGTCTACAAAAAACTACGAGAGTTGGTAAAGTGGAGGTTATTTTTCGGATTTCAAACAAATATGGCCACGCCATGTTGTAGAGTGTTTTCATTATTTTTATATTTAGAGATTTTTTTTTTATTTGCAAGCATGGATTAGACCTGGACCTTAGTTCCACAGTTGGCCAGGGACCAACATTTGTTAATATCTTATGGTGGTTAAACAATGAACGTAACATATCCAGTCCTCAGGCTTAAACTTAGCTCATCATATCCGGTGGTTTTCTGGAGCTCTGTGCACAATTTAATTAGGAGAGCACTGCAATCCCATTGGATACGGAGCTTAACTCGAGGTGCCCCATACCCTTCAATAAAATGCTCCAATCTCCTCTTATTATAATTTTATTATTTTTTAAATGAAAAAAGTGGTTAATTACGAACTACCCCTCTTATAATTTTGATATTTACTCAACCCAACCTAAAGATCCGATCCATCCTAAGCTAACCCAAAAACCCGACCCACCCTAAACCTAAACGATGTCGTTTTCCTAGATTTCTAATCTCCTCCATTTAACTTCTCTCATTTTTCCCATTCTTGATCTAACTCCTCGTCCCCTCCGTATCTCCTCTCTCTCTCGCGAAACCCTAAAACGAGAATCTTGGATCGAATCGGAGTCCGATCGAATCCGTTTCTATCTAAACGGAGAATCTATCAAACTCTCCCTTTCATTTCTCGTGTCTCACTCCGTCTCAATTCCCTCTCTCTTTGCGATTTAAAACCCGGAGCAAAGTCGAGAGCTAACTTCTATTGAGAATAAGCTAAGTGAAGAGAAGAATCATGGTGAAGACATAGATTTTCGACAGTGGGATCATGGGAATTATGGGGATTATGGCACAACAGCGAAGGATAAGGGAGACAAGGAAGAAGCTGGGAAAAGCGGTGAGGGTGAAGAGGAAGCTGAGAAAAGCGAGGGTAAGGGTAATAAAGACAAGGAAAACAGTGAGGCTGATGAGGAAAACGGTAGTGAGCAAGAGCGAGTGTTGAACCGAATGAAGGATGATGAACTGTGGAGGAGTTTGATGGAGGATCGAGAAGAGGTTGGAGGAAAAGTGATGGAGGATCGAGAAGAGGTTGGAGGAAAAGTGATGGAGGATCAAGAAGAGGCTGAAACCAGTGAGGAAGTAATTGAGAACAGTTAAGAAGAGCCTATGGTTGAGGCAGAGATCAGTGAGCCTCGGGTTGTGGCAGAGATCAGTGAGGCTCGGGTTGCAGCAGAGATCAATGAGGCTCGGGTTGCAGCAGAGATCAGTGAGGCTCGGGTTGCGGCAGAGATCAGTGAGGCTCGGGTTGAGTCTCCGTCTCCGATCAAAGAGCCTCATTTTGAGTCTCCGATCAAAGAGCCTCATTTTGAGTTTCCGATCAAAGAGCCTCGGGTTGAGGCACATCAAACTCCAACAACACCTTCTGGTGGTAGGACTAAGGCAATGGCTGCGAGGAGAGTAGTCAATTCTCTAATAACCACTTGGGCAGCAGTGATGGAAGCCCGAAAAGCTGTGGAAGCAGAAGAAGCTGAGAAAGTTGTGGAAGAAGAGACTGAAGAAGCTGAGAAGGCTTCTGAGAAGGTTGTTGAAGAACAGACTGGAGAAGTTGTTGAGGAACAGACAGGAGAAGTTGAGGAACAGATAGGAGAAATTGAGGAATATACCGAGGAAGAAAAGCAAAGGTGGGTCATGGTCGCTTGCAATGCCTATGAAGATGGTACCAATGAGGAGAGGACGGATGGGAATAAGGAAGCTAGGAGGCCTGGGATCAGACATAGATGCAAGGAGAAGACAATGGCGTATGGAAAACCGACACCTAAGAGGGGCAGACCAAAGAAGAGTGATTGCACACCACATGCATCTAAGAGAAGGGGGAAGAGAAAGACTGAACCATCAAAGTGGGTGCAGACTCCTTTCACGGCAAGGAAAAAGCCTAAAACAAAGGCTTAGGCTTAAGAGAAGGCTTATGCATTTAGGATGTTAATTTAAGTATTTTGAATGTTGGTATGTTTAAAACTTGTAATGCTTTTGGATGTTTAAAACTTGTAATGCTTTTGGATGTTTAAAACTTGTAATGCTTTTGATTGTTGGTATGTTACAAAAGACAGGTTTGGATGTTTAAATTTACAGGTGTTACTATGCCCAAAAATGAGTAAGTTGGATAACTGGATTTACTGGGTTAACTGCGAACAATGGAAAACACATGTAAAATGCCAAAATATATATAATATTTAAAAAATAAACACATGTAAAATGCCAAAATATATATAATATTTAAAAAAATAAACACATGCTAAACGTGCAGCCGCCATATAAATATTTAGTATTATATTTAACACTTAGTAATACATGGTAATCTTCAAGGTGTTAGTAATACTGCTATCCACATAGTAATATTTTGGCAATTTTTACATTTTTCTAGTTAAACAATCACTAAATGGAATGTTTCGTAGTAAAACCATTGCTTTTATACCATAGGTATCGTAAACAAAGACATTTATATAAAAACTTTACCAGAAATACGTATTTTGTTTCATGCTGCTTACTATACTTGAACCATTCACACACTACCATTGAAAGTTAAAGAAGTTTTTTTGGGAAACTGAAAACAAGCTTTTCTTTAACTATTGAAAACAAGCATAAAAATAGTCTAAATCTACGTAGTTATTATATACATAGTTTACGCATTGAAAATAACCACCAAAATTGTCTAATTTTACATCATAAACTATAATACATATAATGGTTTAAATAACAAATAATAATACCAGTAAATCTTAGTAATTCAAATAACGCATAATAATACCAGTAGTTCGTAGTAGTTCAAATAACACATAATAATACCAGTAATTTCTAGTAGTTCAAATTGGTGGTGTCAACATTGTACCTATCTCCTTCAAAGTAACATCGAGCTCATTTCTTCTCTTCAACACTCTTGTCAAGATAGACCGCTGCGCTTGGATACTTCCTGCGAAAAGCATCATAAAGATACTTGAACTCAGCTACTGTATAAGCGTATGCGCATTCTCTAAACTTGAACGCACAAGAATCTTTGTTGTTATGGACGTGGCTTTTAACATTCTGAGACAAATGCCATATACAATACCCATGTTCGGCCTCAGGAAATACTAGACGCACTGCCTTGATCAAGCTTCTGTTTCTATCTGAAAGAAATACCAATCCGGGGACATCAGTTATCGATTACGTGGCTTTTGTATGTTTATTTTCTAAAAAACATTTGGTTGGAAGGTGAATTGAACCCTGGTTAGAACAGTAGCTCATCAACGACTCAACCACTATGCCAAGTTCGTTTCTTTTGTTTTTTAACAACCATTTTTTATTTAGATTTAATAAACACGATTCATTAAAGGTTAATACCTCTTCCCTGTTTCCCTGTAATAGAGGAGTTGTTTATAAAGGAGCTTTGATTTAGATTTATGTACCACCACAGCTCATGTATAAATTTTACAAAACAAATCGATGCAAGTGGCTGGAGTCTTAAGGCCATGGATTTTATAAAACAAGACAACAAGAAAAAAATCTTATATCAGGACATTTTTTGAAGAGAAAACCCCAATTCTGCTGAATCCAATCAAAGATAGACAATATCTCAGTTCAATATTCAATAGGAGAAACTTTTTTTAGACCATGACTAACGCCCCATACAAGAGCCACAAATTCGAGAGTGAACTTGTTTATTTCGTTTGGAAAGACAGAGATCTAAGAAGATGAAGATGACCAAGCGTGTGAATTTCATCTTCTCCATCACCATCTCCCGGGACCCATTTTATTTCAGCCTCATCCTTCATATAATATCCTCCATAATCAAAACATATAATTGTGCAATGCGGATTCTGCATTTTTCTGAAATAAAATAGAAGTATAATTATTAAGAAGCTTAAAATTGATTCTGACACCATATTATCTTATTTTACTAATACTAATTCATTTCAGTACTATACATAGTAATACGAGTAATACTAGTCGAACTTGTCAACATAGTAATCCCAGTAATACCAGTAAAACTATTTTGTCTTAGTAAACTTAGTTATCTTAGTAGTACCCAGAATCTATTCTTCAGCTAACTAATCATCTTTTAAGAACGAAATTGTTAGGATGTTACATTACCCATAATGTGTAATTCATCCTAATGAAATTACACACAAAAAAACATCAAAACGGACATAAAATATACCCAAAATCCATAGACCTAGTTTTCAAAAATCGTTTTTAATCTCACAAATTTTCATCGGATCTTCTTGTTTTTACACTAGACAAGATATACAGTTGATATTTTAGCAAAAATTTCATCAAAAACGGATATAAAATATACCTGAAATCCATAAAAATCGTTTTAAAAATCGTTTTAAAACTCTCAAATTTTCATCAAATCTTACAGTGTTAACGTTACCCATCATATACACGTTATTTAAATGTAAATTTCACAAAAAAAATCATGGAAAACGAACCTGAATTATTTGTTTTGGAGCTTCAAAATCGTCAATGGAGGAAAAGAGAATACGATGAAGAAGGGGAAAAGGAAGGAGACATGTGGGGCACAAAAAATCTGATTGGTTAAAGTTTCTTTGTGGACCATGTAAGTGGTTGAAATATGGTTGGTATTTAATTGGAGAATAAAGGGGATGAAAAGAAGAGTGAGATCACGAGATGTGTAGAAAGGAAGGAAGGAGAGTAAGGTAATTGCAATGAAAAAGAAGGGATAAAAGGGTTAGTATGAATAGGGAAGGGATAGTGTGAATATTTTTGAGAGGGTATAGGGTATATCGAGTTAATCTCCATTGGATACAGATGGGTTTGTATACATGGTGGCTTAATCTGTCAGTGTCAAACATATGTTAATAGGCTCTGGATTGCGATTCATCCATCTCTTCACATCTGAAACCATAATAGTGTTATGGCGTTCTCCCAAATGTCATTAGATTCTACAATGTTTTTTATATTATAAAAATTTATAGGCTTGATCGTATGGCACTGATAGAGTAAATATTTATCCTGAAATTAAAGTTTACTCCAAATTCAGTTACAAATCTACCAATCAACAAACACAAGTTTTTCACTATTTCAACCATTTGCTGTACAAAAAAAGAGAAATATATACATTCTTAATTTTACTTCAAGATTTACTAGAGAAATGTATTATACTCCCTTTCCTCTTACCATCTATCTTTACTTTTGGCTTACTTCAATTTTTTTTCATTTACTTCATTTTCCTGTCATTTTTACCAATCGCTCATCAAAAACTTATATTTGTTCCGTTTAGATAAGTTTTTAATTTGTTATATTTAGGATTCAGGATCATCACCTCACTTGTTAATTACTGTTAAAGACTTGTACAAAATAATTGTATGAAAAAAATATTGTATGAAATATATCTTCATATAGTTTAACATACCTTTAAAAATTGAATTCTAAAACAAATTTGAAGTGATACATGATTGTCATTTGCTAACTTAACAAATTAGCCATCAATTTCTCTCTGCATGCTGGACTCAAACAGAGAACATGTACGTTATTTTTGAGCTATTATGATTCTGTAAACAACCATGAAACAACAATGGATTATTGTTTCTATGAACTCAGTCATCTCACAAAGTCATATCAAAAATCTAAATCGTGTTGAGTATATGTATTATATATTGGGTACGGATGAACAAAAATACCTGCAACTTGTAAGTTGGGCCTATATTTGCAAATTACAAATGTTATTAGTCCATTAATCCTAATAGATGACAAAATCAATAAAACTTGTAATAAGTTGTACTATCTTGTAACCCTGTTTCCCTAGTTTTGCGTGTCAAGCCTTATAGAGAATGCTACATATTTTAGGCATGTGCCACCACACCAACAACCTACGAATCACAAACTAACACGTGGGTAAAATTGCTTCATTACTTAAAGTTAAAACCAAATCTGATCTTTGTCAGAACACAGACCATCACTCATCACACGAGTAAGTACTCAAAATCATACAGCTCCTCTGCTTCTGTCTCCAATGGAATCAGAACCCCTAACCGACACGACCGTACCGAACCAAGTCGAGGCCAAAACAGAGTCATCAGAATTCGAGAAGAATCAAGAACGGTACCAAGCACTAATCTCCACGTTCACACACGAGAAAGGCTGGAGACCAAAAGAGCCCTTCATCGAGTACGGTGGTCACTGGTGGATACAACCTCTCCTCGAAGGCTGCCTTCACGCGCAAGAGTTCTTCCAAGCGCGACCCAACGACGTCTTCGTCTGCAGCTACCCGAAGACAGGCACCACTTGGCTCAAAGCCTTGACATTCGCCATAGCCAATAGATCCCGCTTCGACGATACCTCGAACCCTCTCCTCAGACGTAACCCTCACGAGTTCGTTCCTTACATCGAGATCGACTTCCCTTTCTTCCCTCAAGTCGATGTCCTAAAAGACAAAGGGAACACTCTGTTTTCAACTCACATCCCTTACGAGTCGTTACCAGACTCGGTTGTGAAGTCACGTTGTAAGTTGGTTTATATCTGGAGAGATCCAAAGGACACTTTCATCTCCTTGTGGACTTTCTTACACAAAGAGAGGTCAGAGCTAGGTCCTGTAAACAACCTCGAGGAGTCTTTTGATATGTTCTGCCGAGGTTTGTCTGGTTACGGTCCTTATCTTGATCATGTCTTGGGGTACTGGAAAGCTTACCACGAGAATCCGGATAAGATTCTGTTTCTGAAGTACGAGTTTATGAGAGGTGATCCTTTGCTGTATGTGAAGAAGCTAGCTGAGTTTATGGGGTATGGGTTCACGGAAGAGGAAGAGGAGAAGGGTGTTGCTGAGAAAGTGGTGGATCTTTGCAGCTTCGAGACGTTGAAGAATCTTGAAGCTAACAAAGGAGAGAAAGAGAGGGAAGACCGTGCTGCTGTTTATGCGAATAGCGCTTATTTTAGGAAAGGTAAGGTTGGAGATTGGTCTAATTATCTGACTCCAGAGATGGCTGCTCGTATTGATGGGATCATGGCAGAGAAGTTTAAGGATACAGGTTTGCTTGAACATGGTCAATGACCGGTTCTTGATCTTTATATACTTATTTGCGGCAGAAGTTTGCTCCTTTTGTCAGTTTGATTATCTTATGTAATAACAAGTTTATATATTGGAACAAAATAATAATAATAATAATTCTTGATTCTGTTTTTATACAAATGGTGTTGTTCCTATAGAAAGAAATGGCTTTGTAGCACTACAAATGGTGTTCATCTTTGCTCGATATGTCTTGATCTTGTGGAACTTGTGTTTTCAATCTTTTCAATTCATGGACAGAGGTGAACTAGCACTAGGTATATTTATTATTTATTAGTTCAAGAAATGAGGATCATAAATCAAAAATCTTTCTCTTGTTGTAAATAAGAGGGACAATACAGAACCAAATAGAAACACAGAGCATCCTCTGTTTGTACTGTAACAACAAAAAGACCAGAAGAGATCATAGAGCACACACATTTCACTGATCATGGTATATGACTGGTTTTTGTTACCAAGAAATTATTGATCTTTGTATGCTTTTTTACATCAGATATTCTATAATGTATTATGTTATATATTAGAATAAATAATCTTGCTGCTGTTGTTTACAAAAAGGAATTGACTTTATAACCATTCATCTTTGCTGGATATGTCTTTGATCTTGTGGAACTTAAGTGTTTAATCTTTTCTCTGTTTATGCACAGAGATGAAGTGTCTCTGACTGTGTTGGATAGGTATTTACTAGACCATAAATCAAAGATCTTTCTCTTGTTATAAATACGATGACACAGATAACAGATTACACACATACAATACAGAACCAAATGGAAAAACAGAGCATCCTCTGTTTTGTACTGAATAACAAAAAAAGATCAAGAAGAGATCAAAGACAAACACACTTCACTGATCATGTTGAAGCAAGCCAGTGTCTTTGAACTTCTCTTCCACTAACCCATCGATACGAGCAGCCATCTCCGGAGTCAGATAATTAGCCCAATCTCCCACCTTTCCTTTCCTAAAATAAGCACTGTTCGCATAAACCGCAGGGCGATCCTCCCTCTCCTTATCTCCTTTGTTAGCTTCAAGATTCTTCAACGTCTCGAAGCTGCAAAGCTTCACAACATTCTCAGCGACCCCTTTCTCCTCTTCCTCGGCACTGAATCCATACCCCATGAACTCAGCCAACCTCTTCACAAACGGCAAAGGATCAGCTCTCATCGCCTCGTACCTAAGGAACAGAATCCTCTCCGGGTTCTCTTTGTAAGCCTTCCAGTAACCCAACACATGGTCCAGATAAGGACCGTACACAGACAGACCTTCACAGAACATATCGAAAGCCTCTTCGAGACTCGCTAGCTGACCCTCTTGAGACTTCTCCTTGTGGAGGAAAGTCCACATGGAGATGAAAGTGTCCTTGGGGTCTCTCCATATGTAAACCATCTTGCAACCTGACTTCACGATGGACTCTGGTAGTGATCCGTTGGGTATATGGGTGGAGTAAAGCTGGTTCTTCCCGTCTTGAAGGACGTCCACGGTCGGGTAGAAAGCGAAGTCGATCTCCACGTAAGGCACGAACTCGTGAGGGTTGCGTTTGAGGAGCGGGTTCGCGGCGTCGTCGAAGCGGGAACGGTTTACGATGGCGTAAGTCAAGGCTTTGAGCCAGGTCGTGCCGGTTTTCGGGTAGCTGCAGACGAGGAAGTCGGTGGGTCGTGCTTGGAAATGGTCTTTGGCGTGAAGAAGGCCTTCTAGGAGACATTCTTGCCACCAGTGTCCACCGTATTGGGTTAGGGTCTCGTTTGGTCTCCATCCTTTGCTCTTTGGGAGGGCAGAGATGAAATCTTGGTACTTCTTTTGGGTCTTCTCGAACTCCGAGAGCTCGACTTGGGATCCGTTCGGGGTCGTGTTGGGTTCCATTGGGGAGATGGTGTTGAGTGATGGAGTTAGAGGATATGTCGGGAAGCTCTTATGGAGTTGTGGAGGATGATGATGAAGAAAGATGGACGGTTCTATAAATAGAAAGAAAGATTTAGGTAGGTGATGATGTCTAGCGTCATTTGAATAGAAACCATTTATCAAAAGAAAAAAGAAAACATAAACAAACCATTTATCCAAAAAAACATAAACAAACCAAATAATTATATTGAGCTTATAAAATTTAAAAATTCATCTTCAGTTGGTAAAATTCTTTTCTTTTTTTTAATTATTTTTTTGAATTTAAATTTAAATTTAAGAAATCTCGTTTAATAGCTCAAACTTAGATAAATAAATACAAATGTAAAGCAAACTGAATACTAGTTTTGCGAGGAGGAGAAGTGGTTGATGTTGTTGAGACTAAAAAGTCACGTTTTAGAAATGGACGTTTGCAGGTAGAGCCGTAGAGGTTTAGTTGGTCTCTCATTCGTTAATTGAGTTCGGTCCACGTTTATCTCTAGGCTGGTGCTGAATTTTCTATGCAGCCTCCAAAGTCCAAACAAACAAACAAACCCGTCAACACTCTATTTTCTATTTTCTGATGAAAACAACATTTTTCATTGAATTTTTTTTCACTCCAATTAAGGCCCATATATATATATATCCATCATCAAATCTAACATATCATTTGTGACTTCGACATTTTTCCTCTACAAAGAAGGTTTTCCTCGTATGTAGATTTCAATTTATCTTAATCAAGTAATGAATCTTCGTTATAATTTTCTTTTGTATAGCAGGTCTTTGGACTAGTCTTATCAGGCTAACCTAAAAAATATATCATATGATAAATTGTCTTTTTCCTACAACCAATAGAACTAGAACCTGAAGCTATAAATACTGGATTTGTTAACTCCTATATGTAATAAAATAAGTGTATGACTTGTTAGCAAACAAAAACCACAACAATAAGACAAACTATCAAAATACTGAAAAAGAGATACAACATATACAGAGAATAGCATAAAATATTATAAAATTAGTTTTTGTTCCAAACCTAATACACAAAATCTGAAATATCCAAAACTAATATAGCTTTTATGTGAAAAGTTCTTGTTTATACTAAACTAGAGGAGTGTGCGGGTGTTATTTTCTTTTATTTTTTACGTAGATGTCGAATATTAATTGTATAATCTATTTTTTTTGTTTCGACTTCCTTTTATTAACTTCAAAAATATAACTTTGGTGTTTATTGATCAATGTCACATTAGAGTTTTTCCTTTTAGGATATCTATTTTATGTCTCTTACTGATACTACTATTTTTAAATTCAATTTCAAAATTCTTTTGCCATATTTACATATTTAAACTACTCAGTTGAAAAGAAAAAGATTTTAGATAAAATATCATAAATACCAAAACCGTAGAAGATAGATGTATCATAATGTTGTTTCTAAAATATTTGTTCGTATTTGTCATGTCTTAATTTTCTTTTATCTCCAAATTCCATACGATTTGAAAATAAAAGGATTGAAAATAATTTTTGAAAAATTGATAATAATAACATGTCTGTTTATTACTTTGGTTGAATGAAAATATTAAAGACATACTTATTAATATTTTGATAAACATTTAACATTTTCAATTCGTATTCGAATCAATATTTTGGAAAACGTACACTTCAAACCGAATCATACTATAAAAATCAGAAAAATCATCCTAAAATTAAAATAAGTATTATTTACCAAAAATTAAGATCTTGGAAAACATATCCTACAACATAACTTTGTCACAGATTTTTGTTTTTATGATTTATGTTTGTTTAGGAAATGAAAGATTTCAATCTTGTATGTTAGCTAAATATTAGGTAACCTGGTGTAACACATATGATATTTTTAAGAAACAATATTTATTATGTATTTTGTAATTCTATTTATTTAAAATTATTTATGATTAAGAATAAAAAAGGGAATGACATTCACTTGTAATTATTTAGGAAAAGTCTGAGTTATTTTAAATTTGTACTTCAGTTTTAATGAATTAGATAAATTACAAACAAAACTAACATACCATGGTTAGGTTCTCCTTTTCCAGTTTATGGTTTAGATTCCCTCAATATGACATTTAATGTTGAATTTGATGCAAATACAACAATTCTCTAATTATATAAAACAAAGCTTATATTTCCGAATCAAATGTAACAAGTTTATGTAAATGAGCATTGATCTGATATTAATTGCATGCGGAAATATTACAACATAGTATTTGGTTATTAAAACTTGATAGATTGAGAGAAAATAATAATTTTAAATAAACTTTTTATTGGAATTTTGATACATTAAACACGGTACAATGCTGACAAAAAACACAGGTACAAACATTTTAGACTAATTTATTTAGATGTAGCTGGTCATAGAAAGAAAGGACAGTAATTAGCTATCTCTCATGGTAGATCAAACATACCGAAAGAGAGAGAGATAGAGAATGGCATAGTTTGATAGCCAACAAAACACTTATTAAACCCTAGGGATTGCCTTACAAACAAGAGAGTTCTTCATCTCCAGTGAGAGCTTCAAAGTCTCGCTCAAATCGACTTCACCACAAGGAACCCACTTGAAGCTACCTAGCAACTGAGCCAGCCATAGCTCCACAGTGGCTATACCCATAGACTTACCAGGACAGACCCTACGTCCAGCACCAAAGGGAGCAAGCCTCAAATCAGATCCCATGATAGGAAAGTTATCACTTTGTTGTGCACCAAGAAACCTCTCCGGCTTATACTCATGAGCCTCCGGCCAGACCTTTTCATCATGGGTTATAGCCCACATGTTAACCATGGCAGTGGTCCCGGCGGGGATAAAGTGTGTCCCAATTTGAATGTCGTGAATGGAGAGACGAGCCCATGAGAGAAGAGGACCAGGTGGGTGCATCCTTAGGGTCTCCTTGACGATGGCACGAATGTATGGAAGCTTGGGGAGGTCTAAGTCTGATACTTGACGTCCCATTTCACTCTCAATAGCATCGATTTCTGCCTGCGCCTTGGCTTGAATGTCAGGGTGAAGAATCATCCTTGCAAGGATCCATTCCAATAGAATCGCCACGGTGTCTGTTCCCCTAAAAATCATTTCCTATACCAAAAAACCAATTTTAAGATTATGCAACTTACTCGACCAACCCATATACACACACTATAAACAATTTAGAAAGTGTTTTAATAATTTATTTTTATAAATTTAGGAACCTATATGTATGTTAATTATTTCGTAAATCTGGATACAATAGGCCAATATTTCACTTGCCAATACTTTTAACCGGAATGTATATATATATATATATACGTACCCAAAGGACGGCGATCATGTCGGAGTCGGAAAGTTTGTTATTGCCTTGCATGCCAAGTAAGACATCAACAAAGTCATCATCATTAGTGCTCTCTTCTTCTTTATTATCACTAAGAGACCTCTTTGATTTGTGCTCCTCAATTATATTTCCGACAAACACATTCACCTTACCGACCAAGCTACGGCATCTTCTCCTTACACCTTGTAAGTCTAACCACCTCAGCCCCGGGAAATGATCACTCCAGTTGAAGATTCCGAGAAGCTCATAGCCTTCGGACACCAAGTACTCCAACTCATTAGTCTCTTTCGAGTTAACAACACTACCATCGTTGAAGTCGTATGTCTTGCCGAAGACGCTAGACATCACGTTGTTGAGTGATCCAAAATGCAAGATTCTTTTGATATGCACCTCTCCATAACTCGTCATTGCGTTCTTGATCTCTCCTACCATAGTTTCCCCGATCTTTCGACGAGACTCTCCGAAACATGAGATCCTCTTAGGGCTAAAGAGATGAGTAGAAGAGATTCTCCTCAGCTCTCTCCAGTAATCACCAAAGGGAGCAAACCCCATAGCTCTATGGAAGAGCAGCTCGTAAGCCGACTCTTTCACAGGCCGGTCCGTGAAAGCAGAGCTGTTTAAGATCTCTTTGGCCGTCCCCGGTTCGCTTGTTATCACGAAACGGGTAGACCCGACGGAGAACGCCATGAGAGCTTTTGCTTTGCAAGAGTTAGCGATATTGGCAAGGATTCTGTGTGTCAAGGCGTTGTTAACGAAGGCTAAGAGGAGGCCGATGATGGGGAGGCCAGACGGGCCAGGAATGGCGGGTAGGGTTTTGGATTCTGGTTGGGTATGGAAACGAGCTTTGTAGAGTGCCCAAGCAAAGCCACCTGGAGTTAACCAGAAAACGAAAAGGGAGATGAAGAGGACAATGCTGAGACAAAGGTCGAGACTCGGAAATGGAGAAGCGAAGTAAAGACTCATATCAATAGCCATTTTTGTAGAATAAATTAGGTTTTTTTTAGATAGTGAGCTAAAGAGAAGAAACAGTGATGATGATGATGATGATGATAATGAGGATAGTGAGATGTTTTTTATATAGTGGTGGAATTTAACTACGGTTAGATGGGGTGATAAGTAAATTGCAATTAATTAAAAGAATCAGTCCTAATACAGTCTTAACCATGGTTAATACTCTTTAATTAGAAAGATACAACTCGCACCGCTTAAAATGTTTTTTTTTTAAATCTGATGGATTTGCCTTTTTGTTTTTTCTTTTGACTAAAACTTGCCTTTTTGTTGCATCATGCATGTTATGATTTTTTTTTGAGAAAGAATCATGCATGGTATGTTTATATACATGTTTTTGTTTACTTCCCACAAATCAGAACAAAGCAATACACATTACAAATAAAATAAAACAATCTTTGTGATATCATATAGAGAGCCTATCAATCTATCAATATACATCTCGTTAATTAGTTTTCCAAGGTATAAATCATAGGTCGGAAACATGCGAAAGAATGTATGGAATAAAGGTGAATGTGCTAAGATAAGATGAATATAATATCAAAAAGTTAGAATAAATTAGTTTCGTTAATTTCTCTTCAAACCTGTAATGAAATGTTTTTTTTTTATTTTTGAATTTTGCTTTATTTTTGTTCGAAAAACTGATAGAATGATCATTTTTGTAGGATTGATGGAATACGCCATTTTACATTGTTCCATTATGTATATTGTCAATCCAATTTTACCTTATAGTTAAAGGAACATATTTTTGGATTCATTTTCCCTATTCTTCAAAGCAACTAGCGAAGTGGTACCCACTTACCATCGACATGTTGATTTGTTTTATAATTTTATCAGGTCTTCCATCTGCACTGTTAGACATTACATTTGCGGACACTGATACGTTAGCAGTCAAGTGGAACTAGCTATGTCGGACCAGATTTTGGTTAATAATATCTTCCGAGGATTAATAAAATATTTTTCAGAAACATTTATTTGTTCTTTTCGTATATGGAAAGTCGGTCACCGGTGAAAGTTCAAAAAGGTCAAAGAGGAAGTTTGTATAAACATCAATAATATATGATATTAATTAATATGTGAAGTACTATGATAATCGATATTCGATATCCAACATGGTCGGTTGAAGTTTTGGATACAATTTGACCGGAATGTGAATGAGTCTTGTAGAGTTGGCTACCTGTCTGAGCCTACAAAATGCTACTAGGTAGCTAGAGAAAGGCTATATTTTGGTAATTTCTGTTCCAAATATGAAATGGTAAAACCTCATACATCTCGACTGTTCTTTTAAGACTATGAATTTTACATTGTTTTCTTATATAAAATATTATTTTATTTTTACTCCAAAATGTTATTTTTATTATAACACTATGCAAACTATTATTTTTTGGAGAGATTATGCAAACTATCTTTCGAAAACACAATTAACTATCACCGCATTTCCCCTAATTATTTTTTCTGAGAAAATTTCCCCTAATTTCATACACATAGTAATATACTTAATGCATATTGGTATGTTACGTAGGTCATAAACTCTTTGAAAGCTCTTATCTTAACCAAGCCTATACCTAGGTCATTACATGCCACGTATATATAGGTGTACTTTGTGAAATTTGAAATCATAAAAATGAAATATTAGATGAGAGTTACTCCTATTATTTACTGAATTTAGACCCCCACCCATAAATAATTAAATATGAATCATGGACGTGGTTTCTACCTAGATATTCCATTGGGACTCGAACCAAATTAATAACGAAATCGTTGATCAACAAGATGGATTTGCTTCCTTTTGACCCAACAAAAAAGTCACTGTTTCCTCAATGTCTCTAAGAAACGCACATAAATCGACAGTGTCGGTCCTTCATGTAAACTTATAGTAGTAATACTATATTGCAAATGGAAAATCGGGGATGGGCATCGATCCTTGGTGTAATTTTTTTACGCTCGTTATATCATCATGGTTTATGAGCTAATATAAACCAACTATGGACATTTGTTCGAAACTGAGATTCCATGCAATATTGGTTTGAATCAGAGAATATGAATACGAAACGAGGTATGGGGTATCATAGTTATACACATACATGATAAAATTCTTACAAAAATTTATACAAATCAATTTGGACAGAGGGTAGACTGATTTATAGTTAAGTTCAAGGGCCGTATATTTTTGGTTTATAGAAAGTATTGTTCAGTTTTTTATAGTTTCAATGTTTCATAAATTGGTTTAGGTCGCTACAAGTTCAACTATCTCAAATAATGTTTTACTATTTTCATATTTTGATGGCAGTTTTATTAGCAATGGACCTAGCTAGATGCTCTTAATGGTTTTAACTTTTAAGTCTTGAACCAAATAATTGACTGTAAATCAACTACGTATTGTTTTCATTAAATCTTTTTCAACTTGTTTGACATTATAGTTGATATACATACCAATTAAGTCACCAAACATAGGAAGATGGTGGCCATGCATGATGCAGGGTGTGGACCCAACATAGCCTCGACCTCGTTTACCACAAAATTGTCTCCTTCAACATTGATACCACACACAGAGAGTGACACCTATGCAATATAAAGTTGAGGCAACGGTATGTGTATATGTATGTATGGTCGTCATAGGTTGTCTAACTCGCGAGACATTATAAGCTGGTATGATGCGTAAGAAGAAAGCAAATGTCACAAATCGCGTGGGTCTTAAAAAGTAAATTACATTTCTAACAGAAAACCGTTGTTCAGATACGTTGACCAAGTCAAAGATGATATTTGACCAACTGTCGCTACTTTGAGATTTAAAACCCGAATGAACTGGTTCAGATCCGTTTCGACATATAGTCTTTTTATCGGATGGGTGGTATTGCCATGAATACTTGTAGATATCAGTTCGGTTCTTACCGTAAACCTGTCAGTTACTCGTTTAAGGACAATACTTAGGTTCACCCCCTATGGTGAACCTTTAAATTCACCACACCATTTATGACCAATAAAAATGACATGTAGATAATTAAATAAAACATTATAAATTTATTTTAAAATAGTTAAAAAAGAATAATGCCAATTCTAAACCACAAATCTTAATTTTTAAACTCTAAATATTAATTTCTAAATACAAACTCTATACCCTAAACCAAAATCATATACCCTAAACCCAAATCTTAGACCCTAAACTCAAACCATAAACCTTAAATATAAATCTAATACCCTAAATCCAAATTCTAGACCCTAAACCCAAATCCTAGACCCTAAACCCAAACCGTATACCCTAAATCCAAATCCTAGATCTTAAACCCAAATCGTAAACCCTAAATTTAAATTTAAATTTTGATTTAGGGTATAGGGATTGGATTTAGAAATTAATGTTTAGAGTTTAAAAATTAAGATTTGTGGTTTAGAATTGTCATTATTTTGTTTTAACTATTTTAAAATAAATTTAATATATTTTATTTGATTATTTACATGTCATTTTCATTGGTCATAAATGGTGTGGTGAATATAAAGGTTCACCATAGAGGGTGAACCTAAGTCTTGTCCCTCGTTTAAATAGAAACCATGTAACCAAATTTGCACGATCAAAAGATTGGAACCCTGGTTGGAAAGACAAACTAACATCCGGGTTTATCACTAGACCACTTTTAACTTATTCATAACTTTTTCATTATGTATATTATACTATTTTTTTCAAAAAGTAAATATACAATTATCAGATTTATTTTTACTTGGAATCCGTTGAAACCAATCCCAAATCCAAACCAAAATTTTATGGGATCTTATATGGATACAATTTTTCTATATCTATTTTACTCCGAATTGATCACATACTCTTAGAAATCTATCTAAAATACCCAAAATTCACTTGCTAGTATTTCAGCCTCTCAGATTATTATTTTCGCTTTTGAAAATATTTTAAACTGTCTACACTAACCTTTTACAAATATCGAAATAAATATATATAACTTGTAGATTTTTTTTACGTCAACTGTCCATTTACTTATTTAAATAGATAAGTTTTAATAATTAAGAGTTTTATGTCTGACAGAATCCCAAATTACAATCGTTTGAGATAAGGTTGCTCTAATGCACTTACAACTTTACAAGTCTATACTCTATATACATTTTTGTATCGCTTTTTTTCCATTCTTTCAAAATTAGTTGATCCTCCTGCATACTTGTTTAACTTAATACTGGCCTTGACATGCATTGGTTTTTTTCTTAGTTGCCAAAACGGGCCACTAGCTTACCCGGCCCACAAAAACTTTCAAACTAGCAGTTAAAGTTAGGAACAGGCCCTCGAGTTGATTTAGTACCAAATTCATTACATTTGATCAGCAAATCCTTCAGTCACAGTCGCATCTATACCATTGAAACAAAATGCAATGGGCCGTTGGTAAATGTTTTCTGCCTCCAAGGCTACAAAGCGTGTTTTATGAAGGAGGATGCATTTGTCCTCTCCTCAAATAATCAGGGAGCGAGGATCCACCGGGGTAAGTTGGCTGACCTGTGTCAAATCAGTGCAAGCTCGGCACCTAACTAACCAAGCGACTCTACAAAAGACTTCATGTTCACCACATCTTCCTCGGTTGTAACATGGCTAGGCGGTTTCATAAGCTTCCAAAGCCCAGCAGGATGTCGTTTTCGCACCCTCGCATCCTCCTCCTCCCTTCTCTTCCCAAAGATTCTTTCGCACTCCGGATACGGTTTCACATACAAGTTATAAAATCTCTTCGTGCTCGGTTTGATCAAACCTTTCAACCCGATATCGCAACCAAGCCCGCCTCTGAGCCTCAAGTACTCAACAACATCGTACCTCGGTACAATCTGCTTATGAAGATTCACCCCTAGATACTCCGGCACATCAGCTAAGCAGTTAACGTGAAACCCCATCCGGCTAGTCAAAAACTCAATCTTCTTCTCAATCTCATCAACCTCGTACAACACCACCCTCGGCTCTTTCCACACGACCTTGAACGCGTCTCTACGGATCAGCCCGTGTTCGCATAGACAATCAACTCTAAGTTTCGCTTCGAACCCAGCACGGAATAATCCCTCCTTGAGAATCTCGTCTCTGATCACTTGACGGCATTTCAACGTTTTGATCAGGTCCAAACACCGTGGAAGCTCGCCTAGCTCTAACCCGAGAACACGCGGCTCTCTAAAGATCTCTTTCTTGATCTCGTCTTTACTAAACCCAATCTTTATAAACTCATCGAGCAGTGGCTTAAGCTTAGACTCAATACTAATCCCTAAGATCTCAGGAAAAATATGAAAGAACCTCTCAATGTCGCTTCTAGGGATGTCGATGATAGAAACTAAAAACTCAACCTTTCTGCGAACATCGACCTCGTTCATTACAAGAACGTTAGGGAAGGCTTCTAGAACCTTGCTTACAGTACTATCGCAAAACCCTAAACCTCTTAACACCTTACTGCATCGGTGAAACTTATCCGGACCAATCCCGAATCTAGCTGAGTGTTCGAGGACGCTCTTGATGGCCGAAGAGGAGACGACGTTTTCAGAGAGAGGAGCTCTCCATTTTCTGAGGAAATCTGGTCGGAGGAGGAGGTTGGGGCAATCGTGGATCAGCGAAACGAGTTGTTTCTGAGGGAGTTTGAAGGATAGTAAGATGGAGAGTGAAGCTTCGGTGTCGGATGGATCTGAGTTGGAGAGGGAAGTGTTGTTCTTTGAGAGGAAGTGTTGGAGAGAGGAGGGAGGGAATCCGTAGCGTTGGAGGAGGTTCGCGAGTGAGATTTGTTTCCTGTAGTTCGATTGGGAAGAAGAGGGGTTTGAGGATAGTGATCGATTCTGGTTGAGTGGGGTTGGTTTGTAGCGACGGAGGTTGATGAAAGGTTTAAGCTTTGAGGAGGCCATTCTGAAAATTTTACAGAGGAGGAAGAAGGAGAGAACAAGAATGTCGTGTAAGAAAATTAAGGTTTTGATAATTACCTTTGTATCCTCAAAGTTTTATCTTAATTTTGAAGAAAGGCTATTACTTTCAAATTTTGAAGATTTTAACCTTTTCGTCTTTAGGCTTTGTCGTTTTCTCTTATTCGTAACGGTTTTGTAAAGTGATATATTTTTATCACCAGACTCTGCGTCGATAAGTTTGCATCTGACTTATCTGTTGACGGATTTTGGCCTTTGCATAAGGGAAAAGAAGTGTTGGAGAGACTCTTGATTGTGTGACTGACCAAGAAACATTTGCTAGGGAACATGTTTCATTGGTTCATTATATATCCATAGGAGCATAGCTACCATAAACATGTCTACAAGCATACAAACACCCGAGACATCTCGGTCTATTTGAAACAAATCATTCAAACAGTATCCACCCCTATATATTCCAAAAACTATAAATGAACCTAGTTACCTGTGTTTCAAAAAAATAAACCTAGTTACCTTGAACATATGCAATTCTGAAAGAAGTATAGTCTCCTGTATATTCCAATCATTAACAGTAAAGAAACCATAGATTAATTTATCATTTCACTACAGGCTACACTCTTGAGGAATAAAAGGTTGTTACTCGTAAATTAATTTGTAAACGGCAATCACTAAATTATAGACTAGTGTGATATCAATTTTGTTATAAAATTTAAAAAGCTGACGTTGCTAACATACAAACTTCATGATCTAATATAATGTACAGAAGTTACATCCTTTTTGTCTTCTTCTTCTTCTTCTTCTATATCTATGGAGCCATTTGGTAAAATTTTGAAATGAATGTGTCCTAAGAAAAAGACAAAAGAAAATGCATGCACTTTTCTCTCGCAGGTTCGTCGTTGGCTATTCTTCTTCTTCGCTGGAGCTGACAAAATCTGTGATGATGAAGAAGAAGCTCGCTTTTCCTGATCACTGGAGCCAGAGCCGCCATATACTCAGCCCTCTTCTTTCGTCTTCTTCCGTTAAGAAAGCTCATGGGTTCTTCTCCACCGCATTGAGGAACACGAACACCCTGAAATCCGGAAGTCTCTTGGAAGCTAGAGCTGGGTTCTTCCATTCTCATCACCTTCCTCCTAAGCCTTGGGTTTTCACTGGCTTTCAAAAACGTGGATGGTATTTTTTTCCCTCTACATTTATTATAAAACTGAGGATATGATTTCTATTTCGTAGCCAATCTTCTACCTTTCTTTCTTTCTTTTGTTTTCAGCGACAAACTTATTGTCTTTGAGTTTGTAAAGTTTCTAGCTTTATTTAGTTTTAGGGTTTTAGGCATATGATTTTATGTGGCTAAGTTAATCTACCTAGTTAATTTCATTTACTTTCTTTAGCATTCCAAAATCAATCATGCTTTGTATATGTGAGGAATCCGATGTGAAATCAGTAGGCATCATCAGTTGCTTTATTTATTTTATTTTTACCATGTCTGTGTAATTCTTGATTTGAGTAGCATAAAGCTCTCTTAATGCTTTTCCTTTTATATGAATATAGGCTTTCCCTTGGTATTTACTTTTTCTTTTGGGTTTACTTGTGTGTTTCCTCTGGCAGGAAGTCTTGGTTTAATGGAGCTAATGCCGCTGTTTTCGGGTTGATTATAGCTAATCTCGCTGTATTTACTATGTGGAGGATTTCAGACCGGACATGGATGGCAAAAAATTTTGTGGTCAGACCAAAAATGTTCAAACCTTTCTTCCATCTTTTATTTTACTGTTGAAATTTGGTATTTAAACCATATGATGTTTTGGTCAGGTATCACCGATAACCTTTAGGACTGGACGTATACACACGCTGATAACTTCGGGTTTCAGTAATGTTGGAACCAGTCAACTCATCGTTAACATGATTGGACTCTACTACTTTGGAACCAGCGTATGACCTCTTTCCTTTAACGATTTAATTAATTTTTTTAGAGTGAAATGTTCCCTTGAGTGAAGAAGATGAATTCGATTTTGTGACAAGTGAATAATTCATGTGTTTCCTATGAACTATCTATCTATCTACAACTGTTGGAGACACACGGTTTTTGTTTTTGAGTTTCTTCATGTGACTGTAACAGCTAGCGTTGTTAGTGTATAGATAGATGACTTGGTTCGTTTTTTGAAAAATTGGTTTCTTGTTATTAATCTTCCACTTAATTTTTTTTTAATCTAATGTTGTTAGATCGCAAGAACCTTAGGACCGGTCTACCTTTTGAAGATGTACTTTGCTGGATCACTTGCTGGCTCTCTTCTCTACATAAGTGTTCGTGGTGTAATGGCAATACTCAAGGTATATATATCAACCAGAATAGTTTCCTTGCTCTCAAATCATGCAGGTCCACAGATAAAGTAGGTTTTCACAGTGGTATTACTTTTTTTCCAAATATTATATACCTTCTGTGTTGGTTGTTCAATCGTACAGAGCCAAGGAGTTTCATTCAAGAATCCATCAAAAATCGACCTTTTGTTTCTGGTAAGTTTCTTATACATCCAGTTAAATGACTTTTTCAGAGCATATTTGGGAGAGAGAGAGACGCAGAGGTTGTTGTTTCGAATCAGCAAATGCCGATGAGGGTTAACTCTTCTCAACTTGTCTGCAGGGTGCAGAGGGACCTGTATATGCCATTACACTACTTGATATCTTCCTCTACCCTAAAGTTACTACATACTTTGCGTTTATTTTCCGAGTACCCGTAATGATTGTAAGGAACTCTTTACAAATACTCATCATAATGAGAGTGAAAACTCTTATCTACTAATTACTCACACTCTTTAATACTCAGGGAATCTTAGGCCTAGGACAAAACCTGGTAAAGGTGCTAGAGGTGTGTATCTGATAAATGCATTCTACATTTGCTTGGAAATCAATATGACAATCTCTTAAACGGGACCAACTTCTTGGAAATTGCAGGGGAAGGAGAAGAGTTTGACCATGGCTTCGATTAACATGGGAGGAGGAGCTATTGTTGCAGCTATTGCGTGGAGGCAGATTAGGAAAGGTCGATTCTACTACTGATTGGTATCGTTACCGGTCCATGAAGGATTTGCTGCAAAAGACTCGGTTGATATGATCATAACAATGGTTTATGTTAACATTGTGGGTCACAAAAAGATTTATTATTACCATTGACATTAATTTAGGCTAAGTTCGGGTTCTAGTCTTAATATTTAATCCAAGTCCCATCGATGTTAATCAAGAAGATCTTCTTGAACAAACAAGTCTCATCATTGTCTGTTTGAATAAACTGACACAAAAAGGATAATGATGATAGCATACAATTTTTCTTAAAAAATATCAAAATAATACTTTTTTTTTTTAACATTCTCTTGATCTTACTAATAAATAGTTTTACATTTGCTTTGTAAATTAAAATATTTTTATATTTATTTTCTTAAGAAATTTCGTTTATGCATTGCATTTTTGCTCAATCATTTTGTATTATTAAACTAATTTATAACGATATTCTGAACCCATGACTGTGTAGCCTACTTATTATTGCAGTAAAGTTTATAAAAGAAAAGAAAAACAGCAATTTAATGGTGCAATTAATATGGTAGACAATCATCAGGGTGTAGCTAATTACTCACTGGACAGAGTTGATGCTCGAGGAAAATTACTCACTGGATTTAACCGCAAACGCGAAAAATCTCCGTTTGTCCGTCACGTTTGCGGTTGTCACCGTCAAGAACATAAAAACAGAGAGAAGCACACCTTTATTCCTCTGTATACTCGTGAGAATTAAAGAATCATTTGCATTTCGGTTTCCTCGTCTTCAGTTTTTTTAATCTCCTTTGCAAAACCCTTAATAACATTTTCCCGCATTTTTTTTTTATCTCAAAGGAAAGATCGTTCCTTTTTCTTTTCCAGGAAAAAAAAAATGAGGTGGGAGAGGGTCCGACAACAGAACCAACAAGAGGGTCTCGGTGATTCTTCCTCCGGGCCCGGGAAGAGGTGGGGACACAGTTGTAACGCCATTAAAGGAGGCAGATTTGTATACGTATTCGGTGGGTTTGGTAGAGACGATTGCTTAACCAACCAAGTTCATGTCTTCGACGCTGGTGAGTGTTCTTCGAGTTAACATCATCTCAGTGGGAAAAAAATGTCGCCTTTTTCTTCTTCTAAATGCAGTTAGTATTTGTCGATTCCTGTAGTGGGTTTTACAAAAGTCTCAGTCTTTGTTTGATCTTTATAACGATAATGTGTAATCTTTTTGTTCGTTCGTTCGTGCAGTAGACCCCATTTGCCTACCAATCTACTTATACACCACCATCCTCAAAAACTTATCTCCTTTTGTAGCTAATCTTGATCTCTGTCCTTTTTGTACATATCCTTTGTTATTTTCCTCGTTGTACTGCGTTTGGGATGATTTAGACTTTATGATTCTTGTTGATTATTTAGCTAATTTTTTGATGTTTTGTTGTTTACTTACGTATAGCCCTGTTTTCAAAATCTTTGTTGTTGGAACAATCACATTTTGTGGTTATTTTGTTGCAGAAACGCAGGTATGGACTAAGCCGGTGATCAGTGGCGTGCCGCCTTCTCCGAGAGACAGTCACAGCTGTACAACAGTTGGGGATAACCTTTTTGTCTTTGGTGGTACTGATGGGAAAACTCATCTCAAGGATCTCCACGTGCTAGATACTTGTAACCTCTTCCCATCTCTTCTTATGTTGTCTTGTTAGACCAATAACATGATTGTGTTAAACCATTCCTGGTATGAGGTTTTTGTGTTTGATTCTAACTGTTATTTGTGTGTGTGTGGTAGCTTCACATACTTGGAAATGCGTGGATGTTAGAGGTGAAGGACCCGAGGCAAGAGAGGCTCATAGTGCCACGCTTGTTGGCAAACGCATTTTCATATTCGGTGGCTGTGGGAAAGCTTCTGGTTCAGATGATGAAGTCTTCTATAATGACCTTTACATACTCAACACAGGTACATCTTCAGGCTGCTTTTCTTGTGTTCATTGATATAGATTCTGAGAGAGATTCTGTTTCTTGTTTTTTTTTTGGACGCATTGTAACTGAACTGGAATTAATTCTGTTTAGAGACTCTAATGTGGCAACGAGCTGTAACGGCTGGGAATCCACCCTCTGCACGAGATAGCCACACTTGCTCAACGTGGAAGAACAAAATCATTGTAGTAGGTGGTGAAGATTTGGATGACTATTTTCTCTCCGATGTTCATATACTTGATACAGGTGCAACAATCATTCTTGGATCACATAATCATTTATGCATTTGTGTGTAGATGTCTTCTCATATTTTCTGGTTCTGTATTTTTCAGAAACGTTTGTATGGAAGCAGATGAAAACTTCAGGGCAGGTGCTAACACCTCGAGCTGGTCATGTCACTGTTGCACTCGAGAGGAACTTGTTTGTATTTGGAGGGTTTACGGATTCTCAGAATCTTTATGATGATCTCAATGTGCTTGATGTGGGTATGTAACTTAGACCTCACGCCTTTAATTGCCTTATCTGTCTTCTAATATCAAAATAAAGAATATTATTTCCGGTTTGTGTCTGTAGAAACGGGTGTTTGGTCCAAGGTAGCTGCCATAGAAGAAGGGCCATCTGCTAGATTCTGTGCTGGAGCAGTGTGTTTAGGTCCTTACAAGGCTGGTTCTGTTTTCTTTCTTGGTGGCTGCAATAAGAATCTTGAGCCGTTGGATGATATCTACTACCTGCACACAGGTTTTGTTTCTATCTTTCACTTGGAAGGTTGCTTATTATTCTCCTAATCTTCGCTGGTTATTTGCCAACAGATGTTGGATACAGGGCACGGTTTGATCAAACTCCAGGGAGGTTGTCTTTAAGGAAACAAATGAAGCTCAAATGCCAACAGCAGCAACTAGCTGCGGCGGGAACCAGCACTGGTCAAGGTGTGTTGTTAACACACAACTCTTAACTTGAAGCATTTGTTGTAAACATGAACTCACTCGTTTTGCTGTATATGGTTTTATTGCAGGCAGAGAGAATCTCCCTTTGAGCATTGGCTCGATCGATCAAAGGAAAACAGTTTTTCACGCCAGGGTTACTGAAAACGTCCCTTTAGGTTACAGTATTGAAACGATCATTGACGGAAAGATGCTTCGGGGTTTTTTGTTTTCAAACAGACACAGCTCTGTTCAAACGGCAGATCCAAGCGTTAGCTGTGGGCAAGTGTTAAGTTATAGTTTCTCTTTTAAGAGCATTTGTTCTACAGCATGTTTGATTTGTTGGCTGTTAGCAGGAAAAGGCCTGCTATGATGGATCTTGATTGTGATCATAGAGCAAAGTCACAGAGAACTTTGAGCGAGGATGCAGCAGGTAGTGGCCAACAAGCTGGTCCAGTGGATCCTTCTGATGATGCTAACAAGAAGGTTGCAGATTCAAGTGATATGGAGACACCCATGATTGACACTGCCGATGCCAATGTAAACATTACGAGACCACAGGAGGCAGGAACTGCTGCTGTTGCCTCTGATGTCAAAGATCAAGATTCTTCTCAACTCAATATGGTATGAATGATTATCTCCAGCTATTTGGAATGATGCTGTTTCTTACCAAAATTTATACTGCATACTCTGCAGGACACTGTGAACGCAGAACCATCACCGGTTACTGTTCAGGCGAATGTAGAGCCGTCGAGAGATGAGACATTAACAGACGCGGGTGCTGCTACTGAAGCTGGTCCTGGAGGAGATTCATCGCCACAGAACCAAGGTGATTCATGAACAGAGCGTGAATCAATAGATACTTCTCTACTTTTGGGTTATAAAGTAACTTATTCCTTGTGTTGAACAGATGAGGGAACAGTTGCTGCGGAAGATGCAGAGGCAGACCAAAAGCCACAACCTCATTAACTAGATGAATGATATTTGGGGAGGGGTGTATAGTAGGATCTTGAGATAGCATATGGTGTTCAAAGCTGAAGTAGAAGAAAGTGGAAGATGAGTAGAAGAAGCTAACTCTTGTGTTAAGGTCTTTTGTTTTTGTATTTTGAAGCCCTGCAATACAAACAGCTTTTCCTCTGTTGTTATTACATTTTGGTTTCAATTTGCAAGCAAAAGCTATGCCTTAATGAAGTTCTTTTTTTTTCTCCTAACAAATCATAAACTCTGATTTGGACAAGTAAACTGACGAAAACAAACATAGTAGTTTCTTCTGAATAGACTTTACAGGTGAAATGTACAGGCATTTACTTTGGTATACCAGAACCCTTCACCAACTTTAAAGATTGCGTTTGACATTAGTCTTTGTAATGACTAATGACAGTAAATGTAAGAATATTGATCAATATATATATTTGCTGATATGTGTGTGGGTGTGTGTCCAGATATATAAGCACTGCAAAAGCACTCATGGCTTTCTTATAGATGTTGAAGCACTCACTGCAAAAGCACACGGTTCTTTCAATAGATGTTGCGCTCTCATGGCTTTCTTAGTAGTCTTAGCAGATGACTTCATCAATGGATTCGTTGTGGCTTCAACAAATGCTAGTTTCTCCACAAGAATCGGATTAACTGTGTCAAATACTTGGAGGAAGAAGACGACTTCCTGAATATACTGGCAGAAGATGTGATGATTCGGTCTGGGAATTGGGTAGACTTCAATGGAGAGGCTTATTTTCAAGGATCTGGTGAATGAGATCGTGTCTGCAAGCAAAGTCAGGAAGACGAAGAATGCTTTTCATAGACCAGTAGCTAAGGTTTCTCTTTGTTCTCTAACTCTCTGGTCTTTCTTTTGCTCTTCTGATTCACATGCTAGTTATGTAACAACTGAAGTTCTTGGAATGAACTGGAAGTCTCTATTATGTATATATATTCTGTTGGGATCTCTTTCTACTTTGAAATCATTTCATGCAAGTTCTTGTATAATAATATATAGTATTTATTAAACAAACACCAAACCAGCTCTTAGATATATGTTTGTGCATTACATTTATTCAAAGTAAGTAACAGTACATAGGGTATGTGAAACAAAGCAGAAGTTTTTGAGAAGAAGAAGAAGAGCAACAGATGGCGGCACCACCAACAGTAGTTTTACCATTACCACAACAAACTCTTGGCCTTGTGGATGAAAGCATCTACGAGGTAGAACCAAAATCTTCTCCAAGGAGAGCGGAAAGAGAGAGAGAATAATATTCCAAGAAGTATAGTCACATAAGCTGCAGCTAAACTCCAGTAGAAAGATACCATGTCAACTATGGACTCATCAGCAGATTCCACTCCATCACCTGGTTCTTGAAAGTTACTGCTGCTGCAGCTTGTGTTGGTTGGTTTTCCACAGAGAAGAGGATTGCCTAAGTAGCTTGGTGTACCAAAGGTGTTAAATTGTTTTCCTTGAGGAATGACTCCAGATAAGTTGTTGAACGAGACATTGAAAACAGCTAGGCTGCTCAACGCTGTTAGTTGTAATGGAATCCGGCCTTGTAACTTGTTGAAGGAGAGATCAAGGCTTTCCACTTTCTTCAGACCTGAAAAGCTTTCTGGTATCAACCCTGATAAGTTGTTGTGAGAAAGGTTAAGAGCTTTTAGCTCCAGAAGACCTCCAAGCTCTGCTGGGATATTACCACTCAACTGATTTTCTGAGAGATCCATTCCAAACAATAGTCTGAGATTTCCACCCAGGTGGTAGGTATCATATCGGTGTTTTGTTGAAAATGCAATTTTAATCTGGGTAGCTGACCTATCGCTTATCATCCCAAACTGATCCAGTAAAACAGGAGATCGGAGATATACATGGTCTTCTATCTCTACACGCATGTGACTTTGCAGAGACAAAAGAAAACTGAAAAGATCAATAATGGACATACCACAGTAGATATCCTCTATCCCCAAAACAAATGATGTATTGCTGAAGCATGAAGGTATGGGTCCGCTCAGTCTGTTGTTGGCAAGATCAAGATGTTGGATGTTTTTGAGACCACACAACTGGAGAGGAATACTCCCTGTTAAATTATTCCCCCTAAGAAGAATAGTAAGTGTGTATCGGGTGTAGGTGAACTCCGGAATGTTCCCAGACAATCTGTTATTTCCGAGATCAAGAATAGAGACGTTCCTCAGCAATGTGTCTGGAATAACCCCTGATAACTTATTATCTTGAAGGAGTAATACTACTGGCCTTCTTGAATTGACGTGCGAAGGTATGCCACCAGATAAGGTATTTGAGGAAAGGTCCAACAGCTCAAGATAACTTAAGTTGAACAAAGAAATAGGTACTTCACCTTCCAATAAAGCTTTTGAAAGTAGCAATACACGTAAGGATGTGAATTCTCCAATCCAACTCGGAACAACACCCGTGAGGTTGTTATTTGAAATGTCAAGCAGTTGCAAGTTTTTAAAGTTCCGCAAACCTTGACCGATCTTTCCAGTAAACAGATTGTTATCCATATACAGCTCCAATATACCAGTGAAATTGACTGATTCCGGAAACACCTCTCCACTAAGTTTGTTATGTGACAGTATCAAGATTCCCATGGAATAACAACCCATTTCAAAACTTCGTGGCAGCTTCCCATGAAAGCTATTTTGAGCTAGATTCAGATATGAAATCTCTTTCATGTTACCCAAAGAAGATGGAAGATATCCATGAAAACCGTTATTAGCTATATTTATATACATCAAATGAGGAAGTACCCATCCAATATCCTCAGGAAGCAGATGATTGAAGTCATTGGCTGACACGTCCAGGAAACCCAGATTATGAGCAGATTCCGGTAGCTGAAAGCTTGTAAGAGAATTATTTTTTAGAGACAAAACTTTGAGCTTGGTATTGTTTGCCAATAGCCAATAAGGAAAAACTCCATAAATTCTATTGTCAGAAAGATCAATGATACTCAAGCTTCTTTGGTTTAGGAGAAAATTAGGAACCTTAAACAAGTTGCAGGATTGTAGTTCAACAACACTCAGTTGAAAATTTGGCTTCCAATAACTTTTAGAGTCTACTTGAAATGATTTGGATTTAGAACCAATTTTGAAAATCCTCAGCTCTGAGAGGTTGGCAAGCAAACCAAATGAGAATAAACCTTCAAAATTGTTATCTAACAACGATAAGTGCTTGAGGGATCCAAGGTTGCCGAGAGAAGATGGCACTTTCCCAGTAAATTGGTTTGATGAGAGATCAAGAAATCGAAGACCAGTCAAGACAGTTAAGCATAAAGGAAACTGACCTAACAATTTGTTTCGTCTAAGATTAAGCTCTTGCATATTCTTCATTTCGCAAATCACTGCTATGATCAAATACAAAATTACATGCACATGAGTAAACGTTAATTCGATACCAGTTTTAATGCAACATCATATGATATGTTTAGACTTGCCTTGCAATCCAGTTGATGCAGAAAATTCATTAACACTTAGATCCAGAGCTTTCAGCTTCTTCAGGGCAGGTGAAACTGCCACAAGTTAAAATCACGCAAAGGAAAAGAGCTTTGCCTAAGAACATGATCATCCCAAAAGAATATATTGTATAGAAAGTAGTTTTGAGCTACCTTGTACTGATAGAGAGCCATTAAATCTGTTTGCACACAGGTCTAGCACTTGCAAATTTGTCAAATCTTTAAGTTCTGAAAGGACATCCAAAAAATATAAAATAAAATACTTATAACTATTAAGTCGAACTAATAACATAGACATCACTAATAACAAGGCCATCATGTGTGTATCCACTTAGTTACAAATGGATATAAAACATACCTTTATCAGGAAAAGGTCCATTGAATCTGTTACCAAATAGAGAAAGAGTTGTAAGTGATGTAGCGGCATTAACAAAGGGAAATATGCTGTTGTTGAACTGATTTAAATTGAGATCCAGAATCTCCAGGTTTCTTAATCTCCCTAGGCTTTTATAACCTGCAGACACGAATCTTGTTAAGCATAATGAAAACATATCTCAAAACATTTTATTATAATTTTCAAGAGAAGAGAATTCAGATGACGGTTGGATGTGATTGCAACACGCAACATGGCACACAGATATGAGCAACTCAATTCAGAAACACGGAAAATCAAAGCACCATAATAGGTTCGTTACAGAAGTAGAACCCCAACACAGATAAAAATATAAGAAGTTCCAATGCAGAACCAGATGATCAATCAAACCACAAGATAACCGTTTAGGGTAAATATAAGATATTCTAATGTAAAACCTGGTGCATACCTTCAACATCATCAAACAAGCCGTTGAAGTAGTTAAAAGATAAGTTCAGACAACGAACATCTTCAAAGGGATGGAACAAAGAAAGATTTAGGAGAAAATTCTCTTTCAAGGACCGTTTAGAGTGAGATGTTTTAAAGGCAATCTCAGTCACCCTTTGGGTTGTACGATTGCACTTAACTCCCTCCCAAATGCAGCAATCGCTCTTTGTGTCGTAGGTCCAAGTAGGAAGAAAAGAGTCAACCTCATCTTCTCTGGAGATTGAGATTAAGTATTGCTTGAGCTCCAACAAAGCAGTTCTTTCCTTTTCAACACAGCTTTTGGATCCGTGTAGCTGCCCCAACAGCAATATTGTCCATATCAAGTATTTTCTCAAGAACACCTTCCCCTCCATTTTTTTTGGGTTATGATGGTGAGTTCACTGCAAACGCCTCCACCGTTATATATAAAAAGATTTTTTACAATTAGAAAATTCAAGTTTCTGTTAACGATAACACTTTCAAGCCATGACATACGTTAAGGGAGTGATCGGTATCGTTTGCTTATAACTGCATGCTACGAAAAGTCAAGGTACTTGTAAAGGACGCTCGTAATAAAGGTGTGGTGATATATGTCTCGCCTAAGACCCATTTACGACACAAAAGAAAAAACAAGTTGACGAAGACATTGGTTGAAAAGTAAGGAAATCAAGAAGATGTGTGGTCACAGACTTTGGTTATATATCATGGAAAGATGATTAGATGTTATCCTCTCACCAATAAAAAGATGAAATTGCAGCAGAGATATTTTTTTCTCCTTATACAAAAAGTCCAAGCACTGTGAGTGAAAACTGAAAACTTCTAACCTTAGTATAGCTTAACCATTATACTTGAGGAAATGCCCAACGGTCACGGGGTTGCTGACTTGGCTCTCTTGGTCTTTTTCTTGTTTTGCTAATTTCATATGCTCGTTATTTGGTTCTCCTGTAACGAGCAGGATAATAATCATATTGTATGTTATGTAATAAATGAAGTTCTTGAGATTGTTACCTCCAAAAAAAAAAGAAACTGTAAAGCGATACGGTTTAGGAGAATTCATGAAAGGAGACAGAGAACTAACAGGGAATTCTCTGTATTCATGCAAATTCTTGTATTTCTCATATTTGAGTATACTATTTATTGAACCAACAGTACACAAGAACTCTTTTTTTTTGAACTCGCAGTACACAAGAACTAAACAAAAGTTTGTGACATAAAGCAGGAGGATTTGAGAAGAACAGAATCAGATGGGGGCCATCAATGGATTTGAACCAACACTAATTTCACCAAAGAAAATTCCTAGCCTTGTGGATGAAAGCATCAACGACGTAGAACCAAAATCTGCTCCAAGGAGAATCAAAACAGAGAGATACAAAAATTCCAATAAGTATTGTCACATAAGCTGCAGCAAAACTCCAGTAAAAAGAAACCATGTCAATTGTGGATTCATCTGCCTCCACTTCATTATCTGGTTCTTGAAAGTTATTGCTCTCACAGCTCGTGTTGGTTGGTTGTCCACAGAGAAGAGGATTGCCTAAGTAGCTTTGTGAATCAAAAGTGTTAAACTGTTTTCCCAGAGGAATGACCCCAGATAAGTTGTTGAATGAGACATTAAATACAGCTAGGCTGCTCAGATCTGTCAGTTGTGTTGGAATCTGTCCTTGCAGACTATTGAAAGAAAGATCAAGGCTCTCCACATTCTTCATACCTGAAAAGCTTCCTGGTATAGCACCTGATAAATAGTTGCGAGAGAGGTTTAGAGCATGTAGTTCCACAAGACTTCCTACCTCCACTGGGATCTCACCGCTTAGCTCATTTTTTGAGAGGTCCAATCCAGAAAAGTTTAGGAGATTTCCACCGTTGTAAGCATCATACCGATATTTTGTTGCAAATTCAATTTTAGTCTCAGCGCCTGCCACGTAATCAATACTAAAAGGATCTAGCACAAGCAGAGATTTGAAATATATACCAATATTTCTGGTGGTATAAGCGTCTTGTTCCTGACTAGAACTAGTGAAGACATCACTGGGAATGTAACCAAAGTTGAAAATCATGATATTTTGATGTTTCCTCTTTCCTCAGACCAAATGATATATTGCTAAGACATGAAGGTATGGATCCATTCAACTTGTTGTTAGATAGATCCAAAAGTTGGATGTTGCTTAGGCCACACAATTGGTGAGGTATAAGACCTGTTAAATTATTCTCACGCAGACGAAAAATACTTATGTTTTGGGTGTTGATGAACTCCGGAATATTCCCAGACAATCTGTGGAAATCTCAGTGTCTCAGAACATATCCACTAACATAAACTCAGTGGACTCAATAGTTTGCTTGATGAGATAAATACAAGAATTATGTTAAACTAACACATTTTTTTCGCAGAGGTGATGAAGGCATCGACAAGGCAGAGCCATGCTCGACGCCAAAGACAATCTATACACATAAGAACAAGAATACCTATCAACGCAGTTCCATAAGTTGATGCACTAGTCCAATAGAAGACCATCATGTCAATAGCAGCTTCTTCTTCTTCTTCTTCTTCTTCTTCTCCTCTGTTATCTCCTTCCTCTGTGCTCTTCTTAGCTTCTTCACAACTTCTCTCTGTCGGTAGTCCACAAAGAAGAGGATTCCCTAAGTAGCTCATACCGTTGAATGTGTCAAATTGCCTTCCTTGGGGAATAGTACCTGATAAATTGTTGTAGGAGACGTTGAAGACAGCAAGTGAAGTAAGGTTTGTTAATTGACGAGGGATGTTACCGTGTAACATGTTATAAGAAAGATCAAGACTCTCAATATCCTTCAGTTTTGAGAAGCTATCCGGTATAGAGCCAGACAAGAAATTGCGAGATAGATTCATGGCTCGTAGTTTCGAGAGTTCTCCAAGCTCTTCCGGGATAACACCACTTAACTCATTGCTAGACAGATCCAAACCATACATAAAATCAAGTGTTCCTCTGCTGAACTCTGATTCTTCAGTGTATGAATCATACCTTTGCTTTGCTGCAAACTGGATTTCAAAACTCATGTACGTTTCATAGTCTATCTTGAACTCATCAACCATGAATGTTGATCTGTAAAGTTCCCAATGAAGGCTTGGTACAAAGCCATATGCCTCAGAGGCACCATTCCTCACCTGATCATACTCTTCTGATCCAAATGATAAATTATAAAGGCATGAAGGTATGTCTCCACTGAGCTTGTTTTTTGAAAGATCTAAAACTCCAATGTTTTTCAGACCACACAGCTCCCTTGGGATAGCTCCTGTTAAGTTATTTCCCTTCAACAAGAAGATTCTCATGTCCATGGCATTCACAAACTGTGGGATACTCCCAGAGAGTTCATTGTTCCGCAGATCAAGAATCTCAGCATTTTCCAACAATGTTCTTGGAATCTCCCCTGTGAAGCTGTTGTTCTGTAGGAACAACTTTATCCCATACATAGAACTATCATATGACGGCAAGGCTCCGGATAATAAGTTCCCAGAGAGGTCAAGAAAGTTGAGATGTTGATTAGCCAGCAGAGAAGATGGCAACGTACCTTCTAAGAGATTGTTTGATAACAACAACATAAAGACATCAGATGAATTTGGTAACAAACTTGGAACATCACCTCCGAGAAGATTGTTTGACATGTCAAGTACTGACAAGTTAACCAAGGTAAGCAAACCGTCTCCGATCTCTCCTGTGAACAAGTTGTTATCCATCCTCAACACGACCAATGATGTTAGATTAGTCTGTCTTGGAAGAGGATGGCCACTAAACTGGTTGTGGGAGAGTTGCAGGATTTGTAATGAAGAACAACCTGTGAATAAGCTTCTAGGTAGCTCTCCAGAGAGATTGTTATGAGACAGGTCCAGGAATGATATGTTCTTCATCTCACCCATAGATGAAGGAAACTTCCCGTGGACACCATTATGAGAGCCATTCATATGTATCATATTTGGAAGCTCATGGCCAATATTATCAGGGAGGACTCCGCTGATGTTATTATCTGAAAAATCCAAGAACTGTAACTTATGAACTGCTGTAGGAATCTGAAAGATAGTGAATGAGTTATTCTGCAACTGTAGAACTTCAAGTTTTTATTATTAGCCAAGAGCCAGGAAGGAATGGTTCCGGATATTCTGTTGCTGGATAGATCAAGTAGATGCAACTTCTTCATGTACACAAGAAAGTTTGGGATCTTCTTCAAGCCGCAGGAAGGTAGTGCAGCAATATTCAGTTGAAATTTAGGCAGCCAGGTACTTTCTGTATCTGTACTTGTAACATATCGGATGTTGATGAAAGTTTGAGCACCTTGAGCTGTGTAAGGTTGGCGAGTAGACTGAGGGAGAACAAGCCTTTGAAGTTGTTATCTGACAGTGATAAATATTCGAGGGACTCGAGGCTATTGAAACTAGATGGTAGATTGCCACTTAATTGGTTTAGTGAAAGGTGAAGAACCTGTAGCTTGTTCAAGCTACCTAGACACAGAGGAAGCTGGCCGGCAAAATAATTTCCACGGAGGTAGAGCTCCTGCAGATTCTTCATTCCACAAAAACCTTCAAAGGAGAAAAAATAGTTGAGAAAATGACAAGATGATGAGAGTAGTTGTTCTATTCTTGAGAATTCATGGGACACGTAAAATGTTATGTTGTTCGTATGGGATAATCTTGAAGATGAAGCAAACACAGGCAACCTTTTATTGGATTCATTCGAATCCAGACAAAGTAACTTAGATTTTGAAGCACAAAGTAAAAGCACAGATAAAGAGATTTTACCTTGCAGCTCCATTGAGCTAGAAAAATAGTTGGCACTCAGCTTTTTACGGCGAGTAAACTCTGCCACGGGGAAAAGAGACACAAAGCAAGACACATATTATATATTGTTGTGGATAGGATGCTCTTCGAGATGGCATAGACCAATTAGGCACAAGTTAAATCTGTTAAGAGTTGATGTAGATGCTACCTGGCATGGAGCTATTATATCCGTTTCCACTCAGATCCAGCAGTTCCAAGTTTGTTAAGCTTCTAAGTTCCGAAAGAGAGTCTAGGAATAGAAGAATGACAAGAAATGCTATCAGAAGACAGAGACTACAAGACAAAAAAATCAAGCAAGACTAACCAAAAGATAAATCCGCAATAAGTAGACCTTGGAGAAACACACCTTTAACAGGAAAAGGGCCATCCATCTTGTTGAACCCAAGAAACAGAGTTGTAAGTGAAGTAGCAGCATTGAGAAATGGAAAGATGCTGTTGTTGAATTCATTTGAAGAGAGATCCATAATCTCCAGTTTTCTTAATTTACTCAAGCTTTTATAACCTGCAAGTGGGATAAAGAGAGAGTTCTGTGTAATCTACTTTCCATACCTTTTGGTGCCCATCTAGAAATGAGATCATAGTTATACAGAGACTTACCTTCCCTATCATCAAACAAGGCACTGAAAGCGCACTCGGATAAGTCTAGACTTCGAACCTCTTCAAAGGGATGCAACAAAGAAAGGTTAAGGAGAGAACTCTCTTTGAGGTACAAATCACCAAAAGCAATCTTGGTCAGGCGACCGCTTGTACGACTGCACTTGACGCCCTCCCACCTGCAGCAATGGCTCTTTGTGTCGTTAGTCCAAGTAGGGAGAACATAGTCAGATTGTCCTTCTTCAGAAATGGAGATCAGGTATTGCTTGAGCTCCAACAAAGCGTTTCTTTCTTTCAGAATACAGCTTTTGCATCCGTGTAGCTGCCCCAACAGTACTATCACCCATATCAAGTATTGACCCAAGAACACCTTGCCTTTCATTGCAAATTTGATACAAACAAAAAGAAAAATAAAATAAACTGACAAGTGATGTGAGACAGTGAGTTCAGTGCTATAAGTATCAAATTTCCATACCAAAGTTGCGGAAAATAAATTTGTATGATCACAGAGTCGAATTCTCTGTTAGTGAAAACTTAAAAAAAGAAAACCATGTGACATGCGAAAGAAACTCAAAAGCCATGTGACATGTGTAGCATGGGAGGGATCACTATTTTTTTTTTTAACTTTTGACTCACTAAGTCAATGTCTCTGTAAGGAACTAGCAAGCTTTTATATTATACTTATGATATTGTTGTGTAGCGTTGATAGCATCTGTTGGGTAGAAACTAGCAAGAAGGTTCATCAGTTTTTCATTAAACAATTTGCCATCCCTGATTTAAGCATTGAATTATGCTTGAGTAACCAAATAGACTTGAGGAAAGGACTAACAGTAACAAAGTTGCTGTCAATAGGACCAAAAACAAATTGAATAAAAACAATTTTCATGCCAACACTCGTTGTTAGCCTAAGAATGTGATTAAGACTAAGCAAAAGAAGATAACCAAGGATGCAAAAGCTGAGTATAGGTAAGCAGTAAGTTGACCAAAAAAAAAAGAGAGGTAAGCAGTCATTGAAATCCATGTTAATTAAATTTCTACAAATCAGATGCTAAAACGTGTGATCTTGCCTAAACGTTATACAATGTTTCACCGGTTTGTCTGAATTATTTCTACTGACTACTAATGATTAACCTTCAATATAGGAACACAAACTATGACTGTACAACAGATCTAACTAACCTTCAAACAAACGACCAGCTTCAACGGTAACCGAGTTGCTGATGTGGCTTTATCTGCCACGTACGAAACAAGTGATGTTACCGTCAAACACAAACGCTGCCGTTTAATGTATCATTTTCATTTTGTGTGAGCAAGACAGAACCCTCATGAAACATCAGCTACCACCGTCGCTGATGGCAGAACAAGTGACAGTGATAGTGATGTTTAAAATTATAAACGTGGCGACAACAATCGTTGGTCAAAATGAAAAATGGATAATTGCGTCGGCATTTTGTGTGAAAATGCAAGATTAAAGGATTGGTTTGCAATTTCTCGCAAAGATACGCGTTGCTTGGTAAATAGTATATTCTTTTGGTACCAAACATGAATTACTAATTTATTTAATTTATTGATAACCTGAAAATTGTCTAACCAAAACGGGAATATTCGGTATGTGTATGAACTGAAGAGTGATAGATCCACCAAAGGAGGTCAATGGACTGACTTTTGGATAATAATAGATCCCAAGTAAGCGGACAGGCACCAAATTGGGTGTCACAAGAGAGACAAGAGACAGAAAAGAGAGTTAAACAAGCATTCCCGTTTGATCCAAGAAACTGTCATGATTCTTACAAGTAAGCTTCTCAATTTCAAACTTGTCTTTCTTTTTCTTTTACCGTTTCTGGGTCAGCAAGCTTAAAGTTTTTCTGGGTTTCTCGTTGTTCTGTTACTCTCCATCTGAGTATGTCTGATTGATTGCTTCTATTACATTTGTTTGAGAATGGAATTTGCAAAATTTTGATCATTGCCCTTTGACTTTCTCCTGTTCATCCTTAGAAATGAATAGGAAAAAAAAGCTTATAAATTAACAAGAAACAATCTGGATTTGTTTCCTTTTTTTTTCTTCTCTAAGCTAATAAAACAAAAACAAGATTGTGACTTAAGAGTCTAAAGCTTATACATTTACATTCTATTGATGCAATCCAAAATGAAAAGTTTGGGTCTTTGGATCAGTTTTTGCCTTTTGTTTCTGCTAACACTGCAGCAACAAAAGGAGAAGCATTAAGAAAAGTCAAAGTTTGGTACACAAGGACAAGCCAATTGTAAAAGTGAAAGTTTTGTCATAAAAAATGGTTTTATTGTTCATGTTTGCAGAATGCTTGCCATTGATATGGCTATCTCTAGTTAGTCTGTGTGCTGGTGGGAGAACATTATACCAACTCCCTGGTAAAGGAGTCAAAGATGCTACTAAGCAGCCGATTCAGACTTCACGTCCTTTTAACATCGCACACAGAGGTTCCAACGGAGAGCTCCCAGAAGAAACTAAAGCTGCATACTTGGTATATTATTATTGAGCCATCTCTCTCTCTCTCTCTCTTTGATTTGATTACTTGGTGTATTACTGTCATGGCTATCTCTAGTTTTTTCTTTGTTCAAGTGAATCTTCTTCTTTTGGGACATTATGCTTAAAGCAATTTTTATGTCTTTTTGTCAGAGAGCAATTGAAGAAGGTGCAGACTTCATAGAAACAGATATTTTATCATCCAAAGATGGTGTGCTTATCTGTTTCCATGATGTCGGCCTTGACTTAACAACCGATGTTGCGAGTCACAAGGAGTTCGCTGATCGTAAGAGGACATATCAGGTCCAAGGTTTCAACATCACTGGCTTTTTCACCTGTACGTTCCCACAGTTCTTCTTTCTTTTTCTATATGCATAAGTTGATGCATGCCAATGGGCTCATATTACCGCACGTAAGCTCATCTAAAACTGCATAAAGAAGAATCTTAGAAATGTTTCAAGCGGGTTTGTTTGAATTTGATATACCATATATTAGCTAACAACTGGTTTCTCTTTGATTGTTTGCAGTTGATTTTACTCTCAAGGAACTAAAGACTCTACGGACAAAGCAGAGATATGCTTTTCGAGACCAGCAATACAACGGTTAGCTGCCCTTTCTCTCCTGGATTTATATTATTGTATGGAACATGTAACCATACTGGTCCGTTTTTTCGAATTGCAGGAAAGTACCCTATCATCACATTTGAAGAATTCCTTGCCATTGCTCGGGATGCTCCAAGAGTTGTCGGGATCTATCCTGAGATTAAGAATCCAGTTCTAATGAACCAACATGTAAGTTTACAATCTTACAGTCTTGACTTGCACTTTTTATTGGTCCTAAAGACTGGCTTCTCCTTAACTTTGATTCTTTTGTTACTAAATGGCTGTTGAATATTTGCAGGTCAAATGGCCTGGTGGTAAGAGATTTGAGGATAAAGTTGTGGAGACTCTTAAGAAGCATGGGTACGGAGGCGCGTATTTGTCCAAGAAGTGGTTGAACAAACCCTTGTTTATTCAGTCATTTGCACCATCTTCACTCGTGTACATATCAAACTTGACAGACTCACCGAAAGTCTTGTTAATAGATAGTGTTATGCCAACTCAAGATACTAACCAGGTCCTCCATCCTCTGATCCTCCTCTTGTTTTATTATCCTTCTGCTATAAGTGACTCACCCATCTTTCTGTCAAAATCTAACCAGACATACGCAGAGATCACCTCAGATGCCTATTTCACCTACATTAAGGAGTATGTGGTTGGGATTGGACCGTGGAAGGATACAATAGTTCCAGTAACTAACAACTACATGCTAACCCCCACAGATTTGGTCAAAAGAGCTCACGCGCATAAGCTACAGGTAGGTTTTAAAGATTCTTTTCAGAGAATCAGTAAAACATGCTAACAACTTCTTGACCATGTGATGATGCAAACTCAGGTGCATCCATACACGTACAGAAATGAAAACCAGTTCCTACACTTTAACTTCAGCCAAGATCCATATCAAGAATACGAGTACTGGATCAAAGAGATTGGAGTTGATGGACTCTTTACCGATTTCACCGGTAGCCTCCATAAATATCAAGAATGGGCGTCTCCGTTACCTGACAGTGACACCACCAAGTCTCGTCGTCAGCTCTTGAGTCATATTGCTTCTTTGGTCCGCCCTTATGCAAAGGCTTGAAGCACCACGCTTCTATATAGTCTTTAATCTAACAGAAGAGTCTTTGAAGATTTAAATAAAAAAGTGAAAGACACAGCTTTTATCCAAATTGTTATCTGTTTTACTTCACAAGATTTATACATTATAAGTCAAACGAAGTTTGTAAAATCTTGGAACAGAGTTCTATAATATACCAAATTGTTCTATCAAACTTTAACATACACACAAATCAAACTCAAATCCTCCTCAAAAGGATCTTTCACTTAGCCACAGCAAGTTGTGCAGCAAGGGAAGCAAGATAACAACCATCTAGGGGTGCGGTTAGGGGCATGGTCAGCTTCTGGCTTAGGAGCTTCCTCTTTCTTCAACCCTTCATCTCCTTCAGACTCAGAGGAGGAACTCTTCGGTGTCTCTGGCTGTGGCGTCTTCGTTTGTTTCTTTTGTGGCGTTGAGCCTTGTAGTCCACCTTTGTCTGCATTCCCCAATCTACAACATGAACAACAACAACAAGAAAGTTAAAAAATAAATAAAAAAGACATATATCTTTTAAGACAGGAAGACAAAGAGAGGTTTTGTAAGACGAGAGGTATTGTTTACATTGGAAAAGCGAAAGACTTGACGCTCAAGTTTTCAGACCGACGAGAAATAGAACGATCTAGTTTATTGTTTTTGCTGTTGCTGTTGTTGTTGTCTTTATTAGCAGCTTCGTTAGCCATGATAAACTCTCTTATACTTGATGCAGACTTTTGCTCTTCCTCTTTACTTGGGGGGCAAGCTTTCTCTGTTTCAGCTTCTTTCTTGCTTATTTCCACCGGAGTTTTGGCCTCCTCCACAACTGCGCTTCCTCCTCCTCCTCCTCCTTGGTTTGTATTGTCAGGCGGAGAAGGCATATGAGGAGTTCTCGGGGAAGGAGGCTGAGGAAACGTGAGCTCGCCGGATTTGAAGTAATCTATATCAGTGAAGCTATTGTTACCCATGCGGATGCTGAAGAGAGATTCGTTGGAGAGAGTGCTCCATTCAGCTGGAGCTGTAGAGGGCGCTCTTGAGAAAACGTGTGAAGGGATTCTGTAAGGAGGTGTGGTTGGAGTCGAGGAGGTCGTTGCGGCTGTTGCTGTGGTTGTGTTGTTTGATGATCTCTCCATGACTTGCGTTGGTGGAGATTGGTCTACGCTGTTGTTGTTATAGTTTAGATTCTCATCAGGTCTTGGCTCTGCTTCTATGGAAGAACAAGAAGAGGAAGAAGATGATGATGATGAAGAAAGGCGTACGGTTTGATCGTTGGGTTGAAAAAAGTTCTGCTCTTGTGACGTTTCCATGGTTTCTGTAGAATTAAAACTCTGCTAAAAATATCAATCTGCGATGTTAAAGAAGATGAAACATGATTAGAGGTTTTAAAGATATGCAGAAGAAGATTGACATCAATGACATGAAGAGATTTTTAGTTAACCTTCTGATGTTTCCAGACTTCAACGATGAGAAGACGAAGAACACAAGGAAGAAGATGTCTATTTTTAGAAAGTCTCAATAACAAGTTTTGGAAGGCCAAGAGAAGATTGTTTTTTTTTTTGGGGGAAGATTGAGAATGTGAGAGTTTAAAGGACACGCACGCGTATACACTTCTGATTATAGAGTACATGTTAAACCCAATTTTAAGAATCAACTATTTTTCGACATTGCCTAAGTAAAGATTAAAGAAAAGTGATCATTTGAATCCGGTTCGGTTTAGTTTGGTCGACCATTGGTTCTAGTTTTACCGGGTCTAAATATAACTCTGTGGCAGATGATTAGTGAGCGAATTTAACGGTCAAGATTATCTCATAGAAATGAACGGACAGGATGAGTTTACTATTTGACATAAGCCCTTCTCTCTCTTACAATGGTTTCTCACTACTGGCGAGAATTGAAAGACGCTTCCAGAGAGAAGAGAGAGAGAGATTGTCTCCCTAAAACCCTAGAGAGTTTGGTACAGTCTCCTCGATTCTTCATTCATTTGTATTTTGATTCTATGGATTCGGTTTGTTGTTTTGATGTTTCATCTTTGCTGATCCGACAATAAAGTTTATCTCTTTTGTTAATGTTTCTGGTCTCATTCTTTGTCTGCGATACTCTTGTGTAACATATGACGTTGATTTGGAGCTTATTTATGTTTTTTTTTTCACGGTTCTGACTGATGGGCTGTATGTGGGTTTAGTGAGTTGACCTTCTAAGCTTTGGTTCAATCTTTATGGAGTCTGATTATCGTTTGGTCACCATATGCACGAATACAGATGATAAAAGTTTGTAACTTTCTTGTTTTTTTTGCATTATTTATTTTATGAAAGAATGCATTTTTCGTACTTGTGTTGATTATTTGAAATGATGGTTCTTTTTGTTTTGTTCATGAGTTTTATCTTTTATTTGTATACAGATACGCACCACATGGCTTTCTTAAGTAAAGTTGGAAAGATATTTAGGCAGACCAGCACCCATGTCACTACCTCCAACTCAATGCTACAGAGCATCCGTTGCATGTCTTCGTCCAAAATCTTTGTTGGAGGTGACGACAATAAAATAACTCTAATACTGTTCTGTGAGAGTGTACTCCTTTTTAATCTGTTTCTGTTTGTCTCTCACAAAACTGCCTATGGTTGCTTCAGGTATCTCCTACAGCACTGATGAGTTTGGCTTAAGAGAAGCTTTTAGCAAATATGGAGAAGTTGTTGATGGTAGCTTAGCTTACTCCCTTTTTAAGTTATTGCCAGAGAACTCTAGGCTTTGATGTTTTTTTTAACTTCCTTTTTTCCTTCTGACATTTGCAGCGAAAATCATTGTGGACCGTGAAACTGGGAGATCAAGGGGCTTTGCTTTTGTCACATTTACTTCTACAGAAGAGGCTAGTAACGCCATGCAATTGGATGGACAGGTATTACACACAAATTTTCATGTGTCTCAGTGTCTTGTTTGGATGTTTGACCTAATTTAAATTGGTTCTGCCTTGAGGATGCATGTTTGTAGACCACTAAATTGTTTTTGGCTTCTGAAACATTGGCAGCATAGTTAGGGTTAGGTATCATCATCTAGCTTGAAATACTATTCATTCGTTAGGCAGCGACTTCCTCTTAAGTGTGTAGTCCTGAAATAAATGTTTATTTTCAGACTGTGTGTCTTAGATGATTCTGAAAATGTAAAATTGCTTCTTCTATCGGCTATATTTATTGTAGGTTTGTTTTTGGTATACAGGACCTTCATGGTCGAAGAATTAGGGTGAACTACGCAACTGAAAGAGGAAGTGGATTTGGAGGAAGAGGATTCGGTGGTCCTGGTGGTGGCAATGCGGGTGGTTACGGTGCTCCATCTGGTGGTTATGGAGGTGGTGGTGGTTACGGTGCTCCAGGTGGTGGTTACGGAGGCGGTGGTTACGGTGCTCCAGCTGGTGGTTACGGAGGTGGCCCATCTTATGGTGGGAATGCTGGTGGTGGTGGTTATGGAGGTAACTCTCCTTATGGTGGCAATGCCGTTGGTGATGGTTATGGAAGCAACGTTGGCGGTGGTGGATATGGTGTCGCTGGTGGTGTTGGTGGAAGTGACAACTTTGCTCAAGGCAGTTCCTCTAATGCTGGATTTGATGACAAGTTTAGCAGCAACGAACCACTAGGCAACGATACGGATCATCAGCTTGAAAGCGCTGGCGATGAGCAGTTTGGTGGCAGTGACAATCAGTTCGGTGGCTCGGAGAACGGTCAAACAGAGGTTGCCCCAGACGGGTTTGATCAGCCTGACGATGGTGATGTTGCGAAAAGAGCTTAGTCTCTACAATATTGCGCTGCCTGCGTTACTCTTTGCAGTTTCAGAATAAACTTGTGGAAGTTTCTTAGTTTCTGTTTTTCAACGTTTGGTGTTGTTTATCATATAGGCAGAGACCTCTCTATTGTTGGTCGTTTTCTTTATGTTTTGTGACATTTGAGGGCTCGCAAATAAAACTGTAATAACTTCTAACAGTCTCTCCTTTTTGTTCTATTTAAGGGTTCCATACTAGATACGTACTAGTTCAATGAGTTTTACAAGATGCTTGAAACCGAAGAAGACTACTCAAACTGCTTTGACTTTATGAACAAGTCTACGCCACGTGGTTTACCTTTCTACGTTGCTGCTCACAAAGACGCATGAGAGAATCGATGGTTCTTTAAATCAAATGCTCAGTTTGCAAGCAGCAGAGTAGTAGGCTTATGCCACGACGTAGGAAGGTTCCTTGTCATTAAAACCAAGAAACTCGCATAAAACTACCTACCAAATTGAAGGGTTGTTTGCAAAGATGTTATCTTGAAAAGGATCCAAGAACTGATGATGCTAGAGGCTACAATGAGAACTGCTTTGGCTTTATGAACAAGTCTGCGCCACCTGCTTTACCTTTCTACGTTGCTCACAAAGACGCATGAGAGAATCGATGGGTTCTTTTAAGCAAATGCTCAGTTTGCAAGTAGCAGAGTTTGTAGGCTTATGCAACGACGTAGGTTCCTTGTCATTAAAAGCAAGAAACTCGCATAAAACTACCAACCAAATTGAAGGTTGTTGTTTGCAAAGATGTTATCTTGAAAAGGATCCCAAGAACTGATGATACTAGAGGGTACAATGAGTGAGAACACGTATATGAACAAGAGCAGTTCGAACAAACACTATCTCATCATCATTGCAAAAGAAGGAAGATTCAAGAGAGAGCATACACTGATCATTTTTTTTTTGGGTTTGCTTTGAGCTTCTTCACAAATCACAAGCTTTTCAAACTTCAAAGCCACACATGACAGTGTACCATATAAAGAAAATAAAAATATTATCATCGTACTGAAAGCGATCTTATTGGACACAAACTCTGGAAGTAATTAGCCAATTACAGTTTTACCCTTCAATTTTTTTTTTCTGATACTGTAATTGGAATTAGAAAAAAATGTTTAGCTGCGGTTCAGAAAATTGGTATTAGGTCGATGTGGCGAGAGAAGCGCGCAAAGTCTATTAATCACTAAAACCTCATAAGCCCTAAAACCACCTGGAAGCTTCCACAGATACACACAGTCGCTCAAACGCAAATGGCGAGCAAGGGCTCCGATTCGAATCGCCAACAACAACCACCTCCTCCTGTGAGTATCGAAATCAAAGCCACTCAGGATCAATTCTTCGGTAAGCAATCGAGATTCTATTCCTCTTAAATCATCGGTGTAGATTGGTCCTATTACTGCATATATGATTACGCTTTAGACGATAAGGCGATTGTGATGATCTATAATCAATCAGTTCCATATAGTCTCTAAGCTGCAATGCATTGATGTATGTATGTATGTATGTAGTGTGGAGAGAGTTCGTATGGGGAGGTATAGCTGGAGCGTTTGGTGAAGGGATGATGCATCCCGTTGATACTCTCAAAACCCGACTCCAGAGTCAGATTATCATGAATGCCTCTCAGGTATTATTGCATCATGTTGCAGTAATTTCTGATTTGATCTGAGGCAAAGACGATTATAAAGTATTGTATTGTATTGTATGATGAGATTTAATATCGTGGTGTGTCTATCATCTCTAACCTTGTATAGTTTTTTTTTTTGATTTCAGAGACAGAAGAGCATTCCACAAATGCTTCGGACTGTCTGGGTTGGTGATGGATTAAAAGGTATCTCCTCCTGCTTCTTCCATCTTTTTTATAATGTGTCTCCCTCTCTATTGGCATACTTATGTGTGATTCGCTATCCTACTTATCATCACTGTCTATGTTATTCATGTTTGCGCTGTGAACTTGGAACAAAAGATTATTTTTTCCTCTGTGCTTTTAGTTTTTCTGTTCTTTTGTTTCTCGGCTGACTTTAGTTTTAGGCTTTTATAGGGGAATCGCTCCTGGAGTCACTGGATCTCTTGCCACTGGAGCTACCTACTTTGGTGTTATTGAGTCCACAAAGAAATGGATTGAAGAGTCTCATCCCAACTTAGGAGGCCACTGGGTACACTTTCTTGCAGGAGCTATTGGTATGTCCTCTCTCTTTCATCTGTGATCAATAAGTTGGTGGTAAAGATATGAGGAAAACCGTATGTTCACTCAAGTGGAAACTGCTTTTGAATTCTAAGCACGCAGAAAAAGTGAAACTATATATATAACCTGGCTGCTGAAAATAGACACTTGAATGTTCTTTGACGATTATAACTTTAGATATCGTGGGTCTTTAAAAGATAAGATCCAGGTTTTCAGCAAAACCCATACATGAGCATGGTTGCAGGAAATACTGATTACTTACTTGAGAACATGTGGAACTGCCATTAATCTTTAATCCTCCCGTTGACTCGCCTTCTTGTGGATTTCATCATGAAAATGATTGTGGATACACTTCATGAGTGTGTTCCCAAAAAAAAAATTTGAAAATGAAGGAAACCCTGAGTTATCTGAAATTAGAAAGCGTCTGATTCCTTTGTGTCCTGCTGCGTCTTTCCTTTTTCAGGTGATACACTTGGTTCTTTCGTATATGTTCCTTGTGAAGTAATAAAGCAGCGGATGCAAATTCAAGGCACTAGTAGCTCCTGGAGCTCTTTTATTTCTAGGAACAGCCTTCCGGTGAAACCAAGAGGTGACATGTATGGTTACTATACTGGAATGTTCCAGGCTGGAAGCTCAATATTGAAAGAGCAAGGACCAAAAGGACTCTATGCTGGGTATGTAATCTTCCTTCAGGCAATTATGTTACCGATTTGATTTCCTTTTTCAAGGGACCCATGCTCATTATCTTTCCTTTTTATTTGGCAGATATTGGTCTACACTAGCAAGGGATGTACCTTTTGCTGGCCTTATGGTATGTACAGTGAAATTGTTTCCTCCATTCATCTGATGGGTCCTTGTCTCTTCATGTTGGTTCTATTTGTCCGTCGCAGGTGATGTTCTATGAAGCACTGAAGGATCTAACAGATCAAGGGAAGAAAAAGTTTCCACAATTTGGAGTCAACAGTTCAGTCGAGGGGCTCGTGTTGGGAGGATTAGCTGGTGGTACGTTAGAATCAGATCAGATTAAAGAAACCATTCCAAATAGCTCTACCCATGTTTAATTTTAATCTCTCTCCAGGATTAAGCGCGTATCTCACAACTCCACTGGATGTTGTAAAAACAAGATTGCAAGTGCAAGGAACAACGATCAAGTATTTCTCATCTTCTTACAGATTCAAATCATCATATTCATAGCATCCCCAGTAGTTTTGACTGAAGTTTGTAAATCTTGATAGGTACAAGGGTTGGCTGGATGCAGTTGGGCAGATATGGAGGAAGGAAGGTCCAGAAGGTTTTTTCAGGGGAAGCGTCCCTAGGGTCATGTGGTATATTCCGGCCTCGGCACTCACTTTTATGGCTGTTGAATTTCTCAGAGAGAATTTCAGAGAAAAAGGTAGTGATAATAACAACGTTGTCTCAACCTTGAGCATAGAGAGGAAACGATCTTCGGTACATGAGGTTAGGGAGAACTAGTGTCTATATACGGCTCAGTGTTTTGTTTTTTCTTTTCGGATACAGTTTAACAAAACTCTGATTCCTCTTCAATAAGATACTTTCTTTTACATCCCCGTTCATACTTTTCCTATTCAGAAAGGAAAGTTTTACAATTAAAGTATATTATTGTTTGGGCTCTCTTCTATATACCATGGCCAGGACAAAACTATTATATATAGCTGATACAGGTCATGGGACAGTGAAATCTCGATGATCCATTGCTCATTTTAAAGGATTATGCAGAGAAGAACCAAAAATTACATTCTTTGCTTTAATTTATACGTAGGAGACGATGAAGAATGACGGAGAAAGAGAGCAAATAAGCTACGTTTTTGACATCTTTGCTCTATAATTGCATTCTTTCAAGTGTATCATTCGTAGTACATAGTAATCAAGGTTGTGGGATCAAATGATATACCATTTACTATTTTCTAGTCAGTGTTGAGAGTGTCATTATCAAAGTATCAATGTTGAGCTTTTATTGTCCTGAACCATTTCAACATCTATCTACGAATGATATACTAGAGAATTATTACTTTTTTACCTTCTTCATATGAAAAATGTATATCAATTAAAACAAAAAAGTGTCGAACACCCTCACCAAACAAAAGATGCAACCAACTTTTGAAAGCTCGGCAAATACCAAACGCATAACAAAATGCTGTAGAAAAAGATTTTATAACGCCACATGCTTGAAGACAACTCTAAAGCTGAGAGCACCAGTCCCTAGCATTCTGGAACATCTTCAACCACGGACTAGGCCCAGCTTTCTCAACCTCCCAGCTCTTCGGGTACCACGGGTACTGCCACATCAAGAAACAACGTTCAGGATGAGGCATCATCGCAAGATGTCTCCCATCAGGCGAGCATATAGCAGCTATCCCCAACGGTGAACCATTGAGGTTAAAAGGGTAAGCTTCAGTGACACTCCCATCATCATCACAGTATCTCAACGGAGCCAAATCCGAGTGAAGCATACGGTCCAAGACTCCTTCGTCCGGGAAATACGCCCTTCCTTCTCCATGAGCCGCCCAAACTCCCAAGGTGCTTCCCTCCATCCCTTTCAGCATTATAGACGGCGAGTCCTTGATGGTCACGCTTGTGAACCTGCACTCAAACCTTCCCGACTCGTTGTGAACGAACCTAGGCTGCGCCGTGTCGAGCGACCCGCCGACTTGAGGGCCTGGAACCCATCCTAACAAGGCCATTAGCTGACAACCATTGCAGATTCCGAGGCTGAACGTGTCTGGTCTCTTGTAGAACTCTTGGAACTGGCTTAGGAGTGGCTCGTTGAACCTTATTGAAGCAGCCCATCCTTTGGCTGAGTCGAGTACATCAGCGTAACTAAACCCTCCAACAAACACAATCCCACGGAACTGGTCAAGAGTGATTGCTCCAGCTAGAAGGTCAGACACTGTCACGTCCCACGGTTCAAAACCAGCAGCGTAGAATGCAGCTGACATTTCCCTGTCTCCATTGCTGCCTTCCTCTCGGATCACAGCTACTTTCGGTTTAGCATCTGAGAACAAAAACTCTCATCAGCAAATATATAAAGCTTTAATGAGAAAGAAAAAAAGAAAGCTTCATAGAGATTGATTGATCTTTTACCCTTAGACATATAACTATCATTGGTCCAGGAAGGAGTAAATGAGAGTTTCCAGTTAGGCTCATGCCTCAACTTCAAACCTTCTTTCTCCATCTCCACACAAGACGCCAGCCGCTGAAGCTTCTCCAGCTGGAAACTCGTGTCTTCCCACATGTCTCTGAGGAATGAAGTTTTCTCACTCAAATGAGTAATTCCATCCACTTTCACCTCTATCAAAGGCGACTCAGTGACTTTCCCAATGATCTCAGCGGTAACATTGTAACCACTGAGCTTCTCCAACACAGCGTCTAAGTTCTTGTTGCTAATCTCCATCACCAGACCGAGCTCTTCAGAGAACAAAGTCTCAAAGAGGCTTATCCCGTTTGAACCCAAGTTGAGGTTAATACCTTTGTTACCAGCAAAAGCCATTTCCAAAGCTGCCACGATGAGTCCACCATCGCTGATATCATGTCCAGCAGATACCAAGTTCTCTGAGATGAGAGCTTGAACTCCCTCGAAAACGTTTTTCAGATATGGAACATCATCGATATCAGGACAGTCGTTTCCTATCTGACCGAACACCTGAGCCAGCGCAGATCCACCTAATCTCCTCTTTCCCTTTGCCAAATCAACATGCAAGAGAACACCGCCATCATCATCTCCAAGCTTCAGATCTGGAGTCACTGTCTTCGTGATGTCTGGACAGGTAACATATGCACTGATCACAAGGTTTCCTGGAGCTTTAACAACCTCACCATCCGCATGAGCTGCCATTGAAAGACTGTCTTTCCCACCATCAATCGCAATGCCAAGTTCGATCATCGCTTCAGCTAGAGCAGTCGCAGCATCATACATCGCTGAACCTTCTCCTTCAAGCTTGGCAGCATACATCCAGTTACCACTAGCTTTAACATCAGAGAGTGAAGTAACCTTGGCCCAAACCAGATTTGTCAAAGCCTCTCCAACGGCTAGTCTAGCCATGGCTTTTGGATCAAGCAAGCCTTTGATCGGTTGCTCACCAATGGCACATGCACCGCCTGTTAGGTCTGTGAATGTCTGCGCGATGACTGCAACATCAGCAAGGGTGATCTGCAATGGTCCAACTGTTTGCTGCTGAGCAACAAGACCTGTAACACATCTATCAACTTTACTTGTCAAAAACCGCTTGGAAGAAACCGATGGTAATCTCAGAACCCTTTTCAAAGAGTCCATCAACGTAATCCCAGGAGCTATATCAAGTGGCTCCCGTGCATAAGCAACGCGCTTGAACTCAAATGTTTTCTTAGGCATGTCACCAAGAACCTTCTCGAGCTCAAGATCCACAGCAGGAGGAGGTGGAGGCAGCCCTTCCTTCATGCACTTTGCTGCAGCTGTGCTGTCAATTAAAGTACAGCGACCTTCCCCGTTGATTGTCCCAAGCACAGCCATTGAAAGCCTTTCCCTCTTACAGATAGATTGCAAAACCTCTCTACTCTCAGCTTTCACCAAAATAGCATCTTGCTCTTGATACTCTGCTCCCCAAATCTCCAACACCGACATGGTATGATCACCCACAACAACAGCTCTTATGTCAATCTCTGCACCTTTGGGATAAATAATCTCTTTGACAACATTGCAGTTCCCACCAGCGCCTTGGTCATGAATGCTGATAATGGGATTCTTCTCCCCCATCTCAATGCAAGCACGGACAACACGATACAGCTTCTGCGACATCTCAGCGTCTCCACGCTGCACAGCGTTGAAATCAAGCTCTGCATCGTTCTGACCACTAACCATACTCGAAGCTGCACCTCCTCCCATACCAATACGGTAAGCAGGTCCACCAATCTTAACAACAAGCATCCCAACTTCTGGCTCCCCTTTGGTTATATGGGTGTGATCAATCTGTCCAATACCTGCACTGAACATAATCGGCTTCAGCCATTCTCTTCTATCCCCACTCGGCAGTCTCATTCCAAAAGTCCTGGTGTATCCTTGAATCATCGGCTCTCCAAATTTGTTCCCATAGTCAGACGCACCGTTGCTAGCATCGATGAGTATCTGTAACGGTGAAGCTAAGTTTGATGGATACTGGAACGACGAGTCTTCCCACGGAGCATAAGACCCCTCCATGTTAAGGTTCCCAACACAGTAACCAGAAGTGGATGCAACAACAAATGAGCCTCTTCCAGTTGCATGTGTGTCCCTGATTCTCCCTCCAGCTCCTGTCTCAGCTCCAGGATATGGAGCCACCGCACAAGGGAAGTTGTGTGTCTCAGCAGTGAACAGTATGTCGAGATCACGTGCACTGACATCGAGTAAGCAAGTGGAACCAGGAAGCAGAGGTCGCAGCTGGTTCACCATAAAGCCTCTTATAGCACTGGAGTTATCCTTGAACCCAATGACAGAGTTATTTCGATTTGCCTGCATATTAGAACACATAAGATCAGAGTTTTATCATTAAGATAAAAAAGCTCAAAACTATAGAAAATGAAGATTACCTCCCAGGTGCTCTTTACAATCTGCATAAGAGATTTATCCATTGGCTTTCCATCAATAACAATGTTCCCAGCGAAGAACCAATGTCTACTGTGCTCACTGTTGGACTGAGCTATATCAAAAAGCTCGACATTGGTGGGGTTACGCTTAATATCATCTTTGAAAAGTCTAGTATAGTACTGCAAGTCTTGCTCATCAAAAGCTAAACCCATCTTCTGGTTGATTTCTTCAAGCGCCTCTCTGCCTTTCTCCATCACAGGCACGTACATCACTTCCTCAGGAACCACATTAGTATCAAATGAAGTCAGCGTTTGAGGGTACACACACTCGGTCATTCTATCGTGTACCATCGCAGCAAACTCCTTTATTTGATTCTCGGAGAGTGGCTCATTGCTGAACAAGAGGTACCTCCTAGACCTCTCCAAGCGAGTCACCTCGTTTAAACCACAAGCTCTACATATCGAAACTGCATTTGTGGACCACGCTGTTGTGAAAGACAATCTGGGACCAACTTCAACAATCGTAGCATGAAGTCCTTCCCGCTTCTTCCTCTCAAGAAAACTATCAGTACCTGAAAAATTAACATTTATCATTAATTAGGCTCAAACAGTTTTGCAATAAAAACACAACATTAGCATGATAGTAACAGTTACCTAGATTCTCTGGCTCAAACGTTTCTTGAAGAATCCACTTCAGAACAGACAGCTTCTCATCTGCCAACTCCGACTCAAGCCCAATGTTGAAACACTGCTCTGTTGTCAAACCGACAATCTGGCTGCTGATTTTGGTTTGAACCGCCTTGAGAAGCTCAGCGTTTGCGCTTTCTTGAATCAAAGGGACACGGTAGTAATGGATGACCTCAGCGGCAGGCTTCTCAACCAAGCTCGGTTGCTCAACAACGGAAAGAGACGCTTTAGGCGTAGTAGAACAACATCTCAAGCCAGCAGCTTTTGTTCGGTTCAAAGACCGAAGCTTTGAGGTTTGAAATCTAACAGAACCCCACAATTGATGACTTCGCTGCAAAAGCGTGGCTTGCCTGTTGGAACCCTGCAAGTTTCACTAAGCTTGTTAAAAGGAACAAATATCAATGAAAAAAAAGGAATCTTTTTTACCAAATGAAATCATCACAGCCGCTAATACAGAGATATATGAGTGTATTAACACTAATCTATGAAACAGGAGTAGTTAAGATTATGAATCATAGGTTGAGTAATGGAAATAGAGAGAGTAGGAAAATATTTACGTTTAAAAACAGAGTCGCACGAGTTGCTTGAGAGGTATTCATCGCCAGGATGATGAGGAACGAACAAAGCGAGATAGGGTTTTAGTCTCTCTCTCTCTCTCTCTCTCTCTCTCTCTCTCTCACACACGAGACCAAGAGCCTGTGACTGCGAAAACAACAGAGTCGAGACACCAGTCCTCCTTTGTCTCCTGTCTTTAGGTTTTTTAGTGGTTTAAATATTTTTTTAATTTATTCTCAGGAAGAAAAACAAAATATGATTACTTTTACAAAGTTGCGCAGGCTAGGCCCAGAATGTCTAATGGGCCTAATGGACAATTACATAACACATGAGAACTAACACCTGTAAGAACCAGTTTATAAGAAGAGGAATGTCTAATGGGCATTACATAAAGAACCAGTTTATAAGAAAACGAGATAGCATTTCTCCTCTGCACAACTAAAGAGGAATTCTATATGTCAGGACTCAGGACGATTCACAGTAATAAAAGTTTAGGCTTATACCCCAAATTCAATTTGATATTCATTATGCTTCAACTTATTACTATGAGGTGAAAGGAAGATGGGAGAGATTTTAGTTTGAGATTAAAAACCAGATCCATGATATTTTAAAGTCGTTCAGATAATCACCAAAACACTTCAAACAAAGAAAGGAAAACGGTCTCAGTATCAAAATACAAAATAACGAACTAGTGGACAAAACCACAGCTAAATCAAAGTTCTTGCTCTTGTACTTTTGCTTCATATGTTGCTAGGATACATGAAGACTCTGACCCTCATTCCCTGAAAGAATAAGAAAAGACGTCAACTTTAAAAACCCAAGTAGAAGAAATTATAGCATTTATACAAGATAATAAATTTGATAGTTATATAGGATCTGTTCAAGTACCATGGACTTAGGAGGCAAGTTGGATGTGAATTTGGCACGGACAACACCGCTGTTACCGTGAGGCCTGGTAACTTTGCCCCAGATGCAGCGGTAGTGGCTACCGTTCTTCTTGGTCTTAGCCTTGTAGATGTAAGCCATCCTCTTTCCCTTGTACCATGTCACCTCCTCTGTAGTGTTGACTCCTTCAATCTGAATAAGGGACGTGTTTGGGTACTGGTTGGACTTGGACCTGCAAAACCAAGAAAATATCAGAAACCAAGGGAAAGTACCAAAATGATTTTTGAACATTACAGAACTCGGTTAACCACTTCTTAAGTATAGATTCATGGTAAGCTAGTATAATGTTCTAACATGGACCCAAAAGTAATGCGGAGATTCTATAACCCCACTTAAAGTTTAGACTTTTAAGATATTTCGAACATAGACTGATTTTATAAGCTGAGGATGAGATTCAAAGCAGCTTCAGTTTATATAAACTAATTACGATTCATTACATTGAATAGTACTGGAGCTAAATCAAGAACAAAAGAGCAGAGTATACAATTAATAATATAGAGAGATTTAAGATAAGTGAGTCACCTTTTGTATCCCAAGATGGTTCCCCTAACGTAGAGTCTGCAAGCATTGATAAGATAAAAACAAAAGAGATTCAGATTCAAATCAAACACATAACTTCACAAAAGTCACAACATTGGGGCATCTACAAGAGCAAAATGTTCCTTCACAATACAATCACGATTTAAAAAGCAGCTTTCCAAAACTAGGGTTAGGTCAAACAAGAAACGAACCTGACACGTTCTCCTTGGCGTCCCTTGACCATTTTCTCAGTCGGATGATAAACACGCACAAGACTGCTACTGCAAATGAGGAAGACGGAGAAGCAAAAACCCTAAAACATAAGTACGAAATTTATATAGTGTTGCCCTAGTTCTCTCACCTTTTTGATTAACAATGGGCCTATTGGTTTCAAAACCCAGCCCATTAATATCTCAAACGAACCTAAGAATTGGCCTATGGGCTTTAAAATTCAGCCCAAGTATGAGATTTAGGAAATTTTAAAATGGACTCGTTCCTTTTTTATACTGTCGTTGACTTATTAGTTTCTACTTCACTTTCATAAGCCGCAGTTCCCTCTCCGTCTCCGATCATCTCTCCGCCTCTGCAATGTCGACTAGATCACCGAGCACTTCCTCTCGGAACAGTCTTCTTCTTCCTTCATTTCTGGTCATCGTTGTTGGAGTAATCGCTGCGTTGACTTATCAGTCGATACTAAAACCTCCTCCGCCGAAGCTACCTGGCTCCCCCGGAGGTCCACCGATCACAGCACCACGGATTAAGCTCCGAGACGGGAGGTACTTAGCGTACAAAGAGCATGGAGTTCCAAGAGAGAAAGCTCGCCGCAAAGTCATCTTCATCCACGGATCCGATTCTTGTCGACACGACGCCGTTTACGCCACTCGCCTCTCGCCGGTACTTTATCGTAACTACCAATTAGGGTTTATATCAGTTTCTGTAAAATTAGGGTTTATATTAACTTATTTGATTTTAATTTCATTTTATTAGGGTTTAATTGAGGAGCTTGGCATGTATCTGGTTTCGTTTGACCGACCCGGTTACGGAGAGAGCGACCCGGATCCGAACCGTACTCCAAAGAGCTTGGCTTTAGACGTTGAAGAGCTTGCTGATCAGTTGCATCTTGGAGAGAAGTTCTACCTGATCGGTTACTCCATGGGAGGACAAGCTACATGGGGATGTCTCAAGTACATCCCTCACCGGCTAGCCGGAGTGACGCTAGTTGCTCCGGTGGTTAACTACTGGTGGAAGAACTTGCCTTTGAATGTTTCCACTCAAGGTTACACCTTGCAACCAAAGAGAGATCAGTGGGCGGTTCGTGTTGCTCACTACGCTCCTTGGCTTATCTACTGGTGGAACACGCAGAAGTGGTTCCCTGGTTCGAGCGTCGCGAACCGAGATGGTAGTAGCTTCTCGCATCCGGATAAAGATATCGTTTTGAAGCTTGGTTCTTCGAGGAAACCGCATTTGGCGGAAGTGAGGCCGCAAGGGTTGCATGAAACTATTAACCGTGACATGGTTGTTGGGTTTGGGAGTTGGGAGTTTGATCCTATTGAACTCGAGGACCCGTTTTTGAAGAGCCGTCAAGGCTCTGTTCATCTGTGGCAAGGAGATGATGACATGTTAGTGCCTGTGGTGCCGCAGCGTTACATTGCTGAGAAGCTTCCGTGGATTCACTATCACGAGGTTCCGGGAAGTGGCCACTTCCTCCACTACAGTGAAGGTATGGTTGATGACATTGTAAAGACGCTCTTCAAAACCGATACTGAGAACTGATGAACTACCACAATGGTCTGAAAATGAAATGTTTGTATTTTGTTGTATTTGTAAGATCCAATAATAAAGTTAAGTGTTTACAGTTGCACACCGTTTTGTTTGCTTTATTGTCGACAAAAGAAGCCAAAATCAAAACAGAACATGAGTCTTTACCGACTCTCAAAGCTTAGATCACAGCTTAGGAAGAACTCACGTTACAGACTTAAAAAAAGGTTAAGATTTGAAACTAGGAGAAAGAAAGAGTAATAAGGCTATACTATGGTTTTATGCGTAAACTTAATTCTCTTTAAAAGGTTGAAAGATATTACCAAGTAGACTTCTTACATTTTCACACCATTCTGACTTTTTAAAGTCTACCGAAAGCCACACCAAAAACTAAAGCAGAACATTTTAGTCTCTTCCAACTCGACAGAGGATCAAGTTGCATAACAACTCAAAGAACAACATTGCAACAGACTCCTTAAAGGTGGTTAAGACTTTAGTCCTCAACCATCTCTTCATCATCATCCATTTCCTCAATCCTCATCTTCTTCACCGCCTGAGCTGCATCACTTTTCTTTGCCCCATTAGCAATGTGAATCAACACATCCGACTTCTTCCCTGTCGTGGCATCCACTAGCCCTCCATTCTTCTCAACACGGTACACAAGATCAGATCCACCACTGCCTGCATCTATGTATACCGTGGAGTTCTCATCTATTTCCTCACGCACAACCATCTTTGAGAGCTCTGTCACCACCTTCTTCTCCATCCATCTCCTTATTGGCCTAGCACCATACACCTGATCATGCAACACCAACAAAAAGAGTCAGCCAATGGACTATATATTACCAAACTACTACGAGAATAGTGACATTACTTACCGGATCATAACTCTCTGCCAAAATATAGTCCAACGCAGCATCAGTGACTGCTAAAGCCACACCTCTCTCAGCAAGCCTGACGGCAACATCCTTCATCTGGAGCCGGGCTACTTTCCTCAACTGGTCATGCGAAAGAGGATCGAACACCACAATCTCGTCGAGCCTGTTCAGCAGCTCTGGTCTGAAGTGCCTCCTCACCTCCTGCATCACGCATTCCCGGGCCACTTGCATAGACACTTTCCCAGTCAGCCCCGAGAGAAGATGCTCTGCGCCAAGGTTCGACGTCATGATTATCACCGAGTTCCTGAAATCCACCGTCCTCCCTTGTCCGTCCGTCAGTCTACCATCGTCCAACACTTGGAGCAAAGTGTTGAAAACAGCAACGTGGGCTTTCTCCACTTCATCAAAAAGTATTACACAGTAAGGTCGCCTCCTCACAGCCTCGGTTAACTGCCCTCCTTCCTCATGACCAACATAACTGATGAGAAAAACACAAATCATGTAAGAAAGCAAGTAAAAAAAAACATAATTCTCTTTAATAAGTAAAAAGAGTCAAGGAGGTACTTACCCAGGTGGTGCACCGATTAACCGAGAGACAGAGTGTTGTTCCATATACTCAGACATATCAATCCTAACCAAAAGGTTCTCATCATCAAACAGCTGCTCAGCAAGAGCCTTAGCAAGCTCAGTTTTACCAACACCGGTTGGTCCAAGGAACAAGAAGGAACCAGTCGGCTGTTGCGGTCTTCCAAGTCCCGCCCTAGACCTCAAAATCGCCTCAGCGACTGCACTTACCGCTTGATCCTGTCCCACAACCCTCTTGTGCAACCTATCAGCAAGACCAATCAACCTCTCCTTCTCGTTCTGACCAAGCCTCGTCACCGGAATCCCAGTCCACCTGCTCACAACTTCAGCGATGTGTTCTGCTCCAACGTCCTCGGTGAGCATCATGTTCTCATCAGAGGTTCCTTCGAGCTGAGCTATCGCAGACTCCACTTCTTGAATCGCTCCGTATCTCAAGTCAGCAGCTCTCGCAAGGTCGTATCTTCGTTCCGCCTCCTGCAGAGCAAACATGAGCTCTTCTCTCTTCTGTTTAAGCCTTCTTATCTCGTCAATCCTCTCTTTCTCCTTTCTGTACTTCATCGTCAGAGGCTGAAGCTTGTCCCTCAAGTCATCAAGCTCTTTCCTCACCTCCACAAGCCTAGCTTTACTAGCTTTGTCTTTCTCCCTTTCCAATGCGTGCAGCTCAATCTCCAGCTGCATCCTCTTCCTCTCGAGATTATCAATCTCTTCAGGCTGGCTATCAAGCTGGACTCTAACATTAGCACAAGCCTCATCCACCAAATCAATAGCCTTATCCGGTAAATGCCGACCAGTGATATAACGAGCAGAGAGCTGAGCAGCATTGATAAGAGCTCTGTCTTGTATACGAACACCATGATGTCCTTCATACTTCTCTTTAAGCCCTCTCAAGATACTAATAGTATCAACCACACTCGGCTCAGCTACATACACTTGCTGAAACCTTCTCTCGAAAGCAGCGTCTTTCTCAACGTACTTCCTATACTCCTCAAGCGTCGTGGCACCGATACAACGCAACTGACCTCTAGCTAACATCGGCTTAAACAGATTAGCTGCATCCATAGACCCTTCCCCCTTCCCAGCGCCAAGCACCAAATGAATCTCATCTATAAAGAGTATCACTTTCCCTTCAGCTTCCTCAACTTCTTTCAAAACAGCTTTCAACCTCTCCTCGAACTCTCCTCTGTACTTAGCACCAGCCACCAAAGCACCCATGTCCAAAGACACCAACCTCACGTCCCTAAGACTGTTGGGGACATCTCCCTTCACAATCCTCTGCGCTAAGCCTTCAACAACAGCTGTTTTGCCAACTCCTGGCTCTCCGATAAGGACAGGGTTGTTCTTGGTCCTCCTCGAGAGGATCCTAACGACTCTTCTAATCTCCTCGTCACGACCTATCACCGGATCGAGCTTCCCCGCTTCCTCCACCAAGTCTCTCCCGTAAGTCTTCAACGCTTGAAAGTTTGTATCCCCCGAAGCGCTCTCCACTTTCTTGCCTTCTCTCCCACGCAACTTCTCAACCTCAGACTTCACCTTAGGCGTCGCGACGCCAACTTCTTGCAAAAGATCCTTGATCTGAGAATCTTCTAGAAGACCTATGACCAGCTGGTCTACGGCCAAGTGTGTGTCGCCGCGCGACTTCTGAGCGGCTTGAGCTCTGCGGATGACTTTGATGAGGCTCGAGCTCGCGGGGACGTCGTCGGGAGGAGGGGACTGCGAGGGGAGCTTCTTTAGAGCTTGGTTGATCACTCTTTCGGCTGACTGAGCAGCGTTCTCTCCACCACCGGCGGCGCTGGAGATTGATTGAGGGAATATCCCTGAAGGGTCGGAGATCAGGGCTCCTGCTAAGTGCAGAGGAGTGATCTGTGCGTGTCCTGCGTTTACCGCTAGCTCGTGAGCAGCGGCTATTGTCTCGTTTGTCTTGTGTGTGAACTTCTCCGGATTCATCTTGTAAAGTGTTGTTCCTAAAACAGTAAACAAAACAAGTCAAAATCTCAGAATCTACAAAGAGAGAAAAAGAACAAGAATCGCCAAGAAGTTAAACCTATTTACCTTAAAACTTGCGCAGAAAGAAACCTTCTTGTTCTTGTTGGTAACGATCAAGCAGATGTTTTAGAAAGCTTTGTGGTTCTGCGAGAAAGCAAGGAGACAGCAGACGTAAATTTTAAAGAAAAAAGAGATTCATCTCGAAAGATAGAGACTTCTCTAGCTTTAATTTTAACTAGAAGTTACTAGAGAACTCGTGCGATACAGAGAGAGTACGACAGGTAGATGCCACGTGGAACTTCGTTTCTTATTGGACGTGCTAAAAACATATGTGCAACAAAAAGGAATCTCCCATAAGTACAAGGACTTAAATGCAATTTTCAGAAGCTTAGATTAAAACTATTAAAGTTATTTAATAAAACAGTCCTTCATTTTATTTCCTTGTTTACACCGGATCTTGCCTTGATCCTGATTCTATCCTCTGCATCTTCCTCGTACTGCGCGCACCCTTCTCTTTCTCAACGTAAGACGTTTCCTTTCCTTCCTCCATCCACCTGTGCTGTGTTGTGTAATGATCAGATCCCTCCTGCTAAGAAACTAAGTGTAATGATAGATTTTGATTGATCGTACAGTTTCAGATTTAAAGTCGCAAACTTTACGAAAAACAGAGCCTTTGTTGCATGATCCTAAAAGATCGAGTCTTTGTTTGATGTACACACAGGAACTATAGATACACATACGATGGGTGCTAACGAGAAAACGAATGTGGAGAGCAAAGAGTATCGTCTCTCACGAGAAGTGAAGGAAGCTCTGCAAGCCATAGCATCCGAGTGGGAAGACGTGATCGATTCCAAGGCTTTGCAGGTGATCCCTTTGAAAGGCGCGATGACCAACGAGGTGTTTCAGATCAAGTGGCCCACTAGAGAAAGCGGGCCTTCCCGTAAGGTTCTCGTTAGGATATACGGTGAAGGCGTTGGGGTTTTCTTTGACCGTGAGGATGAGATCAGGACGTTTGAGTGCGTGTCTAAGTATGGGTATGGGCCTCTTCTGTTGGCTCGGTTTGGTAATGGTCGTATCGAAGAGTTCCTCCATGCACGGGTATTATTAAGTTTAATTCAATTATCTTTGCACTTCCTTCCCCCTATGTTCTTGAGTTGTGATTTTTATTTTGGTGTTTTTTTCAGACACTATCTGCTTCTGATTTGCGTGATCCTGTGATATCTGGTCGGATAGCGACTAGGATGAAGGAGTTTCATGGTCTTGACATGCCTGGTGTGAAGAAGGCTTTGCTTTGGGACAGATTAAGGTATGTTTTTTTCTCTGCTAGGTTCTACTTTTGCTTCTATGAATCTCTTTTGAATCTTTTTCTGGCCTTTGTGACTTCAGAAAGTGGCTAAGTGCATGCAAGAGATTGGCTTCACCAGAAGAAGCTAAGTCTTTCCGTCTCGATGTCATGGAGATGGAGATTAATTTGCTTGAGAAGTCTCTTTTTAAGAATGATGAAAAGATTGGGTTTTGCCACAATGATTTACAGTATGGGAACATAATGATGGATGAAGAAACCAAAGCAATAACCATCATTGTGAGGTTTCATATATTTTGTTTATCTTTTGGTGTGGCATCCATTACTTAAATATGCATTCTTATTAAATTCATTGTTGTTCAAATAAAAAACAGGATTATGAATATTCTTGCTACAATCCTGTGGCTTATGACATTGCCAATCACTTCTGCGAGATGGCTGCTGATTACCACACTGACACACCTCACATCATGGATTACAGTAAATATCCTGGTAACTCATTGTTTCATCTAAGCTTCTCTCTCTTTTTCTTTTGAAATGGTAAAAGATATAAAAATGTGAGTCAAATATATATAGGTGTGGAGGAGCGTAAAAGATTTGTGAAAACATATATGAGCCCTTCAGGTTACAGTTTTACCACTTTCTCCCTGTCTCTCTATGAGCTTCAGCATGCTCAAATGTATTTGTTCTTTTGAACTCTTCAGGTGAAGCAGACCCAAGCGATACAATGGTGAAAAAACTCCTTGAAGATGTTGAGAAATATACACTTGCTAGTCATCTAACTTGGGGTTTATGGGGAATCATATCGGTATTCTCCACAGTCAACCTTCTATCATACCTGCATATTGTGTACGTATCTTGATTTTTTTGTAACACTGTGTAGGAACATGTGAATGAAATCGACTTCGACTACATGGAGTACGCAAGGCAAAGGATTAACCAGTATTGGTTAACAAAGCCGAAGCTCATTGGTTAATCCGTGAGGGTTTTAAAACAGTAGTAAGGTTCTATGGACGCAATCAAAGAGTAGTTCTTTTTACGGTGGTAAAGTAGTATACATAATACAACGATTATCTACCAGTTTAGAACAATAAAAAATGTAACCTTCTGTTTCATTTTCTTACAAGAAGTTAAATGTAAGGGTGAGTACAATTGAATTTTATTTCAGATGAAATTTTCTCATCTGGATTATAGATAGTGCTTATGGTATAATCTATGATCTGAGCTCTCTATACATCCAATGCCTTTGAATCATACAATTGAATAGGATCTCAAACTTATACCTTAAAAACTAAATGAAAAACAGTTAACAACAACAGAAGGCCTTTTCATATTTGCTTGATAATTATTTTTCTTGGAGCTCGTTTTCTCCAACATTCATTTCAACTCCCCTGTTTTTTACCTGCAAGTTCAAATAACCAACACATTTTTGTTCATGTCTCAAAAGAAAATGGAAGTCTGAAATCCTAAAACACTGGACAATTTACAATTCAGTTGAGAAACAAACAATGTTTTATTATAAGAAGCTGCAAAGGTTTTGTTTGAAACCACAACGAAGGATAGTCTGTTAAAGCTATCTTAACTTTTACCTTTCTGGAACCACGGTTTACGAACTAGCTTGCAAATGCGGCGCTCGTGCCATTCCACTAGTTCATCAACTCCATTAGATTGGGACAGCAAAGGGCCCGAGAATTCGATCTTGTCCCCATCATCACCCTGTCAATATCTTGAGTTATACGCATCATTGAGCATGCTTTTCTATGAACTCAAAAAAGGAGACAATCTTAATCATGCCTGCTTTTCTCTCCCCCCCCCCTTTATAGGCAAAAGCGTGGAGAGAGAAAGAACAGAAGAATACTTAAACAGCTAAGCAAACATGATTTGAACACAACGGTAAACTGGTCCTTTCTTTCTACTTTTCTTAGCTGCATTACGCAATTTCATATACAAATTCATGCAATCACCAAAATAGATATGTAAACCGTTACAGCAGTAGTGCAATCATATCCTTGGAATCACTTCATTTTATTTCTAGTACACCGAATGGGTTTTGACACTGGGCATTACAGCAATAATAACAATGAAGCCAAGTTCTTTGTTTCACTTGAAAGAACTAATAGCACAGAGCGTGCTTGGTCTCTCTATTATGTCTATCAAAAGCACTAAACGGCCATGGGAACAATGCAAACAACGAAAAATTCTATAAGGAATTTTAGGATATTATCAAAGAAGAAACTAGAAGGGTGCTGCTCTTAGAGCTTCAATAATCTATGGACGTACCAAATTTTTACCCATCTTTGTCGTCAGTTTATCTCTCTGTCCCAATGACATTTCTTGCGAGTGATACTCGTCAGATGCACCAAAAGAATCTAGACGTTCAAGTTGTCTCCATTGCTTCAGCATAGAACGCTTCACCATCTCATACGAGTCCTGGCCTCGAGGATCTGTCTTGTCCTCACTACGTTTGTCATCATCATTTCTACCCTCATTTCTCTTAGGCTCGACGGGAGAATGTCCAGAAGCATAAGGAACGTGACCTCTTGAAAGAGAAGGATTATGTACCCTAACACATGCTTCATCTTTTTCTCGTTTCGCCCAAGCAAAACTGCTTGATTTAGAAACTTGTAAGGGCCCTGAGAAAGGTACATCACCTTGGGATGCATGTTTCACATGGGAAGCTTCGTCTTTCTTGTGATCTAACCGGCCCGTTTGCAGCTTCCCACAGAACTTGGCATCACTTTCCATCGAAATAGGAACTAAATGACCAATTCTTTCCTGCAACACACATAGAAAGAGAGCACATTTGAGTTTCTTGCACGACGAACATACTTGATAACAGGTAGACAAAGAGAATAAGTAGAAAGTAACCTCAGATGGTGCCAATTTATTGAATGAAAGGGCCTTCCGTGATGGCTTCCTCGCTTCTACACCACGTCTTCCATTCCCGCTAATTTTTTTCCTGAAGACATGAAGTACGAGGATGTTACAAATGCTTCCAAGACCCAGTATCTAATACAAATCAAAATGGGTGGGATAGTAATTTTCTATCAGACAATGAACGAAAATTTTAACCTTGCTGCTTCTGTCCGATGCTTTGTATCTATCTCCTTGCAAGGCGGATACATTGGCAAGCTTGAGGGATCACAAGCAAAAGGCTCTGTAGTAAAATACTGGCAAAAGAAAAAACGCAATGTCTTCATTTGTAAGAGATAAGCAAAATGCAGCAATGTGGTTCATTCCCAAGCTTTATACGTTAATGGATATAAGGTTTACCTCAGAAACAAGGGCACTGGAGGCAGTACCGCGTTTTAGTGGATCAATAGAAAGAAGAGTTTCTATCAGATTGATTTCAATCTCCGACAAATCTTTCAAGGTTTCCCCGAGACAGCTGTCATAGTTTTGCTGTGGCTTGAAAAGCATTGCATGAGGAAGTTTTGATTTTTTCCAGTAATCTGCTGGTGGAGATCCACACAGTTTAAATATCTTGTGCAGCTGTTCAACCTGTTCCATACAATTTTCAAGTAAAAGCACTTGAGTTCATTTTTCACCGATCTATGACCAAAAGGTCCAAGAAGACAATGCTATGTGGTCTACCTCAGTTCTTCCCCGGAGAATAGGTTTCCCAAGAAGCAATTCAGCGAAAACGCAACCTACACTCCACAAATCAACAGCTGCTCCATAGTCCGTTGCCCCAAGCAAAAGTTCAGGTGGACGGTACCACAGAGTGACAACTCGACTGGTAAGAGGTTTCTTCTTGTGTCCAGAAGAGTTGCTGAAGTTGGCTAGCCCAAAATCAGCTACCTTTAGTACTCCTTCATTACTCAACAAAAGGTTCGAACCCTTTATGTCCCGATGCATCACACCTCGAGAATGGCAATGATCAAGCCCAGAAAACAGCTGCTTCATATAACACTTAATCTGCAATTATCATAAAACCAAACACATGAGAAAAAAACTCCCCTCAAAACACTATGGATAATGATTTTTCCATGTATAAAGACGAACCTGTGGCGTAGTGAAGTTGATGTCAGGGGAAGCAAGAAGACCAGTGAGATCATGCTCCATATACTCGAACACGAGTTGTATAGTGCAAGATAGTTTAGAAGTAATCAAACCTTGCAGCTTGATAACGTTGGGATGGTTGAGTTTTCTAAGTATCAAAATCTCTCTTGCCATAAACTTAACACTCTCTGGCTCGAAATTGTCGAACCTCACCTTCTTCAATGCTACAATCCTCCCAGTCTCAGTCTCTACCGCACGGAACACACTACTATAAGTACCTTGTCCAATCTACACCAAACCAAACTAAACTCAATTAGTTTCACTACTTCCTTCCTCAACCAAACAACATTTTAATAATAAATTAATAATAACTAATGTTTCTAAAAAATCGGTCAAAGCCTAAACAATTTTGTTAAAATTCCATTTATGGAACTCAAATAGTTTAAATCGTATTAAATCAATTACAATTTACCTAAATAGATCTAAATAAGCTTTTAGTACAATTCCACAAATTTGTTTTATTTATTTTGTTTTGTATTCTCTAGCAAAACTCCCAACTAATGCGTAACTAATTTTTGAACATTGATGATAAAAGTTAAAACAGATCTCTCCCAGACTTGAACCTATGACCTCTTACATGTAATTCTAACGTTTTAGCCACTATGCCAAACTCATACCTTCTCGAGCTTTTCGAAAGCATCAGATCGGAGTGGGACCCAACCATGGATAGCCTCACCAGCGACGTTGCTCAGCCACGCAGGCCATCCGGCAGCGACCTGCTCGGCTTCAATGTATCTGCTGATACTACCGAGACGGAAACTCAGCGAGTCGCTACCACGCCCCGACTCGCTCAGCTCGCTCCCCACCTCGCTCTTCAGGCTCCTCCTCTTCCAGCTCCTGCTCCTCCACGACGCCAGCTTCTTGAGGATCGGACGAGGCGGATCCTCCTCGACCACGACCCGGCCCGATCCGGAGCACTCGTTCTCGCTCTCCTTGAAGGCGCCCGAGTGGTCGATCGCAGGCGTCACGGAGACCGTCTGCTTCGAGTTAACGCATCCCATTTTTTTTCTCTAACGGAATTTCGAATTAACCAATCCCCGCCACATCAGATAAGTCTCTCTCTCCTCTTCCGTGATGGGATCCGGGTTCGAGTGAATCTCCTGAGAGTAGTGAATCTGTTGAGGTTTCGTATTTTTATAATGAGAAGGAAGAAGAGAGAATGTTTTTGGCGTATTACGGAAGATGACAGTACATTTAAAAATACAGAAGAAAACATGCATTTATTATTATTTTCTGGTCCAATAAATCGAATCTACACCCTTCCGATTTCGAAATTCTATTTTAGTAATATAGTTAATGACAGCTTTTTGGTTCAAATGAATAGTAGACTACACAAATGTGGAAGAGTATTATTATTTTTAAAGAAGGGCATATTACTAAACCGTGTGGAAAACTGGAAATTATATACTGTATATTGGATGTATATGCATTAATTTTTGGTTGAATGAATAGTAGACTCCACAGATGTGGAAGAGTATTATTTTAAAAAGAAATATTATTAAACAGTGTGGAAAATCAATATATTGGCTGTTTGTTTGGTTGGAATGAATAGTGTAGACTACACATATGTGGTTTAAAAGGAATATTATTAAACCGTGTGGAAAATAAAATAGAAATGGAAAGGAAATTATCTATAGGCTTTTGTATTGTATGTTTTAATGTTTGGTCTATAGTCAGCACACGCGAATGGCTATCATTGAATTATCAAGTGTACGAGTGACCTGAAATGATATATGTCCATAAGCACTAAGTAGGCATATGACTAATAAGATTTACAGAGCTATAAACTATGATTAAGTTTCCATAAGATAAGTCAAAACAAATTCATTACCAGAGACATATAATAATTGCAAAGAGAACCACACTTGTGTCTCTAATGCTTTGCCAGCTCTTAGACTATGATGACTACTACTATTTATCATAATTTATCTTTTCTCCAACTTCAAAATATAGATTTCTATTTTATATTTTGAATAACGTCCACATGTAACTTTTATTTAGTAGTCTTATCTATCAATTTTATACCTAAATATATTTTAAAAGAAAACAAAACAAAACAAATAAAATCCAAAAGAAAAGTCGGCAACAACCAACTGCAAAAACGACCAAAAAACAAAGAAAACAGTAGTCACATCTATTTTTTTTCTTTTTGATAAGTATCTATTTCAATTTCGCTATAATTCAAAAGAAACCAAACTCGAATCCAATTCATAACAGTAGTCACATCTATTTCAAAATCGCTATGATTCAAAAGAAACCAAACTCAAATCGAAATCATTATTATCTTCCGAAAATCGATATTTAGTTGAGTTCTTGGTGAGCCTAAAGTCCATCATAGCATACTGGTATTAATGATGATCAGATTAACAGGAGAATTTATTCGCAGATATCCCCAAACAAAACACTTTATTTAGTTAATAATATGTCCTTGGGTACTCAACTTTAAGACAATAGTCTCGTACGGTTCAACTACACCAACTAAAGTTCAGGCAGAGGCCTAAAACTCTCAAAAGACCAAAAAGTCCAAAACAAAGTGTGCAGAACAGCTGAAGCAATGAAAAACCAAATCAAGCCTTCTTCTTTTTGGATTTGAGCATGACCATGCCAATGAATACGCAAAGAAGAGAGAAGAGAGTTACGCCAGCGAAGACAGGTACGAGAATCGCATAGTCTTGAGGCAAGAAGTACTTGTGGATGAAGTGATCACTATCTACAAATGGCTGTTGCAAAGGAAATATTATAACACACGTGAGCTTCTTCCTCGTAATATCCAAAACATTCGTTGACAATTGGTACATCAAAATACGATGTCTTAATAAGCGCAACTTGGAGGATGAGATAGTCACTTACCAGGATGATGACCCAGAAAGTATAGTAGGTGAATATGGATAAGCTGATTGAAGATAATAGAAGCCCGACTGCTCGATCCGCTAGCTCCATTTGTCACGTTCAAAACCTGCTCCATGAGAAATAAAGGATCAGAAAGATCCAAGAATAAGCCTTGAGAAACACAGTCAAACTGACGAAAATTGTAACTGCGAACGCCGTGGAAACCATTTCACCTAGCATTTTCCACAAGCACAGCTAATGCCACGGTTCTAGACTCTGAGGGGTATTCAAACTGTGCTACTGCACACATCCGAAGAACAATAGGAACTGGACCTTAGATTTTTCTAGACATCAGATACTTGAAGCTCAACAAACATCTCCAAAATGAATCAAAGTTGACCTCGGAATATATCAGCAAACTTGCAGAACTCGTGTAGTGGAGAGAAAAGTAATCATCTCCACGCTCCAAAATCAATAGCTTGAAGTGATATTCGACCTAAGTAAAGGTCTTTGAGGTGTTGCTTACAGAGCCCTATTCTCCTTCCATTTAAGCTAGAGGGAATGCAAACAGAAAATCCAGTTTTCCAACCAGGAAACTTCTGTCTTTCCATTGCATGTAGAGTGTAAACAGCAGGTGCGGCCATAGAGCAACCAGCTACAAAGCAATTGCAAGGCCTTGATTCGCTCACTATTCGAGCCAAAGACAATAAACACAAACCACTATTGGCAATGCCGTACGTTAGATGTTCATCCCTGTCAAACGCTGGAGAAACTAGTTTCTCATCTAGTATTTCCTGTTCTATATCTTCAGCAGAGGGTATCGTGCTCAGTTCTTCATCAAGGCGTTTCTCTATTTCGTTTTCGTGTATTCTATATTTTGATGCCAAAGTCCGGATGCATGACTTTCTGACCTGATTGTCGATAAGCGCCTTTATCTCATCAAAATTACTACAGCCTCCATACCATATCACCCATCGCCGGACAAGTCCCGAGAACCAATCAATTATTTGGGCAGTATCTTGCAATATAAGCATAGAGTTGGTACGAGCATAACCCTCCGCAGTTACTAATCCATAGCGAAAAAGACGCCTTCTTATAGCATTGGTAGGAGCAACAACATCACCAAAGAAAACAGGTTTATCTTGAGAGAGTGGACCGGGCAAAAGAGCTTCTACTTTAGCTGTCTCTGAAGAAACATACGCCGCAGCAGAAGCTTGGAACTTGTTATACGCGTCTCTCAGTTCTCGAGGAATCGTGGGTTCAACAATATGCTTCGACAAGACAAACTCCTCGCTTCTATCTGCAGAGGTTCTTAGCACGTCCTCCATCCAGATTCTAAGCAAGACCTTATACCAATGATCTGTTTCCATGCCTGCCTTTCTATGGCAAGATATTTGGCTCAAGGTAGAGTTACTATCTGCCAAGCCTCTGATCTCTGACTCCTTGACCTTCTTCAATCCATGACCTAACCATTTCTTCCCAATCCTAACTGTTCCCAAGGTCCACGCCTCTTCTTTCTGCAACGCAACGAGTCTAACCTTCTCCTTCAACTTGTGAACAGCTTTCACAGCGGGACTCTCCCTCACGTTTTTCCTCACCAAGGTACCCAAAACACGAAGCCCACCGGTCGTCTCACACGGTAACGACCCCATTTCATCTGTGATGTCCAAATGCAGCGAGTTCCGTAAGAAATCTACAGCTTCGGATCTGATATCAACCGCGACTTTCTCGGGTCCAGACACAGAGAAAAAAATCTCATCCATAAATCTGCAACAGTAAACTCTGACAGCGACGTCCTTCTCCACAGGACTTATCAAATCTCGCTCTCCTGCCTTCCTCCTGAACCAGGACCGAAGTTTCGAACCTAGTCCTCCACCACCTACATCATCACGACCTAGAGCCTCATACCTCATTGAGATCCTATAAAACTCACGATCAAACCGATCAAGATAAACATTCATCAACACACGGGACAACACTCCTTCTTGCGGAAGACCATGACCCTTGGGAAACCCACCGAACTCAAAATTCAGCACACGTGCTTCAAACATAGAACGGAGCAAGACGCTTAAGCTACCATCCTCCACCTTCTCCTCCATCACAGAGAGCAAGCTCTCGAAAACAGAACCATCCACTTCTTTGCTCAAGCTCAAAGCGAAACACCAATCAGAACGAGACACGCTCTCGCTGATATACTTCAGCGCGGACCCACGCCCCCTCCCGCTTCGACAGCTATGCGAGATCTTGGAGAAATGAGGACCGAAAACGACTTCCAAGACTATTCTAACGGCTTCTTGAACGACTCTCAGATCGAAATTAGGCAAGACGAGAACCTCCTTCGTTTTATCTCTAGCCACGAGCGAGAAGGTATTGGAAGCAACGTCAAACGCACCGCTAGACAGCTCTTCCGCCATCGAATCAAACGCAAACGCGACATTGCCGTCTCTCTCTGCTAACACATTGGAGGTGAGCCTGATACAGTCGTACGCGTCGCGAAGAGTCTCGGGCCTCGCGATCACTTTCTTCAGGAGGTTGTTGAACTTGCCGTTACTGTACTGCTCTTTGACTCTTTTCTTTAGACGAAGCTCCAGAGATCGTTTCAGCTCCATGCGGCTTCTAGGTTTGGTGGTATCAACATCGTCATCGAGGCGAGCAGGAGATTCCTCTACGAGAGACGCTAATTCCCCAGCTAGCGAGAACGTTCCAGTTTCTGCATCATTCGAGTGTTTGGATGATACTACCGAGAGGCGCCGCGAAATTAGGGTTTCGAGGTTACTGAGATTGACTCGACGACGCAGCGATTGCAAAACTAGGATTCGTTTCCTAAACATTAGTCTCAGTTCTGAGGTTCCCAATCTAAAAAAACTATGCGATTATTATATGACCCGATCTAAACCGGAACAATCAGGTTCAACAATCTCACGGTTTAGCTTTGACGTACTTTAAGATCAACACAGATATGGAAGGAAACTTACGTTTAGAGCAGAGACGAAAAGCACGACGAGAGGTAGCGGCGCGGCGCAGAACTAAAACACCCGACCCGAGTATGGAGTGAGTGAGTGAGGAAGGAAGGACTATTTGTTAAATAACGTATAACTATGTTGTTTTTTTGTTATATCAATTAACATTTAGGCCCCTTTTATTATAGAATGCTTCTTGTTTAGACATGTGTTTTCGAAATTGGACTAAATACTCTACTTTTGTGTGTGTAGAGTATAATATATGTTTTTTTTTCCTAACGCTGATTTATTATGATATTATAATTATTAGAAAGATTACATAGACGATTCGACAACCGACAATGTCTTATGAAGATCTACGCCTAACTGCATCATCTGAGCCGTCCTATGAAGATTCATGCCTGACCAGATTTACTTGCACTATGTTGAAGATCTCTTGTAATTTTTTTTTTCATAATCTGCATAGTTGTCTAATAAATCACGCTTTCTCCAAGATTTGAAACCTGGATTTAGGATAATCTGCAATAAATTGCATAGTCTGTGAATCGAACTCCAAACCTAGGTGTAGAAACCTTTAGACCTTAACCATTAGACTACGGTATTTCCACAATATATATTGTTTAATCTCAAAATCAAAATATCATTTTAAGATTAATGACAATCTTGCGCTTATGATTTGTCTTTCGAATCCTAACTATTTTTAACGATATTTTCGAAATATAGTAATATGTATGTGATTTTATATAATCTTTCATGTTAACATCTGAGACAAATACTTCTAATCATATGTTTTTTTTTCTTAAATTACATTATATTTTTAATATATATTTATATATGAAAATTATTTCCTCATTTTTATACAATTTTTTATACAATTTTGTTTATGCGTATCTGCTTCTAATTATATATAGTAGCCTTAACACAATTTTCATTTACCATAAAAACTCTACATAAGTGTAAACTTTTTATATGGAGTAGATGATAAGTTTTTAATTCATTTCGATCATCAAGTAAAAAAAGACAGGTGATCTGCTTGTTCACCTGTGGGCAGTGTACAAGATTCGCCATACAAGATTCGCCATCATCTACTTGTTCGATTGTTTAATCAATTTCTCCCTGTCAACTGACAATTTCTACTATAAGTGCTTTGCTTCATGCGTGCTTTGAAAGTAATGAGAAAAGATACGATGCTTCATGCTTTACTTATATTCCCCAAAACATACAAAGGCTATGTACAAAGATATCTCATGTTCTCTAGATGGATAATATTAAAATCAACACAAATTGCATGATTTCATGATAAGGAAAAAGAGTTGGACTAGACCGGGTGGTTATTTTACCACCAACCATAATATATCTAGTTGGGTCCAAGCCATATGACATAAGTGATAATGATATTGTTGAATTTGACCAATGGAAACAGCAAATGGGTACTCTAGGGAAAAAACCTGAACGCGGAAGGCGACGTCGTTTTCGAAGTGGCACTTCTTTTAGATCCTCTTTTTTTTTGTTCAACTCTTTTAGATCCTCTAACAATCTTTTGTTTCGGCATGGACAATGTTGGCTCATTACCATTCACACTTCGTTAGTGTTTATTGTGGACCATTTTTTTATCTGGAACTTTCCTTGTTTTTTCCTGCAAATGGTGGAAATCCAAAAATTTTAAAGAGAAATTAGCATTCCTATACACCGATAACTTGCATATTTGCACATATGGAACTTTGACTTTTCAGATGATGTGTATTTTTTTAATGTCCATTATATCCTTATGTCTCTTGCATGTCAACCTTAGATATAATACATTTATTCCATTATCACATGAGGAGAGAGACTACCCTAACCACTACAATCAATACACTTTTCTTTTTGAAATAAACTATTTCATCACTTTCTATCTCTTTGGTTTTTCCGTCGAGACAATCTATATCTCTCTCAATCTCTTTGATTTCCTATAGTAACCATCTCTAATCTTTCTCAATCTCATTTTTTTTCCACATTTTTTCCTTGTTCGTCTAATAAAAACAAAGCCACCACGAACGTCTTTTCCTCAAGCCACCTCTTCTCCGCCGCAAATCATCGAGTCTATCATGAGTCACATAATCTCCGTCGCCTTTCTCCGCCGACTCCGTCATATTCAGATTCGAGCGTCGCCGTCTTGCCCATCCTTTCCGTCTCTATAACAAGTACAGAAGAGACAGAGCTGGCGATTTCTTCTGTTTTCCAACACAAACCCTCCATCTTTGGATATTCTTGAGTTGGCCCCAATTTTTCCAAGTGTACAAATAGCTTCAGGAGTCGGTCCACACTTTCATATTCTACATTTCAAACCCTTTAAGAATTTTCCGAATCATCCTCAGAGTCTCAGATGTTTTCAATATTACAATTCAAGTTAAAATATAGAGATAACTAATGTATATTACCGGCTAAATGAAACCAAAAAGTCAAGTAAAATCTTAACCAGCTATTTCACACATTACAACATTAAATAATATATATTACCGGCTAAGTATAACAATGTTAAGATAATTAGTATATATTACCGGCTAACTGTAATAATACCGAGATAATTAGTATATATTACCGGCTAACAATAACAAAAACAATTCAAATACAATGTTAACCGGCTAAACATTTATTTTAATCATTTGTATGGTGATTTGTCAATAAATTAATATTATGTTTAGCCGGACATGCAAATCTAATCATATGTTTTGTGATTTATTAGAGAGTTTTTTTTGTTTATCCGATTTGATACAAATAACAACTATTAACTGATCAAAATAACCGGTAAATATGAATTAAATACCAGATAAAGTGAAAAGTATCCGGAAGTATACCATCCAATTAAATAAAGGGGCAAATGGTAAAATACTTACCGACAAAATTTCTGACAACCATGTTTTTAGTGTTTTTCCATTTTTGCAAATTTTTCAGTTATTGTATATTTTTCTTGCAAATGGCTCAATTTTAAATTGGTACCACTTTGAAATTTTTTTTTAGAATTTATATCATTTTTCTTTACCCAACTATAACGGCAGAAGTCACAACTTGCATATACTTGAAAGAGTAATAAATAGTTTTGAAATATATGTGACAGTTTTAAGTTCAAAAAAACATATGTGACAGTTTAAAACGATGCATCATATTTGATCAAAAGAAAAAAACGATGCATTATTCTAGCTAGTATGAGTAGTTGAGGTTATAACTTATAACTTATAAGTGTATAGGTAAAGCTTTAAAATTAAGTTATTAAGTTTGGATGAACCGAAGCTTTTTACAAAAAAAAAAAAGTTTGGATGAACCGAGTTAAGCATTGTGCTGGATCTGAGGATCTCCAGGAGAGAAATATCGATTAATGCGATAGATATTGTCTCAACGCCTATTTTCTAAAGTGCATGGGAATATTGTTAGTTGTCGACCCTTTTGTTGCTAGTGAGAAAAGATTTAAGCAACAATAAAAAATTATTTAGTTTCACTGCTTTTTTCTCTGCGGAAGAGAATAGTAGCCTCTGAATTTTCTAATTCAAATAAAAATTTCAATGGTCTGTCACGAAGTGTGTTTATACTATTCAATTAATTGAGCACTTAAGACTAATCAACGTAAAATAATACACGTGTTTGACTGGTCACGGGGGAAAATATTAAAGATAAGTATTTCTATATCAATAGTACAGACAAAGAAAAGGAATAAAATATGAGATTTGATCATTAATAATGCTTAAAACATTGGTCAAAGGACTAAGAGCATCATCAACGCGGACGCTTAACCCGGTTGCTTAGTGTTTTTAAGTTAAAAAGAAAAAGAAAATTGTGTAATTAAAGAAAAACCGTTGCTTAATTAAGACTCAGAGACAACGTTGCTTATAGACACATGTCAAACATTCACCATTCTTCCTCTCTCTCTCGATGAAATCGTCTTCTCTCCTTCTCTCGTGCTCGACGACTCCGACCAAAAAAATCTCTCCTTTTGCATAGATTTGCTCTTCGTTTCCCCTCTTTGAGTCCGTTCAACGATCACGCTAGAGAGTCAGTCATCATCAAGGTAAAAAATTCTCTGTTTGTAAGTGATTCTGAGAGTCAAAGTTCTCAACTTTGGAACGCCACAATTTGCTATCTTGTTTTTTGTTTCCTTTGAATGTATCTTAGATTGGTGTCTCCTCTCCATCTCGATTCAGTCGATGATTCCGGGTCTCGTCCTTGATCTTTCGGTGGTCGGCGCCTCTGTCGATGTCTCTCTGGTGGTTGTCGTTAACAAATCCGCCTATCATTTGTGATCTCTCCTCGACATAGAGAATCACTCGGCGTCTCTTTCGGAGTCTCTCCTCAACGACTCCGCCTATGTTCCTTCATCGACGATTAAACCATCCCTCTCTCTCTCGACGGTTCTCCTCGACGGTCGGTGGAATCGAATTGAAAGGTAAAGCTCTGTTATTTGTTTCTCTGTCTGAATCCTTTAATTCATGCTTGTCTTAAATTGAGCTTACATATCAGTCAATTTGTGATTATGTCTCTAGTGATTCTCAGTGAGTTTTAAGTTGAGCTTACATAAGTTTAAGTGTGAGTCTTAAGTTTAAGTTTGAGTCGAAGAACTAGTTTGAGTCTTGAGTATGTTTGTAGTTTGTTGTGTTAACATTTCTGTTTCTTGTTTAATGTACCTCAATATTTAATAAATTTTAAGTTTGAATTGTCTGAAAACGAGTTATGGCATGGAGATGATGCATTGATGTCTGCTGATGTTTTAATATTATTTTGACAGATTTTCCTGGTCATCGTTCAATCTCTTTATGATTCATGCCTCTGGATTGTGTGCTTTACTTGACGTATATGGGGCTTTGCAAGATGCTTGAGCCTAACCGTGAGAGCTTTAACTATGGTGGTAACTGGTAAAGTGGTGGTTATGGTTCTATCTTTCTTCTTTCTACTTCGATTGTATAAAGTCTAGACTTGTGCTTGCAGGATATTAACAGGACTACAGTTTTCGACTGATGCAAAGTTCAAACAGACACGGGCCATACTTGTATAAAGTCTAGACTTGTGTAGTCAGAGTCTTCTGTCTATATCTTCTCTCATGTGTATTCACTTTTGTAATCTTGTGTATTCACTTGTTTACTAGTAACTTGTGTACTCTCATTCTCTATATAAAATTTGTGATCATCACTTTTGTTAAAAATGTTAAAAAAAATTAAGCAACCTAAAATAAGAAACTTGCAATGGAAGAGCAAATATATCAAGTTGCTTAGTTAAGTCTTTTACCAAAATAATTTCTTAAATACTATTATAATAGAATTAAGCAACTCATTATGAGTTGTTGGGTTAATGATGCTCTAACTAAGTATACGAGTGCCGTCCAGATGAATTACATGAGGCCCACCATATACTCGTAATCTTTTAAATCTGTTTAAGAAAAAAACAATCTCAAATCAGAAAATATATATTTTTACTGGAACAGATATCTTAATTCTGAAAATTTCAGAGCGGTACCGAGTTATCCTCTCTTGTCTAAATTTGTTTACACTAGACGTTCATTATGTTCACGAGAATACTTATTCCGGCTCTGTACAATCATATCAATCATACCAACCACATCTGTTAAGCTGTAATATTATTTAGATTACATTATGATACCATTTTCTACACATCGGTTAATCTGTAAAGTTATTTAGAGTGCGATTGGTAAATGTGAGAGTAAAAGAACAGGTGAAAATGAGAGGAAAATGAAAAGTGTGAAAGCGAAGAAAAATATCTAGAGTAAAATCATTTGTCACTAGTGAAATTTAGAGTAACATTTAGATTACATTATCTATACCATTTTCTGTTAATTGTTTTAATTAATTTAACTTACCAACTCTAACACGAAGTCAAAATCTTCAGAACTGGTCAACTTAGATGTCTCAGCTGCTCACCTAAATTTAATTTCATGAAGTTTCAACCAAACCGCATGATTAAAATTACAAAAACTTACATTAAAATTTTGATATTTTGACGTCCAAAACATTAAATTCCATAGTCTTACACAATACTGTTTGTAGTTATTTTTTCTTGGGAAAACTGAGAGTAAAGCTGTATTCATTGCATTCGCATTAATAGTATTTGAAGTTTTGAATATAGGTTTGTTGCCAATTGTATAGATACTTAATTGATTTTCCAAAATTTGAAAAATTCATGTGGAAGTTGCTAAAATAAAAAAGAGAGAACAGAGATATATTTTTTCAACTTTTACATAACAAGGAAATATTAATATAGTGAAAATAAATTTATGTTGAAATATCACAAATAATGATGATCGTATTAATCAACGTAACATTTTTCACTCCAATGATTTCAAATATATAAATTTTAAGAGAATTTGTTATTTGTTTCGGAAGAAAAAAAACTGAAAGACTAGTAGCGTAATAAATACGTTATTTTGGTCAAAAAATAAACACAAAAAATGATGATTCAATTCAACTTTAGTGTTTTAATTTCTTTTTTTTTTTGAATGAATGTTAAATTTTATTCATCAAAAAGCCTTTTTACAATCAATGAAACATGAATACTTGTGCAACAAGCAAAAAAACCAAAAGGAGAAGGAACCTAACAACACGAAAACCAACTTCAAAAAATCCCTATTCCAAGAACCCCCATCCCCCTCAAATTGACCATGTGAAACAAGTCAAATTTGGAAATGCTATAAAGTTCTCCTCATTAAAACCCATATTAGAGAAAACCCAAATGGGACAAAACTCTAATAGGGAAAAAGAGTAAGAACCTTATAGCTAGGGGATAAATCTTTTGACAAACCTTCCACAGCTCCCAACCAATTTTTAAAAACAACTTCAAACACTCCGACAACCCCAAAAGCTCCAAAAGCTCCTAATCTCTTGTGCTGAACCAGAAAGTAAGAACTCCCCCCATGCCCTTCCCGCTATTCTTTGCTACCAGACTAAGCTTATTCCTTATGCTCTTATCAACCAACTTCTGCAAAATACGAACAGGAGTAGCTTTCTCTCCATGCTTAATCTTATTCCTTTCACGCCAAATAGCATAGAGAGTTGCTTGGAAAGCATATCTAATGCAAAAAGACCAATGCCTACCTTTATCATCACCACACAGCAAAGACACCATGACAGCCCAGTCATTAGAGTAAGATCTTTGCAGAAGACCAGCCGCTATATATTCCCAAATTTGAGAAGAGTAGGAGCAGCTAAAGAACAAATGGTTTCTTGACTCAGTTGCCATATTACAGAGCACACAAGTGGAGTCAACACTACTATCCCATACAGAAATTCTGTCCATGGTAGAGAGCCTATTAAGCATAGCCAGCCAAGTCATAAACGCAAATTTCGGAGTGGCCTTTGGGAACCAGACAGCTTTAACCCAATCACACCTTCCATAATTCTTCCTGATCATTAACCACGTCTCTTGAGTCAAGAAAGTTTTCTTGAATCCAGATCTTCTCATCCAAAGAAACCCATCCTCTACATTTTCATTCAATTTCTCTTTGACCTTAGCCAAAACTTCTTCAACGGAATTAAGAATCTCCACCCGATGTCTTTTCCTTCTTCTGATACTCAAACAGGCGTCCTCCACTGTAGCTGTTCTCTTAATCCCCAAATCAGTAATACCTCTATCACCTAGAAGATCAATCAACGGACCAAGGTCTGACCAGTTATCGAACCAAAAGGAGACATGTCTACCATTCCCTATCTCACATTTTAAGAAACTCTTAGCAATCTCTCTTAACTTCAAAAGCTTCTTCCACATCCAAGAGCCAACTTGAGTTTGCTCTTTAACTTCCCAAAAACTCTTACTCTTCAGTAGATAAGTTTTAATCCAACGCCCCCAAAGCGAATCACCCGATAAAAGCCTCCATATGATTTTTAACCCATAAACCAGGTTCACTTCCTTAAGCACCCGAACTCCCAAACCACCTTCATTAAGTTGCTTACATACATCTTGCCAAGCAACTTTGGCACCAGTGGATTTGAGAACCGGACCAGACCAAAGAAAGGAAGCACACAATCTCTCAATCTCTTTCATACATTGACTTGGCAACCTGAAAACAGAAGCCCAAAAGTTAACAATACTCAAGAGGACCGCCTTGATCAACTGCAGCCTTCCTGCATAAGAAAGGAAACGACAAGTCCATGTACCAATCCTGTTTCTAATTTTCTCCAATAGAGGCAGATAATGTTGACGTTTCATTCCTTTAGTCAAGAGGGGAAGGCCTAAATACTTCACTGGAAGAGAACCAACAGAAAACGGAAAGTTCATCAAGATTCTACTCTTCTCTGCTTCAGAAACTCCCGCCATATAAAGGGTAGATTTTTCAATGCTAATACTCAATCCCGACCACTTTGTAAACTCATCAAACACAGAAAGAGCCCCCTCTATTGACTCCTTAGAGCCTTCAGCAAAAATCATCAAGTCATCAGCAAAACAAAGATGAGTGAGAGACAAAGATTTGCACCGAGGATGAAACTTGAACTTCTGATCACGAACAGCCTTATCAATCATGTGAGAGAGTACATTCATGCACAACACAAAAAGATAGGGAGAAAGAGAACACCCTTGTCTCAGCCCTCTTGAACTTTGAAAATAGCCCCCAAGCTCACCATTAACCTGAACTGAAAACGACGGAGTAGTTATACAAAGCTTAACCCAATGAATGAATTTCCTAGGAACACCAATTGCCTCAAGGCTTTGAAGAACAAAGGACCACTGAACAGAGTCAAATGCCTTTGATACATCAATCTTCATCACACAACGAGGAGGAACAACTTCCTTATGGTAGTCCTTAACAAGCTCCGAAGCTAAAAGAACATTTTCCATCAGAAGCCTACCACTGATAAAAGCCGACTGGTTTTCAGTAACCAACCGAGGAAGCAAAGTCTTGAGCCTGTTTGCAAGAATCTTCGAAACTACTTTATACAGAACATTGCAACATGCTATGGGTCTATAGTCCTTCATATCCAATGAATCCGTCTTCTTAGGTACCAACGCAAGAATAGTTGAATTTACCCCTTTAGGAAGAAAACCAAATTTAAATACAGATTGAACCGCCATCAGAAAGTCATGAGCTACCACCGGCCAAGCAGTCTTATAAAATTCACAGGGAAACCCATCTGGACCAGGGGACTTATTCGAAGGCATTTCAAATAGAACTTTACGGATTTCCTCCAGCGAAACTTCAGCTTCCAACCTGTAACAATCTTCCTCCGTGCAACGAAAATCCAGAAGATCCCTCAACTCCTCCGTTGTAGTACCAACATAAGTATCAGGCTTAAGATTAAGCAGCTCAGAAAAGAACCGCACAGCTTCTTCTTTCACTTCGGACTGGCTAGTCACAATTCTACCATCCATACATCTCACTTCACGAATGGCATTCTGAGCTTGTCTAGATCGAATGGCATTGTGAAAAGTTTTATTATTCAAATCACCTTTGTCTAGCCAATGAAGTTTAGCCCTTTGTTTGAGAGAATGCTCCTCCAAACTAGCAACATAGAACCACTTCTCATAAGCATCCACTTCCTCTTTTATATTATCATCATTAGGATTTGACAAAGTTTGCTGCTGCTTTTCACACAGAATGCCATGAGCTTCCTTAGCCCGCTTCGTAAGATTACCCAGCTTATCTTTCCCTATCTCTCGAATAAGAGGCTTCAGATTTTTAAGCTTCCTAGAAAACCTGAACATTGCAGAAGTTGAGTGAAAAAGCTCCTGAGTAGAATCCCAATACTCCTTGATCTTTGGAATAAAACATGGCAAACTCCCAATCACATTTACATACTTAAAAGGCCTTCTTAACTTTTCACTAGGCGGAAGCATTTGAATCTTACAGCGCATATGATCTGAGCACCCACCAGCCTCAAACACTGAATAAGCATTTGGAAAACTCTGAAAAACTGCTTCATTAACAAGAACCCTGTCTAATTTCTTACAGATCACCCCATCTTCTCTTTTATTACACCAAGTGAAGAGCGGCCCTTGATAACTCAAATCAGACAGATTACAACGAAGCACCATCCTCTGAAAGTCTCTCATACCACAAGGCGGCCTCCCCGACTCCAAGAAACCAGAACTCTCTTCAACTTCCAAAATTTCATTAAAGTCACCCATAATGATCCAAGGTTTATTTTGAAACAGACCTGAATCATTATGATGACAGAGATCCTCCCATAAAATCTTCCTCTCCTCAGCGTTATTACTAGCATAAACTCCAGTGTAAAAGAAAACCTCCCTATCCTTCAGCTCAACAGCACAAGTGATCAGTTGGTCTGATTTATATACCGGAGTTATACTAACCTCATCCTTCCAAACAAACCAGATCCTTCCCCCTTGACTATCTTCATAATTTGTCATATGAGACCAACCACTAAAGACTGAATTCAGAATTCTCACCGCTTTGTTTTCTTTGACTCTTGTCTCCAAGATACATCCAAACTTCAACTCATTGCCTCTAACCCACTCTTTCACTATGGAATGCTTCAAAGGTTTGTTGAATCCGCGCACATTCCAGAAAAAGCTCGACATAATTAATTATTTCGGCAAGAAGACCTGATACTCTTCACTGCGTTAACAGCTTGAGACTTAGCCTTCCGACCTCTACCTCTGCCTTTTTTAATTCCTGACTTGACCTTCTCCCTTTCCTGTTGATCAATTATGCCATCCTCTAGGAGATCTGTTGCATAAACCTCTATCTGATCATGCTCTACCTCCAACTCTTCCTCACCAACAACTATTTCCCCTTCCTCTTTGTCCTCTTCGACATTAAGAACCGAGTATTTAGACGCCGAGATAATAATGTTTTCAGACTGCTCAACAGGAGGTGAATATACTCTACCTGATTTCGCAGGAGAAACCAAAGCCCATTCATTGCCACCTTCTTGACTATCAGCTAGTCTCATCTCCAAATTAATAGTAGCTTCTTTTATCACTTCACCATTCGCCATAGCAGCCTCATCACACAACTCCTGAATGTTACTCTCATTTCTAATCACCTCTGGAGTCCTTTTTTTGATTGAACTCTTCACTTTCACTACACTACCATTTTTGTTTTTCATCTCCTTAATTTTCTTAGCACACACAACTTCACCATGCCCCCATTTATCACAGTACGAACATCTCGCCGGCAACCAAGGATAGTAGTACTTAACTGTGAACTCTTTGTCATTTTTCGAAAAAGTGATCTCTTTGGGAAGTGTCTTAGTGACATCAACCTTAACAAACACCTTAGCTTCATCAAAGTTTGAACAAGCGATGGTCTCTGGATGAAGCTTCACTGGATGACCAACAGGACTTGTTACAAAACTTAATCCTTCCCACGAGTACATATGTAACGGCACCTTCTCAAGATGAACCCACATAGGTATGGCTTCCTCTTCTTGCTTCTCATCCTCAACTGTTGGTGACCATTTAGAAACAATCATAGGAACCCCCACTATATTCCACATCCCACGCCTAAGAATCTTCTCTCTAGCCTTTGAACTTGAGACCTTAAACCTCATGGTAGTAGCATTCACTTCAAAGACCTCGACTTTAACTGACGGATCACCATAACGCCATATCTTGTTTAACACCATATGAACCTTTGCTACATGAGGAGCTAGATCCAGAAACTTTCCAACCACAAAGTCTTCCCACAAAGGGGTCGAGTTATCCAGAATCGCATCAGGAATCTCAACCTTATGGACACCATCCTTTGTAGAAACCTCAACATCATACTTCTTCAAGACCTTCTTATCCATCGCCGCTGCAACCCAGTCTGATTTTGAACCAATCCCTTCATCCCGAACTTCCTTCATCTTCCCTACCACAATCACTTCATCCCGAGTTTCCTTCGTCTTCCCTACCACAATCACTTCATCCCGAGTTTCCTTAAACATCCGATCCTCCATTTCACCCTTATCAACCTCCGGAGAGCTTGATCGATCCGGCGGAAGAGCCAGATCTGACATCGAGAACACGTTGTTTCAGAATCGCCAAACCAATCGCCCAAATCGCACTACAGTAAAATTGTTTTTCTTCCTCTACTCCTAAAATTTTAAAATTTAAATTCAGTGTTTTAATTTCGTGAGGGAAGAAGAAGAAAAAGGAGGAAAAGTCTAATAAATAGAGAAGAAGAAGAAGGAGAAGAATAAGCCTTGGGGCAAATAAATGTGTGTTCAAAGTTTTTTGAGTTGGTTGGTCTTACGTGCGGGCGGGTCTGTTTTTTCAACTTCCACCTTTCCTCTTTCTCTATAATCATCCCTTTTCCATGAATTTTCCATGAAAATCATCTTCTTCCTTAGTAATTTCCACACCTTGTCGAAGAAGAACACGACGACGACCCCAACGATAAAGAGCAAGAAGAAGAAGAAGAAGTGGTAGTTGAAGACCATATGAAGATGGTGACGCGTGTGTTCATGGCCGATGATGATTCTCAGTCACTTTGCTTGGTTTATTTCTTACTCTTCGTTTTGATCACAGGTGATTCTCTGCATCCTCTGTGTTCTCTGATGACAAAAAAAAGAAAGAGCTCTGTTCTCTGCTTGAGTTGCTTTGATGGTTACCTAAACGGGGTTAGGGTTTGAATTTGACGTTCTTAAGGTTTCACAAGATTACTGTTTTTTACCTGAAAATAGGCTTGAGCATTTGTAACGAGATCCGAATCCGAATCTAAAAAATATCTGAATTTGCATTTGATCCAATTCACAAAAATACCTAAATGAATTATGTAATGCAGTATTTCAGATTATGGGATATTATCGAAACCCGAACAAGTACCAGAAACCCAAACCAGAATCCGAATATTCAAACTAGTATCCAAAAATAATATTTCAGTTTCATACTTATTTTGATATATCTTTTTTAAAAACTGGGTATATGATTTTTTTTTGTGGTGAAATCCTATATTTATCTCATGAAAATTTCATTAATATTATTTTTATTTTTCTTCTATGGCAGCCATAGCAGTGGCCGGAGATTCTCTTGACAGTGACAGTGAAGTCTTGTTAAACCTCAAAACTTACCTTGAATCCTGTAACCCAACGAACCGAGGAGTGTACACAGAGTGGAAAACAGAGAACCAAGATGTGTGTCAGTGGCCTGGAATCTCATGTATGCCTCAGGGAAGCAGAGTCACAGGCATCAACCTAAGTGACTCCACCATCTCAGGTGCTCTGTTCACGAACTTCTCTGCCTTAACGCAGCTCACTTACCTCGATTTATCAAAGAACACGATCGAAGGATCAATCCCAGATGACCTGAGCCGTTGCGTAAACCTAAAGCATCTCAATCTTTCTCACAACATCCTCGACGGGGAGCTCACCTTATCAGGACTATCGAATCTTGAAATTCTTGATCTCTCGGTGAACAGAATCGCTGGTGATCTCCACTCGACTTTCCCAACGCTATGCAACCGCTTGGTTGTCGCAAACCTCTCGACCAATAACTTCACCGGCAGAATCCACGACATCTTCGATGGTTGTCGGTATCTGAAGCACGTCGACTTCAGTTCCAACGGCTTCAGCGGGGAGATATGGGGAAACGTTGGGAGACTGATCCAGTTCTCAGTCTCCGACAATCATCACCTCTCCGGGAGCATCACGCCTACAATGTTCAGAGGGAACTGCACTTTGCAAGTGTTGGATTTGTCTGAAAACGAGTTCGTCGGGGAGTTTCCTGGACAGGTCTCCAACTGTCAGAGTCTGAAGGTGTTGAATCTGTGGGGGAACAACTTCACCGGGAACATTCCGGATCAGATAGGCTCAATCTCCTCTCTCAGAGGCTTGTACTTGGGGAACAATAGATTCTCTCGAGAGATACCTGAAACGCTCCTGAACCTGACCAACTTGATCTTTCTAGACTTGAGTAAGAACGGTTTCGGAGGAGACGTACAAGAGATCTTCGGGAGGTTCACTCAAGTGAAGTATCTAGTTCTCCATGGGAACTCATACGTCGGAGGGATATACTCTTCCAACATCCTCTCCTTACCTAACCTCTCGAGGCTAGATCTTAGCTTCAACAACTTCTCCGGCAAGTTACCTCCCGAGATCTCCAAGATGTGGAGTTTGAAGTTCTTGATTCTTGCTTTTAACAACTTCAGCGGTGATATACCCAAAGAGTATGGGGACATGCCGAGTCTCCAAGCGCTTGATCTCTCATTCAACAACCTGACCGGTTCTATACCATCTTCGTTCGGGAGACTGACGTCTCTCCTGTGGCTGATGCTCGCGAACAACTCTCTGTCCGGAGAGATCCCTCGAGAGATTGGAAACTGCTCGAGCCTCTTGTGGTTTAACGTGGCGAATAATCATCTCACCGGTGGGTTACATCCCGAGCTGACTCGAATGGGTAGCAATCCTTCTCCGACGTTTGAAGTGAACAGGGGAAACACGGACAACATAATCGCTGGTTCGGGAGAGTGCTTGGCGATGAAGAGATGGATTCCCGCGGAGTTCCCTCCTTTCAACTTTGTATACGCGATACTCACTAAGAAGAGTTGCAGAAGCTTATGGGACCATGTGCTCAAAGGCTACGGGCTGTTTCCCGTCTGCTCTTCAGGCTCCATGGTCCGGACTCTTGATATCTCTTCTTACCTTCAGCTCAGCGGGAACAGGTTAACCGGTGAGGTTCCCGCGAGCATCTCTCGGATGAAGAAGCTGAGCATGCTTCATCTGGGGCTCAACGAGTTCCACGGGAAGCTTCCCAAGGAGATTGGAGAGTTGCCTCTCGCGTTTCTCAACCTGACACGGAACAACTTCTCGGGACAGATCCCTGAGGAGGTAGAGAATCTGAAATGTCTGCAGAATCTTGATCTGTCTTACAACAACTTCTCGGGGAACTTTCCGACGAGTTTGAATGATTTGTCTGAGCTGAGCAAGTTCAACATCTCTTATAACCCTTTCATCACCGGTGTGATACCATCCACGGGACAGCTCACAACCTTTGAGAAAGACTCCTTCCTTGGAAACCCTCTCCTCAAGTTCCCAAGCTTCTTCAACCAATCAGGAAACAACAACAACAACAAGACGAGGACTCAGATCACAAACCAAAAGATAGGACACAGCAGGCCAGGAACTATCCTTGTCGTTTGCATCTCCTCTGCTCTCGCATTAGCCTTTATCGCCTGTGTAGTGGTATCAAGCATCATCCTCATGGTCGTTAAGACTTCAAGGCAAACCGAGATAGATCTCTTAGACGGTTCCAAAACCAGACACGAAGACACGAGTTCCTCCACCATCTCTGGCGGATCATCTCCATGGGTTTCAGGAAAAATCAAAGTCATCCGCTTAGACAAGTCAACCTTCACATACGCTGACATTCTCAAAGCGACAAGTAACTTCTCCGAGGAGAGAGTCGTTGGAAAGGGAGGATACGGAACTGTCTACAGAGGCATGTTACCCGACGGAAGAGAAGTCGCGGTCAAGAAGCTGCAAAGAGAAGGCACGGAGGCAGAGAAAGAGTTCAGAGCCGAGATGGAAGTCCTGAGCGCCAACGCGTTCGGGGACTGGGCGCATCCCAACCTCGTGAGGCTGTACGGATGGTGCCTGGACGAGTCGGAGAAGATACTTGTGCACGAGTACATGGGAGGCGGGAGCTTGGAGGAGCTCATCACGGACAAAACGAAACTCCCGTGGAAGAAACGTATCGATGTAGCCACGGACGTGGCGCGTGCGCTGGTGTTTTTGCACCACGAGTGTTACCCTTCGATCGTTCACAGGGACGTGAAAGCGAGCAACGTTCTGCTGGACAAACACGGGAACGGGGCGAGAGTGACGGATTTTGGACTGGCGAGGCTTTTGAACGTGGGAGATAGCCACGTGAGCACTGTGATCGCGGGGACGATCGGGTACGTAGCTCCTGAGTATGGACAGACTTGGCAGGCTACCACGAGAGGGGATGTTTACAGCTACGGGGTGTTGGTGATGGAACTCGCGACGGGGAGAAGAGCAGTTGATGGAGGTGAAGAGTGTTTGGTTGAATGGGCTAAACGGGTGATGATGACTGGTGGTGGTAACATGACAGCTACTAAAGGGTCACCGTTTACTCTCTCCGGGACAAAGCCGGGTTACGGAGCTGAGGAGATGACTGAGCTGCTGAAAGTGGGTGTGAAGTGTACCGCGGAGCAGCCTCAGGCAAGACCGAACATGAAGGAAGTTTTGTCTATGTTGGTTAAGATATCCGGTAAAGACGAGCTCTTCAGTGGCTTGTCTTCACCACCACAAGTTTACATAGAAATGTAAAATCTTTCTTTTCTTTTCTTCTTAAAGATTTATACACAAACATCATAGTTTTCATTCTTTTTGATTCTTCCACAAGATAGTTTTGTTTGTTATGTACAGAGACACATATTGAAATAAAAGATCTTCTCTTCTCTTCTTTCTTGTCTATATTTGAGTGTAGTGTAACAACTTTAGCTCTACAGTTTTAACTCTCTCAAGAAACACAAAAGTACAATGAGTTAGGCTGAGATCTCTCTGATCAGCCAGTTTAAGCTCGGGACAGCGAAATAAAGGACGAGAAACGAGGGGACAGCTAAAGCAAACGTGACAAAGACATAGACCCCGAGAACTGCAGCACTCACGGGGATTGCATATAAAGCCACCAAAAGGAATATGACTACCAAAGGAAACTTAGCCAAGAGATGAGCAACAATAGCCATTGACTTGCATAACGAGTCATGAAGTCTCCCTGTTCTGGTCAGACCATTCCACCAACTGCGGTTGTCATCTGAGGCGGTATTGTGCTTCATATCTCTCTGCTCTGAAGTAACCCTTTTGTTGTCACTGCGAGAGTCATTCATGCTTTCGACCATCCATAAAAGGTAATAGTTTTTGGAAGGGAACTTGATGATTCCACTGCGGACTAGCCTTAAAGAGAGAAGGCTACACCAAGGGCAAGCAACGAAGAAGGGAAGCTGGAAAGGAAAACCTGAGGATTTGTTCACGACGGCACGTTGAAGTCCTAAGAGACAATACTTGCAGATGGTGTGACCACACCATAAGACATAAGGCACGTTCTCAACGACGTTGAATGATTCCCAGCAGATGGGACATTCCAGTCTTTCTTCCTTCGTTGTCTTTATGCCATCTCCAGACGAATCTAAAGGAGTGTTTCTCTGTTTTGTGAGATCATCTTCTCCTTTTGATTTAAAACCTTCTTTGATAGATTTCGAAGCTAGTTTCCACATAAGAATATATTCTGTCTTGGTTTCCACAAAGGTAATCACTTTGTTTTGAACAATCCTTCAAAGAAACAAGAAGTAAGAATCAATATTCAGACACTAGACAGAGCTGGCAAATTCAAAACGCGTAGATAATTAGAATTCAGACATGAGCTTAAAGAAACACAATAAATCATATCATTAAACAAAAACAAGTAATAGAAACAGAGCATACCAAGTAGTATCTCTCTTGACTTGCAAGGGTTTATCTGGCCAAAGAAAAATGGAGATACTTGAACAAATAAATATCCAAAACTCTGAAGCAACACGACGGTGTTTCGAAAAAAGAAACCACTGAAAAGAGACACGCGTCGTAAATCATGGTGACTCTAAAAACGCATTTCGAGGTGCTCTGCCGCCACCGATTTGACGACGATGCTATTATATTCACCGTAAACGCACCGTTTCATTAAGCCCTCGTATTACCGCCCGCCAACGTGTACTGCTTCCGTCAAACATCGGTTACTTCCGTAATTGCCGCCACTGAAAACGATTTGTAGAAAGAAAAATCAAAACTAAATATAAATTAAAAATAAAATGACATTTGTCGGTGTGAGTGAGCTGTACGCGTTTCGTTCACCTTCAGCTTCTGGATCGAACGAAGTAGTTTCCTCCGACAATATATGTTTTTAAGTACGACAATGTCTCCACGTTATTGGGTTTAATCTTTTTTTTTATAATTAGGGTTCTTTAGATCGACAATCTTCTCTCTCTCTTTCTCATCGAATCATCCTAAAGATCTGATCTTTCTTCAGATCCGTAAGTACAGAGAGAGAGAGAGAGAGAGAAAACTACACAGACTGTATTTTCAGACAAAACCCATGTTAAAGATCTGATTTTTCTTCAAGTTTCGATGGTCTCTAAGTGAAAGCTAGAGAGCGAAGAGAGATAGTAGAGAGAGAGAGAGAGAGAAATGGGTCAAGACGGGTCTCCGGCGCATAAAAGACCATCCGGAAGCGGCGGAGTACTTCCGACGTCGACAGTATCCAACGGCGGAGGAGGCAGAGGCGGTCGCGGCGGCGTGCTGCCGCGAGGGAGACAGATGCAGAAGACGTTCAACAACATCAAGATCACGATCCTCTGCGGATTCGTCACCATCCTCGTCCTGCGCGGCACTATCGGCGTCGGTAACCTCGGTAGCTCGAGCGCCGACGCGGTTAACCAGAACATCATCGAGGAGACCAACCGGATACTAGCCGAGATCCGGTCGGATTCGGATCCGACCGACTTGGATTCTCCTGGGGAGACGGAGATGAGCACCAACGAGACGTACGCCTTGGGGCCTAAGATCACGGGTTGGGATAGTCAGCGTGAGGTGTGGCTGAATCAGAACCCTGAGTTTCCTAGTACTACTGTCAATGGCAAAGCTCGGATCTTGCTGTTGACGGGGTCTCCTCCTAAGCCCTGTGATAACCCTATCGGTGACCATTACCTGTTGAAGTCCGTGAAGAACAAGATTGATTACTGTAGGCTTCACGGGATTGAGATTGTGTACAACATGGCTCATTTGGATAAGGAGCTAGCTGGTTACTGGGCCAAGTTGCCGATGATCAGGAGGTTGATGCTGTCTCATCCTGAAGTTGAGTGGATATGGTGGATGGATAGTGATGCTTTGTTCACTGACGTGCTGTTTCAGATCCCTTTGGTTAGGTACGAGAAGCATAACCTGGTGATTCACGGCTATCCTGACTTGCTGTTTGATCAGAAGTCGTGGATTGCTTTGAACACCGGTAGCTTTCTGCTGAGGAACTGTCAGTGGTCTTTGGATTTGTTGGATGCTTGGGCTCCTATGGGACCTAAAGGGCCGATACGTGACGAGGCGGGGAAGGTGTTGACGGCTTATCTCAAAGGCAGGCCGGCTTTCGAGGCGGATGATCAGTCGGCGTTGATCTATCTCCTGCTGTCTCAGAAGGATACGTGGATGGAGAAAGTGTTTGTGGAGAATCAGTACTATCTGCATGGGTTTTGGGAAGGTTTGGTTGATAGGTATGAGGAGATGGTGGAGAAGTATCACCCCGGGTTGGGGGATGAGAGGTGGCCGTTTGTGACGCATTTCGTTGGGTGCAAACCGTGTGGTAGCTACGCTGATTACGCGGTGGAGAGGTGCTTGAAGAGTATGGAGAGGGCTTTTAATTTTGCAGACAATCAAGTGCTGAAGCTGTATGGTTTTGGGCATAGGGGGTTGTTGAGCCCCAAGATTAAGAGGATCAGGAATGAGACGGTCACTCCTTTGGAGTATGTAGACAAGTTTGATATACGCAGAACAGAAGTGGAATTCAAACCACGTAACTAGAGGAAAGAAAACAAGGAGAGGATAGTCACAGCTCTGATGAAGATCATGGCACACAGTATAGGTAAAAAAAAATATATATATATGACTCACAAAAGCAAAAGCAAATTTGTTTGCCTGTACTTGATGCTACTTCACTGTTTGTTCTACTTCTTTTTGTTTTGTTGTTGTTGTTTTGCAAGGGGATCTTTTTAGCTTCAAACATTCTTTTTCCATACATGTTTTTTGTGTTTTCTTCAGTCAAAATATATGGAGAAATTTTCATACTTGGTTATTCAAGTCTGACACTTTGAACTTCTTTGCAACTATTAATCCATGATTTGATTGTAGAATCAGAATGAATGTTACACTACTACTAGTCATTGATCGGTACAAGACAAATCATTTTAGATAACTAATTAGCAACTGATCACTAACCAAATAACAGAGATAGCTTACTGACTAGGAAGAGGCAGAGGAATGATTTTTGTGGATCATTTCTTCATGTGGATAACCAACTTTTTGGCTGCTAGACGTATCCCTGCCATTTTCTGATAATCATAAGGCTCCAGTGAGAAGTATGCATCAACCAGTGTACCAGGAAGTAACGCTGACTCGAGCTCTTCAAACTCGTCGCTACTGAAATCGAGCTTTTGAATGGTTTCCAAAGGTTCTTCTTTCTGGTACACCTCGGTTCCATTTGATTCTGAGCTTATTCTGCCAACCAAACAAGAACGAATACATAGTTTAGTGACTATTAGTGAATGCAAAGGATAGATAGATAGAAGTCAAAAACTTACTGCAATCTTGCTGTGGGATAGTTGGTAAAGCCTTTTTTCCTCATAACGGTGAGCCTCCACTCTGAGGCTGTGCCTGACTCAATAGATAACTTATGTGCAACATCATTGGCTTCATCCAAGATCTTGCATAAATCAGGAGGCAAGTCGACAACAATATTCAACCTGGGTCGGCCTAAATGATCCAAAAACTTCCGGCTTATTCCAAACCGGATTTTCAAGCTGTCCACACAGAGTTGCAGAGGGTCGTCGTCGTCATGGAACAGCTCCATTCTTAAGCTCCCGGGGATAAAACTTGCCCTGATGCTAGAAACAGATACTTCATCAACCCTCAAAAAGTTTTCATCTTTGGCATCAGGATCAGGTGGTGGAGTTGACTCATCCTGTGCTTCGTCTGCAGCATCGGTCTGAAGAGTTCCAATGTGTAGTTTACTTATGAGAGTGGTTATATCAGATGGATCTATTCCAGAGCAAGAAGTATCATTTTCTGAGCATTCTGTTAGGAGAGAAACGATGGGATGGTTTTCGATGTCTGTGGTGGCATCATCCACTGAAGACAAACTCAGATCAGTTTTGGAGCTCGAGGAGGAGGAGGAGGAGGAAGAAGCCAAGCTTTCTTTAACTCCACTAGGCAGTGACTTGTCATTACTTTGCTTTCTTGGACTTCTCCTTGGTGAAAACCAACTCATTTCTGTTAGAATGTCAGGAACACTAGACTCCTGCCAAACACCAAGTACTTAAAAAACTTCTTAAAGTGCTTGACAACTTCAAGATTGTATTCAACCTCTCTAATACTTTAAGACAGCAGCATTACCAGAAACAAGACGGTTGCACAGTGCTTGACAACTTCAAGATTCATCCGGACATCCTCTAAGCTCCTATGTGTTTGATCTCCTAGGTCGAAGTATTTAGCAATTGATGCCATCTGCATTCAATAAATAAAATAAAAAAGGAGGATATGCAAACCATTGAGGAGGTCACAAGGAAGCTAAATTATCAATGAGAAGAAGAGGAGAGGGAGAGAGAGAGAGAGAGACCTTCATGTCACCAGCTCTCTTACCAAACTTCTGAGATAACAAGGAAAGAGAATCGATTATAGCTTTAGGCTCAGGTGGAGAATGACCAATCTCTGCAAACGCGTCTCTTATTCTGACACAATCGAATCTCTTTATGTTATGTCCTGCCCATATCCTTCCTACAAAGAACACACCACTTTTAGCTTCTGTCAGAGAGAAAAGTGTGTGTGAGAGAGAGAGAGAAAGCCTTTTTTTTTACCATGGAGAATGCTGTAGACTTGGTCGGCTATCTCGAGGAATGTTGGGGCGGAGAGGACTCCGTCGCGCGTGATACCGCTACGCCGTTTAGAGAGCGTGGAGATGAGAGAAAGGTCAGTGGGTCGAACCAGAGTTGAGTAGCTGTGGAGCTCAACTAGCTTCCTAGGGCAGACTAAGATAGCTCCAAACTCCAGAATTGCGAAAGGCTTTCCCGTTTCTGTCGGAACCGCCGTCTCTAGGTCGAAGAACGCTATCTCGTTTCCTTCGTTGCCGCCTAGTGTCGAAGACATTGATGAGAAGTACTGGGAGAACGCTTCGAAAGTTGAGACTTGAGAGTAAATTATATAAAATGGGGTTTAAAGAGAGTAACTTTCACGCGCCACATCTCTACCCTTTTCCCCCTTTTTCCGTTTTTCTTGTTTTACGGACCAAAAAGGTCAAAACTTTAGACGCAAACGGTCGGAATAGAATGATGGTGGGGGGTATGTTTCAAACGGTCAAGATCAAGAGTCCTTGGAACGATTGGTTAGAGCCAGGATTCGTCATCTGTTGCTCGAAATGAGACAACTTTGGTTGTATGGTGGAATGAGCAATGATAGAGGAAATGAAAATATCAGCAACGATTTCACTTTGTTTTACACACAACGTTTGTGTGACTGTTAGATGCAAAGCTATGAGAGGTGTGAACTGATTGTGTCCAGCTGGATTGTCCTTTTCTTCTCCCCTGCCTGCTTGCTACTCTCTTGTCTGTATTTTGAAAGCGTTTCGTTGTTGCCCGCCTCCTGATATGGGCCTTGACAACATACTCTTCTCTTCGAGGCCCACTATTCTCGTGACTCTGTTTATGAGAACAGAGAGATACACTAGGAACATGTATCAATAGAAAACAAATTCATCAACAGTTAGTAGTTTGATAGTTTTCTCTCTTTCCTCTCTAGTGTCTGTCAATGACTGAGAATCTTGTTCTTCTTCTTCTTCTTCTTCTTCTATCATGGATTCTTGACAGATGAGAAATGTATTCTTGTTTCATTTGATTCACATGTGTTTGAGCTATTTACAGTTTCTGTGGATTGAGATTTGAGTTTGTTTCATGATATGATGATGGGAGAGAGATTAGTGAAGTGTCTTTAGTTGCGTTTAGTACAAGTTGTGATTGAGATTATATAGATGTTTGGTAAAAGAGAATAAAGGCCATTGGCCCAACAAAGTAAATGAAAACTCACTAAAAAAACTAAAATAAAGAGAGAGCCCAAAAGAACAAAGAAAAAACAGAGACGAAAGAAACAGAGCAACCCCTCCGTGACTCCTTCCTTCTTTCATTGCTTTTTTTTTTTTATTTTTTACGAGCGGTAATGTCTTCTCTCAACTTCCATGGCTGACATCTCACCTTCTCAATTTCTCCCCAAACCTACCACAAAGTCTCTTTCTTTCGCCTAAATCTTCATCATCAAACACCCCTTAGGGTTCTTTTTTTTTTTGCTTTCTTTTTTCTCTTTTCGAAATGGATGCGATCTTCTCTCCCGCCGTGGAACCTGAAGGAACCACCGACTCAACCATCGACACAGTCTCTCGCTTAGTCTCCGGCGCTTTCTCCGGCGCTCTTACTGGTTTTTTCGCTATGGGTGATGATTTCTTTCCACCGTTTTTTGATCATCGGTCCTTCTGCTTTATGATCATGGACTCTGTGTTAGAATATTAACGTCTTAATTCCATTCTTATCTTTATTAGATTCATGATTCCTTGGAATTTTTATTTTTATTGTGAAACGGTTTTTTTTTTTTTTTGCATTTCGATGAACAGAGCACCGACAGAACATGTGGAACAGAAGATGTTTCAGTCAAAAATGAAAAAAACATGTTTTTCTTCAAGTTCCGACCGCTTTACGTGTTCAACAAACTTAGAGTTAATCGTCTAAACTGCTAACTGAACCTGATTCCTAACTCTCTTAGTTTTTTTTTTTTTAATTATTGTTTAAGACCAATCCTGTCTTAGGACTTAAACGTGTTTAACCTTAGGAGTGATCTGTTAGTTGGACGATCTGATATGTGTTGAGATGGCATAATTTTTTGTAGAAAAGGAAGTGATGCTGTCTCTAGGATTAGAATAAAACCATCAAGATCACGATATCTGTCTGATCACGCTAAGCCTAATTGGTATTGGTAAATTCATTCTTGGTTCTCTTTTGTAGCTGGAGCTTTCACAGGAGCAGTAACTGGTGCGGTGGCAGGCAGAGCTGCACAGTACGGAGTCCTCCGTGGGGCTGCACTTGGCGCTGTAGCTGGAGCTATTCTCTCTGTTGAAGTCTTGGAGGCTTCTCGTGCCTACTGGTATTTAGAGCTATCAGGATCTAGGGGTCCTTCATCTATGGTTAGTCTTTTTTAAATTCTTCTTCTGACCTATCTTTAAACCTTTTTTGTCAAAGCATAAGGAGATGAGTTTTTCCTTCTGACTTTATTGTCAAGATGGAGAAAAAGGAAGTTCGGTAGATGAAATAATGACATGTTACTGGTGGACCACCACAGTTATGGGGATAACAGTATGGCTTGGTTTAATTCATTTAATCTTAAACCTTCCCTAACATCTAACATGGGAATGATTTATGTTTATTTCATAACCAACCAATCTTTATATGGATGATTGTCTTGACGTCTAAATCTTTTATTAAATCATTTGTGTGTTACAATGTGAGAAAGGACTTAAACCAAGTAAAGCTGAACTTTTTGCTCTAAAATTCAGGCAGACTTTGTAGAGCAACTGTTTCGTGGGAGACTAGTAGATGAACAACTTATGTCAACAATGATAAATTCACACCACTGGCAGGTTCTGTTTCTAAGCCTCTTTCGTTTTTAAAATTTGATTTTAAAAAAAAGTACTATCGAGTTTAAAAAAAAAAAAAATTGTTGTTGTTGCAGTTAAGGATATCAGATGTGAGCTATGAAGAGAGGGATGATGTGTATGGTGAATTGGAACCCAGAGGCTTATCAGGTGACTCGTTAAGTAAACTACCATGCTATATCATGTCAAGTGAGATGACCAAGAAGCAGATCGTTCACTGCACTATTTGTCTACAGGTTTCATTCTCTGACACCAAAACTGTTTTTAAACTTCTTCACCCTCACAACAACACCTTGGGATTTTACAGGACATCGCAGTAGGCGAAATCACACGAAGCTTGCCGAGATGTGATCATACGTTTCACCTGGTTTGTGTTGATAAATGGCTCATCAGACATGGATCATGCCCCATTTGCAGACAGGCCGTTAAAGATTAAAAATGGTGTCCGAGGAGTGTATGTAGCAAAAAGAAAAAACCATTGTCCTTAATATGTTGTTGTAAGTCTCTGAATCCTTTGTTTCGATCTATCTTTTATTTTTTACTTTTTTACATTTTACTTATAGCATCATCCATAGGTTTCTACTTTTGAATGTATACTATTACTGTAGACATGAATAAGAACAGTTACAGATATGTTGGAAAAGATTTTAAATGATGAGCACTGATGTAAAGGGAAAGAAAAAAAAAAAGACACTATTTATCTCCTGACCCAAGAAGTAGAAAACTGTTTCTTTTCCCTGGAAGAGCTTTACGAGTTTTCTGCTCAAATGAAGAGATAGAGAAGAGAGATGGGACAAAGACTGTCAAAAGGGAAGATACCAAGAAGTGTGTTTGGAAATGGCTTGCAGAAAAGATCAGCCATTTTTTTCAGAACCTTGTTCCACAAGTAAAAACCATGTTTGTTAAGAGAGCATAAAGAAAAGCTGAAGCTAGTCTCAGCAACCTACTTCCAAGTTCAACCATAAGAGTTCGACCATATTACGTAACTACAACTAGAGATTTCACCATCAAGACCGGTCTCCCTACTTAAGCTTGCGTTATAGGAACTAGTGAAAAAAAACGGATTCCTCTCGATATAACTCGCCTCATACCTGCTTAAGCATATGATTCTTTTATCGAAAACCAGGGAGAAGATTCTCGCCATCATTTGATTCAGTGGCTGAAATCAAGAAAGACACCAAAGAGTTTTTACTGTTTACTAATGCAGTAAAAAAAACATCAACTTAGCCTTTATATAACAAAATAAACTTAGGAGAAAGATGCATGCAAAAAGGTTACTTCTCTGATGGTACTTATGCTCTAATCAAAGCATGCCTTTGGTGAAATCTGAGCTGAGAAGCTGCATTAGTCTCATTGCATCCACTTCGCTAGACCCGGTTCTGAATATCCGTGTTGATAACTGGGTCACCTACATCCGAGTTCTTCTTCCCCGCTTGGGGGAGAGAGAGAGAGAGAGAGAGAGAGAGAGACCGGGCCCGGATCCTAAAATGAGTATTCGGGTGTCTTGAAAGAAAAGACTTGGAGCAGAGTTAGGATGAAGTATTATGTGATGTGTTTGAGAGAAGAGAGATACACAGTTAGTCCATGGCAGAGACATCAACAAACTCTTGCTACTATTTTACCGAACATTTCCAACTATATTCGTCCTAGTAATCTATTTTTATGATATATAATTAAATTTAAACGATATTAACATAGATATATAATATATTTTAAATATGGTTATGTCAGGCTATTTATTGAATGATGTTTCTTGCTCATAAGGTTTTATGATTAATTGTATCTTTTTATAACAAAATTTTAAATCATTGATAACAAAATCTTCACATGATTTTTTAATAGTTTTAATATTTCATTATCATTTTAAAAGACTTGATGGATATTTAACTAAAATATTAAATTCTTAATAATTTTTCAATGCAAATATTAAAATTTAAATATTTATGTATTTTATATGGTATACAGTTTAATTTAGATGATATTAAAACAAAAATATATAATCTGAATATCTATTAAATGAGACTTTCTACACATATAGTTCTATGATCATTTCTATCTTATTTTAAAAATAAAATATTTGATAACAAACGTGAAATTTTTAATATTTTTATTAATTTATAATTGTTTTAAAGATTCAAAATAAAATATCTACGGAAAAGGTTAAAATCTAACCATTTAATCATAAAATTGTTAAAATCTAAATTCGTATTGAAACAACCCTCAATTGAAAATACAAATATAATGTCTCAATTAAATATTGTGAGAAATAATTAAAAAAATATCAACGGGTTTGTCTATAATTCTCAGTGAACATACTATTTTATTTGTATGAACAAATTATACAAGAATTTTCTTAATACCGTGGATATGGCAGCCTAGTTGGTTTAAATGCAGGTGTTGGCTCTGTTGCGCTCTTGGGTTTGATCCACCGTTGGAAGGATATTTTACGCCATCGGTCTTGTCCCCATGGTATCAGTGTTTGCCGAGTCTCGAGTCTGGGGGATTATGGACTTTGTCCTCGAAACCTTGAGATAATCAAAAGAAAATCTTAATAAGTATTACTCACTCCGTTTCAGAATGATTCATGTTTTAGAAAAAGAAAATTATTTCTAAAAGATCTATATTTTACATTTTCAATGTATGTAATAATAGTAAATTGTAAATTTCGAAAACATTAATTGAGTTTACTGAATTTTGATTGGCTAAAAATAATAGGAAATAGCTAAATACAAAAAAATAATGCATTTATTGTCAAAAAAATTTGTACTCCCTCCGTTTCACAAAGTTGTATATTCTAGAAAAAAAATTTGTTTCAAAAAGATCTATTTTTTTTATATTTTCAATGCATATTTCATTAACTAATTGTAAACTTCAAAAAAATAATTGCATTGATTGAATTTTCATTAGCTTAAAATTATAGAAAAAATATATTCACAAAAAAATGCAAACTTAATGTGTTTTATTAAAATGTGTGAAAAAATTAGAATGTGTAATATTTTGAAACATATGGAGTATTTTGCTAAAAAGTGTAAAAACTCTAGAATATAAATATTTTTGAAACGCATGGAGTATTATGAGCGTTTAATATGACCCCATCCATTTTAATGTACTATCATTTAATCCATTGTCAGATTACAGGAAACAGAAAAAAAAAAGAACTAGTATTTGATGCATCAATAGTGAAACGTAAGAAGTTGTCGCCGATCCTTACGTGTTTACACCGTGATGGGCTTCTTTCTTTCCTTGAATGTTCTCCACGTCAGAATCTATCTTATTAAATCAGAAATATTACAACTTATTCTATGTAGATTTTAAAGGTGGATTTCATATATTTAAATTAAATATCTCATTCCTTATGCATAATACGTACCATAGTATAATTTTGCATTGATGTATTTCCTTAAATATAATTCCTTTTTTTGTCCATATTCCATATATAGTTTCACATTTATTACATGTCAATTTAAATAAGATAGATATTAAAAACACTAAAAATATTAATCTTACTAGAATTACCCTATACAATTCATTTTAAATTGATCAGTATACTTTCATTGGCCATATTGATTTTATTAGTACGAATAACATTAAGTAGATAAATCATAGACACATAATAAAGATTTGACTATTCTTTAACTACCTTGGGTCTAATCCACTTTCTAAAACAAATAACACATAGCTTTATATATTGTATAGTATATAGTAATATTGTATAGTATTATACTTATACAATAATACTAAAAACAAACCAAACTGAAATATAATATATATCGAAAATGCTTTGAACCATTACAGACAAAATATATTAGACCTCAGGGATAAAATTCAATTTCAAATTATGTAATAATTATTTTAAAAAAATTAAACTTCGTAATGTACGAAAAACATAAGTTTTATATCAAATTTTATGTTACAATAAAAAGACACAACTCGCGCTTATAAAATATTATTTTTACATACGAAAGACAGTTTTGGTACTGTTCTTTAAACACAAAATCGAATTATACAAACTCGATACTACATAAAACTAAACAATACAGAATACATTTTAAAAATAAAACTCGTGCGTGTGCGCATGACCTTTGCGAAAATCGTAGATATGTTTATATAATATATAAATATATTATGTTACACATATTTTCATATCAATAACACCCCAATGTAAGTTTTGTATGATAAATATTGAAAATACAAAATATAGCACTATATATTTAAAATAATATATAAAAAATCTACTTTACATTATCATAAATTTTAAAAATCAAATTTAGTAATTAAACACATTGCTTATTTAAACACATTAGTACACATTGTTATTTATCAAAATTTTATATTAATACACTTGCAATCATGTATAACATTTAGTACAAATAAAGATAAAAGAAATTGATTCCCGCTCGGTCGAGCGGGTGATGATCTAGTAATTAATTAAAAGATGTTAACGCTGCGTGAGTATTTTCAACTTATCATCAACTCAAACCGTGTGTCTTATTCGGAAACAAGTTATTTAAGCACGTGGAAATTGGAAACAACATGCATGTCGTTTCGCAAAAAACGACTTTTTTTTTCTGAAACTCATCAGACGATTACCTTTTTATCCTTTTCTTGAGTAACCAAGAAATTGCACGGACTTGAATGCGCACTATGTTTGTTGTATAAACAAAACTAAAAACTATTTCTTTTTTTCCATTTGCACTTAGATTCAAACAGTTAGTTTTTTATATCTTTTAAATGAAATCATAGGGTCTAACTGTTGATAAAGTAAGTGCATTTTTTACTATTTTAATTATTTTTACCTTTTTTGTGGAATAGTTTTTTTTCCATTCTTTGTCATTCATTTTATTCTAAAGAAATATCGAACAAATTTGTTCCTTATCAAAATTGATAAGAAATTTCATTTCTCTAATTTTATTTCTCTGTAATTTTTTTTACTTATTCCTAATTTTCCTTTGAATGGTCACCAGTTAGATTTATAGTTACTTGTACTGTTAACAATGTTTTAATTAATAAAAAAATAAACATGAGAAATTAAAAATACTGCTAATAAAATTTTGTTATAAAACAATATTTTTTTCTAACAAAAAATTTACTCTATAACAGCAATTAAGCTAAAACAGAAAAAAAATAAAAAGACAATTATTTATTTCAATTCAAAAACTCTCAATCATGTTAAACCAGAGCTTTATTATATATTGTTATTATTGGCAACATAGGAACTATGACTAGTTAGTTTTTTAGAACAGTGATTTATTCTAAATTCCATCTTCTTTTTAATTCAGCTTAAACCACAAAATAATAAAATATCAAATTTTATATTTACTATATTGATAAAATCCATATTAATATTCATCCTACGTTTTAGTATAGTAAAACATTTATTTTATTATTTTTTTCATTTTTATTTTTGTTTCAGAACTTAAAATAATCACTAAGAGAATTTTAAATATATTGTTTTATTTTTTTCAAAATAAAGCAAGTTTATAATGATCAGAGATGATTTGTACTCTAACTCTATTATATTCTAGAGTAAAATGGAGTAATGAACATAAGTAAATACAATATTTTTATGTGAAGTAAACTTGTTTTTAACTTTATTATGGAGTGAACAAATAGAGTAGAATTGAATTATTTCTTATTCTAAAATAGTTAAACCACTCACAAATGCATGATTGATCACCTAACAATGTACCCATTTATTTATATATAATGATACCTCAAAAAGTCACATTTGATGTTAAAAAATGTCACATGTATACATTTAAGAACTAACCCCCACGAAAAACGTCAGGGACGCAATTGTGTTGGATCCATTCATCTCTAAGACATTAAACGTGAAATATCTCCAAATCGAAATACGCGTTTCAGAAAGCGCGGATAAGTAGAGCGTGCGCAGACCACACAACCACACTATCGTTAATTAAGTGAACCCAACCACATTAGATAAGAGCAAAGCACACCATGATACCACATAATATCATTTTCTGGACAATAAAACATCACATACTAACAAAAACACGAACTGTATTAAAAGCGTGGTCCAAACACACAAGACTCCAAGACACAGAGAAAAGTCTACACACAACAAGCATATAATGGAAAAAAAAATACAAATACACCGGCCTTGGCTTTTGAACTTAAAGTCATAACAGCATCGTTCCGAAGAAAATGAACTCCACAATCCACACCATACCAGGTACCAGCCATTACATACAAATACAATACACAGAATACACTATTATCGTACACGTAATATACGGACGTATAGACATGAGATGTCAAACTATCTAAATTCTAAAAGTTATGTATAAAAATGATCGACTTCTTATTCAACGATATCTTTATAAGAAAATGGAACGCAATATGTTCGGATGTTCTTTTTTTTTTGGTCAAACTACCGTGTTCGGATTTTCAAATTGCATATATCAAAAACACGTGCATAACCTAGTGTGTCCATAGAATTTTAGGCATACTGTTTTCCGGATTTGGGTTAAACTCAGTAAATCATTGAATTTGGCTTTCAAAATCTTTATATATCTTTTATATATACATAGATTCTTAATTATATTTTTTAAAAGTTTTTAAAAAATGTTTATAGCCCCAAAAAAATTTAGATCCTACTACGCTGACAATACAACAGATCTTGCTAATACTTCTTAACTGTATTTATTTATGTCTAATTTCTTTAACAGGCGATTGCACCCAAAAAAGGTTTGGTAAAATAACAAGTCAACCACCTTCAATAATGTTGTTATTGGTTTTTGTATGAAAGAACTAGAGCAACAATTATGGATCACACAGTAAACATAATTTCAATACAGCAGCAGATAAGTATTTGTTTATTATAAAAAAAAAAATTTATTATAACAAAAATCGTAGATGATTATAAAAATCGAAGATAAGATAAATCTCAACGTGTGTATAAGGGAAATTGAAAATGAAAAACCACGTCATTTGAAAACAAAAGCAAAAAGATGTTCACAAGTGAATACTCGACAGAAGGACAGTGTTCTTTGGCAGTGGAGGGACCATTCTCTATTCTTGATATTTTCTTTATTTACGCATTTTAAATAACAAAACAGTAATCAAGCTTAGGCAATTCGTAAATGTCAATATAATCAATTTAGTTAAAAATTAAGTTATAAAATTTAGACTAGGTGTTAATAACACAAACGTTAACTTACAAAGAGTTGGTATTGAAAACTGGGCGTGCCACCCACGCGCTCCCTTTCAGATCTCTCTCTCGATCTCTTCGTCTCGAGCCACCGCCGTCATCTTCAACTCGCCTCTCTGGCGCCTCTCGGCGTTGTGAGAGGGCCACCATCACTCCCGTAAATCCATCTCCTTCTTCGCCATGGATCAGGTCTGTGAACGGCGCTCTGTTTCTGGTCTTCGTTGGTGCCCTCCGCCGCCCTGGTTGGAGAACTCGCCGTGCTGAGAGAGCTCAGGTGCTGGTCTTTATAGCGACTGTCTGGTATCTTCGCAGCCTCTCCTCGCCGGATCTTGCGCCGCCCCTCACGACCACCGTAAAACCCTAACGATTAGGATCTAAATGTCGCTGAGAAAATTGGTCTTATCTACCAAGGGTCTCTTGGGATGTGCTTCACCACGGGCTTGTGGTCTCGGGACTTCAGACTCAGGATTTGAGACGGCTTGTTCGTCTCTCCATGGGTCAAGCTTTGGTGCTTGCCACTGAGTGTAGCTTTAATTAGCTCCTCGCCCCTCCTTTGTGTATGATTTGGCGTTGCTTGTTAGTCTGGGTTGATTTGTAGGTTCAGCTGATTTTGGTAGTGGAGGTGGATGCTTTTCGTTTTCTTGGTGTTACGGGTTCTCACTCTGCTCCTAGAGGAGGTAGTAAGGCTCGGGAGTGGTGATGCTGCCCCTTTCTCTTTACTTGCTTAGAGGACGAGCGCGGTTGAGTAAGTTGAGCGCTATTAAGCTCTTGTGGTTAGTGTTGTCCTGTCTTTCGTCGGATCTTGGCTTAGACCGTGTCCCAGCTCGGACTATGAGGGCAGTCCTTGAGTGGGCTTGTGTTTGCTCTTGAGAAATGACAAATTGTTCAGGCAGCCGGATGAATCAGCTTCTAGTGAGTGTTGCGTTCTCTCGTTCCATAGTCTTCGGTCCTCTCCTTTTAATCCTATCTCGGCTTATCTTCTCACTCGGACTGTTCAAGTTTGTATCTCTGCTTATGTCATGTTCGCTCATGCAGAACGGCTTAGGTGTAGATTGTCTTTTGTTTCCATGTTTTTCTCTTTTTTGCCGTGGAAACAAGTCTATAGGTTTTATAGTTGTTAATCACATCTTGTAAAACCTCAACTTTCGTTTCTGAAATGATATTTACAATTTAGCAAAAAAAATAAAATTTAGACTAGGCATAGACTCCAAGTACGGCATACCACGAAGGCTAACTAGACATAAATACTATGCTGTTTTCAAAATTTGTTATTCTTACAATTTAAGTCTTATTTTAAAAATATTATTCCATTCATATTTCAGGATTGATGTTTACATTTTGTTGTTTTATTTTGAAAAAAAATGATTTCAAATTAAACATAAATTTAAACGTAAATTATAGATAGATGAACTTTATTGAGAAAAAAAAATTAAACTAATAAACAATTAAAAATTATTAGATAAAAATAATTAATTTAGATATATTTGAAAAACCTTAAATATTAATCTTGGGGGAGTACTGACATTTATTATATAAGTTATTTAAAAAAAATACTAGGACATAATTATTAATCATGTAAATTATTTTAAGGTTTTTCTCGTGATTTGTTCTCCATATTATATTGATAACACTATTAAAATTCATGTGATATTCTTTTTTTTTTATATAATCGAGTATCCTGGTCCCACCGTAGTGGTCCAGACTAGAGACCGAAGCAAGTAAGGACGTTGCTAGAACGTCACCATGTGGTTTATCGTGAACGGTCTTCGGTCTCAAGAGCTGGAGAACCGCATGTAAATCTCCCAGTGGCCGGATTTCGAATCCAGGTGGCGGAACTCACAGCCGTAAACTCTTTACCACCTGAGTTAGAAGCCCCGGTTAATTCATGTGATATTCTTTGCTCAATTTTCTTTATTTATTTCATTTAAAATATGTATTTCCAAGAATTAATTTATAAAATTTAATTTTGATTTATGAAAGAAATGAAAACTTAAAATCCTATTTCATAAAACTTTGTGAAGTCGTTCACCAAACTTGACACCTATTGCCATTTTTTTATTTGATTCTATTTTATTTAGTCTTTTACATTTTGATTCGGCTTCTATAAAATATTTTGTTTCTTAGTTTTTACAATTAAATTTTTATTTACTAAATTATATTTCTATAATATCTCAAATTACTTTTGTATGGACCCATATTTTTCATTTGATCATTCTTTAACTGTGATTCAATTGTTGTATTGTTTAATCTTAATCGTTTCTAAATAATTCAAATTGATAACCTAATACTCTATATATTTCACACAAAATACTATTTGAGTAATTTTCATGTATATTAAAAACTCTTATCTATTTTATTTCAGAAATTAAATAATTTATTTTAATTAATACATTAATTAAACAATAAAAAAAAATTTCAAAGTGGTATTGAAAATATAAAATAATATCTTTTGTGAAACGAAAATGAAACCTTAAAATGTTACTCTTTGGAAAATGGAATTAGTATGACTCAACCAGTTAAGTTAAACATTTTTCTATTCATAACAATATCAGATGCTCAGAAGATCAGAATAATTGTAGTTACTTGACATACCAGTAAGCTATCATCAGCAATAGGAGATAATGAATCATCGGCCTTTTGGGTAGAGAACTGAATTTCTTGAATCATGTTTAACCTTTCTGCCTCAGATAGTTTATGAATCAAGCTCTCAGCACATCTCCAACTCCATTTTATTTTTTACTCTAAAATAAAATTTAGAGTAAAAATATTTTAATGATATTTTATTTTTCACTCTAGAAATAGGTTTACTTCATAGAATAAGTTATTTTTTTTTGTCATCACTCTATTTTCTACTCTAAAATAGAGTACTTTTTGAGCAAACTCTATCTCTATTATAGAGTCACTCTATTTTAGAGTAGAAAATAGAGTGAACCCTTGGAAATGGTCTCAGTCGGAAGCGAAGCTAGGATTTTTGTTTAGTGGGTGCACTACTAATCATAAAAGAGAGAAGACATATAAAAGACTCCAACCTGAGTTTATCGGGGGTGCACAAACTTAATTTTACCATCTACTCTACCAAATTTTCAATGATTTACTTTACAAAATTAGAAACTTAAATATAATTGAGGGTGCATGTGCACCCATAGTGTATAAGGTGGCTTCGCCCCTGGTCTCAGTACATAGGACAAACAAGAAGCGGGCGCAGTCTACCCTCTCGTTTAAAGGTTTTTTGGTGCTCAATCTTTTGATGTATTTTGGGGTATAGACTAACTATCTTCGAATTAGTAGAATTTTTTTTTTTTTTTGATAATCCAGGGGGATCCCGCTTCGCGGATCATTCCGCTGGAGTTTGGCAGCGGTCCACTTCATCCGAAAGGATTTTACCTGGGCTGGATCGAACCCAGTACCGCTTTGGTATCCAAAAAAGGCAGGGTAGTATAGAATTATTGGTAGAAGTATGTTATGGGTCTTGGTCTATAAGAAATGATACTCCAGTTTAGAGTTAATGCAATTCACGATGACAAAAAAAAAATCTTATAAATTCTTCTGATCAAAATGAACTATTAGGTTTCCAGGCTATTATATTTCCACTCTGCTCTCTCTCTCTCTATATATATATATATATATATATATATATTCTCCACACGCACATAATACAATTCGAGGTGCTACAGTATCAAAATAATGTTTGGAACTAAGTGAATCGCTCACACCAAACTATGTTTTAAAGAGAATAAATTACACATGGCACACAGCTTTCTGCGTACACTAAATTACTCCGGGTGTAAACCGTATTATCATCCGAAGCAATTTTTTTTTTTGAGCAAATCCGAAGCAATATTTATATTAGAATGTATGGTGAGTCAAATCTTCTTCTTTTTTTATGTAACAGTGAGTCAAATCTTCTTCTTTTTTTCTGTAACAGTGAGTCAAATCTTCAAAAGATGCAAGCTAGCGCTGTTAAATAGTTGCAGGAGGACGAGTAACAAAAATAAAATAAAAAAGACAGTTTTGCTCAAAATAAGTAATCAAATAATTTACAGACTATGGTCCTATAGTTCTGATAAACAAGAAAAATATGTCTCTAAAATCTTATAGACAAGATTTTTCCCTTTTTTAATATAATATCTGTGGAATCCTTTGTCAAATACAGCTGTAGACTGAAAACGAAATTTTACAGGGTTAGTCTTAAAAATGATCATTTGCATGTGATGTGATACGCTATATGTGTGACTTGACCTCTTGGAAGAATCATGTTTACATATACCGAATAATTATACTAAATTATACTCACATATAACGAAAAACCAAGAGGATATATCAGCATCAAGATATACATTTAAGAGGAATCCTTTTTTGATCAAACATTTAAGAGGAATCCAACGGCTGAAAATAAATTAAAAGCAAACAAAAGCAAAAGAGAAGAAGGAAATGACTGTATTATATTTATATACACACATAGACATCCCTATTCCTCACTCTAGAAAAGACCATTCTGGTTCTATATTAACCGAGAACGTGAAAGCCTCCCATAAAATAATTGAAAGTCCTTTTAGCAAAATCATATCTAAAGAAATAAATTGTTACAGTCATCAATAATTCACTTTGTTCTCAAGATCATTATCATCATCTGACTACACGTTGATTGGTTTAAGAGGAAGGCTCGAATCTACCAGAGTGAGATCTGACTGGTTAAAAATGGGGAGGACGACGTGGTTCGACGATGACGGGTTAAAGAAAGGAGAGTGGACGGCGGAGGAAGACCGGATGCTCGTCGTTTACATCAGCGAACACGGTCTCGGGGAGTGGCGTACCCTGCCTAAGAGAGCCGGTATAAATCCATACTTACATTCTCTTTTACTGTACATATATGTATATATATGCCATTATGCATAGATTGTGTACGGTCAAGTTGTGTCTGTGTCTCTTTCAAAGTTAGGGTCTAAAGATTACAGTTTCTGTCGGACCGAAGATCTTGTTTTGATTATTATTTTTTATAATTTAGTTTACATTTTTCTAAATCATGTAAGGTACCCCATCATCTGGAGAGATTTGTTAACAAAAATTCATTTACACAGTTCTAAAAGTTTTTTTTCCGATTTTTGGGAGCATATTGTTGGACCATTACAAATAGACATCTGGGTAAACTGTAAACCATTAAAAGTTTTTATCTTGTTAATGAGATTTACCCGATTATCATATTGTATTTAGAACCTTCGACCAGTACTTCTATCGATGTGATGATATCTATAATAGAATATATGAACACATGTATTTTCCTGATTACTTTTTAATCATGATCTATTATTTTATTCAGTTTAAAGTGTTAAAGCTATATATATTAAAATAAATCTTGTCTAATTTTAGACCCTAGATCAGAAAGTTTATGTGATTGTGTTTTCTCCTATTTTTGTCTGTTGGAAAAACTTAAAAATTTTGTATGATGGAAAAGGTTCGCATAAGGTCCAATCCTTTTTTTTATTTGAAACTTCTCTGTTTGCCACTATATTAAAGTAATAGTTTCACCTAGTTTTTTGATGCAATTTTTTTTCTTATAAATGCAAAAAAGGTCTGCAAAGATGTGGAAAGAGTTGTAGATTAAGGTGGCTGAATTATTTGAGGCCTGGAATTAAAAGAGGCAAGTTCACTCCTCAGGAGGAAGAAGATATTATCAAATTTCATTCTCTTCTTGGAAACAGGTAATTTAATTCGTGATTAAATGCAAACCAACCAAACCACCTTGTCTTTTAGTTCTAAAAAAAACAATAATTGTATTACATTTTTTTTTTTTTATTGTAATTGTATTACATGCTGATGCATTATTAAAGTAATGATTATGCATAATTACATAGGTGGGCAGCAATAGCAAAGCAAATGCCAAACCGAACTGACAATGACATAAAAAATCATTGGAACTCATGCCTAAAGAAAAGACTCGCTAGAAGCGGCATCGATCCCACGACCCATAAGCCTACCGTCACCGTTGCGAAAGCCACTTTCTCCTCGACGACGTCGTCTCCAACACCGACCCCTTCTTCGTCCTCTTCTACTTCTTCCTCTTTTTCCTCTACAGGCTCTGCACGTCTACTTAACAAGCTTGCTACTGGAATCTCGTCGAGAAAACATGAACTCGATAGGATCAAGAATGTCATCATGTCGGAGCCAAGACAGGCCGTTGAAGAAGACGAGATGATGATAAGCAGCAAGGAAGATGAGGAGGAAGTGATTGGCTGTTCCATGGAGATTGATGGGAATCTGATCAGTACGACTTCGTTTGATGAGTACTTAACGTGTGACTTCACTCCTACGGATACAACTGGCTTCGTGTCTGCTTTTGATGACTACTCATTAGTCGAGCCGTATGATCTATATCAATCTGATTTCTATCATGAGACTACTGATGATCAACTTGACCTGTTCCTCCTTTGAAATTCACTCTCTTGAACAAGTTTCTTGCTTTTTTCTTTTTTTTTGTATCCGTTAGTTCAGTGTGACGAAAGAGAGAGGTTTCTGAAAAGGGCAAGTACTCATCAGTACTATGAGTGACATGTATGGTCAATGTTTCTGTGTTTTGACTGTTAACTTCCCTTTTTTTTAAAGTCGATTACCTCTCTCTCTTAGGCATGCTTATCATGAGCCCTACATCTACATGCATATTTGGAGTTTCATGCATGCCATTCCAATGAAACTAGAATCGAATTCTATATTGCTATAGGTTTGCTAGTCATAAAGGTTTGTAGTTGAAAACTTTATTTCGATGCATTAAGGATTCCAACAACATATTAAAAACTAGTATTAATAATAATATAGCATGGATGACAAAAAGAAAATAACAATAATAATATAGCGTGATTTTTGAGCTAATTTTATATATTAAATTCAATTTAACATCTAACTATGATTTGTTTTATAATAAAGTTTTAGATGATTTCAATAAGTTGTAGAGATTTAGGTAATTTTTGTTAAAATACTCTAGAATATCACCTAAAACTATGGAATTTGAGTTTTAATTTTTTAACTAAAAAATTCCACTAAACACCCTGGAATCACCTGAAAACTTTGAAACTTCACAACTTAAAATATTTTCAATAATAATAGATTTCAGAGTACTTTACAAAATGTTAAATTCAATAACAGTAGATTTTAAATGAGCTTTAAAATTCATGTTTGAATAACACTGAATTTATCATTTTAATACAAATTACCTAAAATTCTCCGGTATTTTTATAACCGGATAATAAACTAAAATCATATGGGTCATGGGTCTGTCCGGTTCTCGGCCCTAGTCCAAGTATAATACACAGCTACATATGTGGTAAATGTCGATGTTTATAAAACCGGACTAGTTACCGAAGTGGAAAAGTTTTAGGATCGTGGATTAATATGATTTGATCAAGTTCGACTTGGTTAGATTGAGTTTAATTATAAAATTATTTTTATAACTAAATATACATGTTTTGTTGTCTGTCTTCTGCAGATTTCATACGAACTTAGTTGAGTATAGTTTTTAAAGTTTCCAAAAGAAAAGTTGGAAAATAAAAGTTAAATACACCAACTGGAGAATAAATATAAAAATCACTGACTTAACATTATAGATCTATAGTTGTCAAGAACTGAAAAAGCAAATATAATATAAATTAGAATAAAACATGCGCTTTACGTAAAAAATAAATTTATATAAAAATTATTTAAGAAATATTGTATGAAAAATAAAATTTATATTCTTGATTGAATTAATATTTTTGGTTCTTAAACAATTTTTTTTAAAATCGCTTTGTTAATTATAAATTTTTTTATTGACGCGTTGATCTTATTTTTAAAATATTTTAGTTCAAAAATCACTTATCACACAAGAACCTAATGTTTAGGCCTAAAAATTTCAGGGTTGCTATTTGGTTACAATGAAACTATGTCAGCTTGATTTTATATCTTGATTTAACAATTTAAAAGTTAATTATGGTTATAAAAAGTTTACGTTCACATGCCAATCATATATATATATATATATATATTCAATATTTTTCTATTTTTATTTCCCTTTTAATTTTGGCGTGCATATATAAACAAACTACCACTCTTGTTTGTTCGTAATCATTTTAGGGTAATATATCAAAACAAACAATATTATCTATGTATATGATGTATAATTAAATTTAAATGATATTAATATAGATATATAATATTTTTTAATATCAATATTTATTAAATGAGATTTCCACTTATATGTTTTATGATTATTTGCATATCTGTATAACAAAATTTACACCAATGAATTGTTTTTAATGTGGAATATTTAGTGGTTTCAATGATTTATAATCATTAAAAACAAAGAAGATTTCAAAATTAAATATTAACTTTTAAATATATGTTCAATGCAAATATCAAAATATAAGTATGTATTTTTCATATGATATATACTTTAATTTAAATGATATATATATTAACATAGACACCTGTTAAAATAAAATTATTTATTCAGATGGTTTTATAACCATTGTATCTTGTTACATAAAAAAATTAAACTTTGATTACAAAAGTTTATGTGACACTTTTAACTGTTTTAGTAATTTATACTCGTTTTAGAAATTTCAAAATATAACGTATACAAAAAAAATAATTTTTTATTATATGATTAATGTAATTGTGTAATTTATTTTGATAATTAAAAATTAAAAAAATGATAGAAAATATACAGATTGTTAGCAATTTTTTATTATTTAAAATCATTAATTTCCATATATATAATCATATTAGGTAATTCCGTAGTTTTTATTTAAGAAAATAACAGATAATAAATTTTAATTTGATAAATGAATGGTCTATAATGTACATACTATATAATATAAATTTCCTAACAATTTAATTTTGGACTAACAAAATTCTCAATTGATTTTCAAACTCCATATAAACAAAATTAGCATTTCAATTACTTGATAACTTAGCAGTACACTTTTTGATTAGTACAAACTACAAGTTATAATTTTTTAAATGTTTTTCTATAGGGAACGGATGTCAAAAGTAATTTATAGCCTTGTTATATTTTTATTATATTTTCTTTAAAAGTTAAGAAACATTTAATTATATAAATCTAATTTATAGTAGTGGATTATAAATAAAACTTATTTTATCCGAATTATATATCTATCCAACCTATTTTTTTTTTTGGTTTTGTGTTTAGTCTGGTTTGACCGCTGATCCAATCCGGTTTTAAAATACCGGTGAATGTATACCATATGTAATAATAAAAATAATTTACTCTCTTAAACTTATCTTAGTATATGTACATAATAAATAAAACTCTATTATGTAGTATCAGCTAAAAATATTTCACTCGAAACACCACATCTTATACCACTTTTTCTTTCGGTTCTTTCTGGAAAAATTCTGAAAATTCTCTTTTCCATTCCATTTGTTTTATCAATCAATTTCTTATGTTATTTTTTTTTTGAGAAAGAATTTTTTATCTTAATTAGAAGCAATTCCTCATTATAGATAGGAACAGTCAACTAAATCAGGTTTGGTAGTTCTCCGGTTTGAGCCAGTTTTTTTTTTCTACAGATTGTAAGGGTTCTAGACCCGGTTTCTACAAAGAACCAAATCGGATGATTTTCCAATTCACGGTAACTGGTCTCCGATTTTCAAAATATTAATTAAATTAAATTCGGTAGACTGAACATTTTTCCTAAAAAAAATGTTATTATTGATATTATGATTTACATATATAGAAACGTATATTCAGTGTTTCTTTGCTAGATAATCATTAGACCATCATCGTTCACAAAACTTTTAAAATGATTTTCTCATGATATAATACTAATATAACTTAAAATTAAATGAAAAATTGAAAAAGAAAAAGCTCATCAATAAAAAATTTCAAAGAATTGACAAAATATGTGTGAGACAGTCTCTCTCTTTTTCCATTTTTGTCCTTGTTTGCTTTATTTATATTATTAAGTATCTCAACAACGGTGATCTCCTTGAACTATTCGAATAAATCATTCTATTTACGTACTAGAATAGACTAATTTTAGAGTTATTTTCACTGTAGGACAGTTTATGCTACTAAAGTAGTTTCTTTTAACTATTTTTTTTCATCTAAATAGACTAGTCAGTGCAACTAACTCTTTGTTGACCAATTTAACATCTGATTCTGGCGATAATGAATCACATATATTTTTATTAAATAAAATAAAGTGAATCCCATGTATTTTTTTCTTCATTTTTTTATTTAGTTATTTATTTTTCTTTTTGTAAAGTGAATGTTGTTTTTTCAGAACTTTTTTTCCAGAAAATATGTTTATAATCAGCATCTTTGTTATTCAATCTACCTTTTGATATCTGTGAAACTATAGTTCTGAAATATATATTAGATGTCAACATGTTGTAAAATTGTGTACATTCGTTAGTGTACATGTGTACATTAAAGGTTGGTGATCTACTTCGACTTAGAAGTAAGATGTCGTCGATGTTAGATATCATTAACCGGTGGTCGTTGCTCTTTGTCGTGTCTCGTCAATATGGGATTTTCTAGGCAGCTCTTCAACCACGTTCTTACATTTTAATCAAGCTATGCCATGAATTTCAACTGTCGCCAACATCCGTACCACCAGACTCCGCACCACCACAGACTCCGCACCACCTCATACTATTTAAAGTATTTTCCGAAGTCATGGCCTCACATGTAAATGTGTACAATCGTGGTCGTGTAAACATGTGTACATTCATGGTTATGTACATGTGTACATTCGTGGTTATGTACATGTGTACAACCGTGGTTATGTATAATATTATATATTATTTATGTACACATATGTTTGAAACATGCATATTGCACATCACATTTGTTAGTGTACATGTGTACATTAAAGGTTGGTGATCTACTTCGACTTAGAAGTAAGATGTCGTCGATGTTAGATATCGTTCACCGGTGGTCGTTGTTCTTTGTCGCGTCTCGTCAACATGGGATTTTCTAGGCAGCTCTTCCACCGCGTTCTTCCATTTCAATCAAGCTCTACCATGAATCTCAACCATCGCTAACATCCACACCACCAGACTCCGCACCACCACAGGCTCCGCACCACCTCATACTATTTAAAGTATTTTCCGAAGTCATGGCCTCACATGTAAATGTGTACAATCGTGGTCGTGTAAACATATGTACATTCATGGTTATATACATGTGTACATTCATGGTTATGTACATGTGTACAACCGTGGTTATGTACAATATTATATATTATTTGTGTACACATATGTTTGAAACATGCTAATTGCACATCAAAATTGTGGTTTTATATAACAAAAGTTTTACAAAATGCACAACCCATGTGTACACCATATTCAGTTTGACATGATTTATTTTATTATGTATTTTGGTTTTTTAGTAAGTATCGATCAATCCACCTACTCGTGTACAACTTCTTCACATAAATTGGTCTATTTTCGAAGTACACGTGTACATGTCACAAAGTGTACACAAAATACCCAACAACCTCCTTGATTACTCATTCCAGTACTTTTTCATAATTGCACGATGATCCTTGTTTTTATTGATTTCATTTATACTTCAAAAATTTCAAAGCTAATAAAATGTATTGGAAAATAAATTAAATGAACTAAAGTTAAAGCTAAAAATCATTAGATATGAATAATACACAAAACCATCTGTACACCTATTGTTATGTAGTTTGGTATTTTTTTAGTAAGCAACCACCAGTCTACTTTATGAGTACAACTTATTCACATATATTGGTTCATTTTGAATGTACACGTGTATATGTTAAAAAGCGTACACAAAATAAAATGTGTACATTAAATAAGGTGTACACCAACATCGGAGATGCACCTTCACAGATCTCAAAAGATAGATCAAATGATGGAGAAAACGATTTCATAAAAAAAATTTGAAAAAAGAAATTTAAGACTCAGATTTGAATTTTTTTAAAAAATAGAGATTGAAGGAGGAAGAAAACGAAAGAGAAAAAGAAGGAAATATGAGAGAAAGATGTGTGATGGAGATAAGTTCCAGCTAGTATAATTTTTTTTAAGTTAGTAAAAGAATTAATGGTTAGAGTTGTTAAGTGACTAGTTATTTTAAAAAGTAACGAAAAAAGGAAAGTTGTTAGCATAAACTGCCTTTGTAGCAGAAACTGCTCTATTATGTAAAAAGAAATTCAAAACTGTCTTGTGGTGTAATTGTTTCATAATTTTATAATAGAGTTGAAATAAATTGTAATGGTATTTTATTTTATAATGAAATATAGAATAATAAACAAAATAATGAATTACTCTATTATGAAGTAAATTCATTTTAGTCTATATAAAGTGAAAACAGAGAAAAGTTAAATATTTTATTTTAAAAATTATTTTAGAATAAAAATAGAATGATTTTGAAAATGCTGTAAATTTTACTCTAAATTTTATTTTATAGTTAAAAATAGAGTGATATTGAAGATGCTCTTACATCATAAATAAAAGCTATAATTCTTTTAAAAGTTTATAATAACTTGTCTCCATTCTGATTGAAAGTATCCTCATCTACCTTATTAAAACATAAACATTCTGTTGGACCTAACATTTATTTTGTAAGTTTTTAAATTAAATACACATTTATACTTTATAGTTAAACATACATTAAATTACTAATATTTCTTTCTTTATTCTACTATCCATGTTTCCAAACAATATACTTATTTCTTTATACTACTATCAACGTTTCCAAACAATATACTTATTTCTTTATACTACTATCAATGTTTCCAAACAATATATTTTTTATACTACTATCAATGTTTCCAAATAATACAATAATTAATCTTAATTATTTTATATCTATCATTTTCTCTTTAAATTTTTGTAGAAATGTCATAATTTCATAAATTTCAAAATAGTGAACTTTAAAATTTCGATTATAAGATTACAAATTATGAAACTATTACAATTTAAATCCAATTAGATTATATATCAGTCATCCATCAGTTCAATCGGTTAGTTTCGGGTTTTAGTGATTTTTAATATGAATATTTTAGAAACATAAATTGAATTGTCAGATCTCCGGATTAACCGGTATAATCACAATCGGGTTGAATTTAAAAATACTGATTTAAATGCAAAAATATTTTAAATACACACTCTTTAAAAATTACCAAAATATTTGTTAAATTATTAGTGAAATTTTTCATCGTAAAATATTCCGCACTTCAAAAGCGCGGGTCAAAATCTAGTATTAGATATAGTAGAATCTCTATTATTTTCTGGTGGTCAGCCTGCTATAGTATCCTGGTTAATAATGGAAATCTAAGACTATTTAGGTCACAAAAGTAAATGATAATTGTTTGATCGAGATTGACAGCTATAAACACGAAATAATAGTTGTTAAAGGGGACATGTGCGTTGCTTATTGACCACACAAGTTCACTGTTTCTTGCTTTAATAATCGACTATCTGAAGGGCATTTGTTTTGTTAGTACTCAAAACAGTTTCCAGTTATATAACATGCCAATTATGGACAATATTTCTAACGAGTGTAGCAATTTTATCATCGTGGGACTGTCTTCCGCGTCGCTGGTCCATTACCCTATTTTCTACTATGTAGTTATTATACTTTTTCCCGGTTTCATTTTTTTTTTTTTTTACTAAAAGCTTTCAATTAAAAACATAAACTATTACATGATAAGACTAAATGTCTTATAGTTGGATAAAGTTTTAATAAAATGAAATGAATCCCAACCTATGAAACAACAAAGAAAAATACTAGAATAACCATCAATACAATAAGAGACAATAGCTAATGATGAGAACCACGGCCACGGCCACGCTTCCCTCTTCCTCAGCTGTCTTCCATTCCATATCTTGGTATTTGATAGGAGGTTTAGTCTCTCTTCCACCTCTTGTCAAGCTGAGAGAGCCATCAGGCTCCAACACAATTTCATCCTCCGGTTTCATTTTTCTCTGTGGAATTATATGTTACTAGTAAAAATAGTTATAACAATTGAATTCTGTCTGCATCTTCGACAAGAGATAAGAGAGAAGAAGAGTAATAAATGCGTGGACTTTATAGTGTATATATTAGTACCTTTTAAAGATGGACATGTATGACACATGAAACCGAAAGTTAATTCGTTCGCAGAAAATACTAGGCAGCTGTAAAAAGAAGAAGAAAATTTTAGATCCTCTGATCCCTAAATGTTGCCGTCCAAAACAAAGAGTGTGATTGTATTTTTTTCACTGTTCAAAAACTCATACATTCTCCAAAGCAGTTAAAGTAATTCAATCTAAAAGAATATATCTCTCTGAATTAGAAAAAGTGTTCAATCCTGTAAAACCGAATTAACTAAAACTGAATCGAACTAAAATAGAAAAAATTATTTGGATTTGGAAATACCAAATAAATTTAATTGTAATTCGAATTGATTTCTTTATTTCAAATAAAATTATCATTCATTTGGATAAAAGAACTTATCATTTTATCAATTTTATAGTAAACAATCTGAGGCTAAATAAATTACTATATTTGGATGAGTAATAAATATAATTAATTTATAATATTATCATCATTTTATTTATTTTATTTTACATTTTTATTCTATAATTCATTTGTCATTATCATCTACAGTAACTTTTTTTTTTTTTTTTTTTGCTAAAACTACAGTAACTTTTAGCTAATGTAGATGATGTGACATGTGATGCAAAGAAGGAAAAGTGTATCAAAATTTTATGATCGAAGCTCTGTTTTATGTGTAGACAGAGGTGGGAATACTAATCATTTCTTCTTCTTTGCTTCCTCTACCTACTGCGGGATGTGTGTTAAAAACTTAAAAATGACAGTTGTACATATGTATGATACACATCCTTCACTTTTTTTTGTCACGAGATACACATCCTTCTTTTTTTTTGAACACCAGATACACATCCTTCACAATTTTTAAATTTTGGTCCCTTAAATATTTTTTGTCCTTTTTAAGCGCAATAATAATGTTTTTTCTTATAATTCTTTTCGATTTTACTTTATATAACTTTTTCACTGTTGTTGAAAAAGGGCAGAGGAATCACAAATAAGATCAAAGCTATATACGTCCCTTCGTACTATTCGGACAGTCACGCTTCTTGTGTAATGATGAATTTATTCCGATTTCTATTTCTTCTCAAATGTCTCGTGACACACTTCATCGACGTGGAAGATTCGATTTTGTATACAACATAATAGTCATGTAAAGAGATCTTTAAACGAGTCACACGATGACTTACAATACAATATTGTTTAATGGGCTTGGGCCTCATATGAGTCTACACATCATTTGCTTTCTTTAACAACCACTGTGAAACCCTTTTGTTCTGTATATCTATGAGAGCTTACATGAGCTTCTTCTTGTTCTGTTTCTCTTCTCTCCATTCCTTGATATCATTCTCTATCCTGCAGTCAACGCGTGCTTTAAATCCAGGGTATGGCTCGTATCCAAAACCAGACTGCATCACCTGCATTTTTCTCGTTCAATCCCATTGTCTAACTTTACATGAAACATGAAAGAAGGGAAGAAAGGTGAAGAAAAACATTAAACCTCGAGCAACACGAAGAAAGGACCCATCAGAAAAGCTTGGACTAGATTGTCTAGAAGCGCAGGAGCTCGTTTCTGTCGAATAGATTATGACCTTTTTAGTTAAAAGTTCTGCAGAGGTGAGAACCACAAAGTAAGTGTGTTCTAAGAACAATGTTATTTTTTTTTTGTACCTCAAACAAGCCGTGACCGAGGAACTGACCGGTCCAGCATAGGAGCTGAGAAGCTACTCCAACCTGAGAAAGCGAGTCAGATATTAAAATATAAAGATAGGAACTTCAACTACAACCATAATACATTGCATCCTGCATTGATCAAATGCAGTCAAGTTGTAGATGCGTCTCAGAAAAAAAAACTGCAGCTTTGTCTTAAACCAAGTGATGCATATAGCTCTCTAGAATCATAAATATAATTAAGAGAATCTTGAAAGAACAATCTCCATCTAATTACAGGTCCATTGGCCTCAATCTTGAAAGGGCTTATTTATCAGAAATTAAAATAAACTGATCATGAAACATTTTATAGCCAGTGGAACGGGCCTAGCGACCTAATATAGATATTAGTACAAGAACCAACACTAACCAGAGAGAAACACTAGAATCAAAATCAATCGATTTATTTTCACACGAACAAAGATGAAATACTTTCCATACAAATAACTGGATGAAGAGCCCTTACCTTCAAGGTCAAGGAATGTCCTAGACGAGCTGCGAGAAAGCTGGAGCCGATCCAGCAAGAGAAACATAACAGAGCAGCTAAAACTCCAGACTTCTTATCCAAACATATGTAGAAGACAGCATAGATCACAGTGAGAATAAAACCAATGTCCAAGCGTAGGGCACTGTCGAAGGTCAACGCTTCGATGAACCCTAATTGAGATGGATCAAGAATCGGTTGCGTACAGTAGAGGCAAAGTAGGGTGGCGAAGACGTTAGGCCATACGAATAGTGTGTGGATGATTATGTTCACGTGGTTGTTGTGATAAGCTCCGTAGAAGGCGAAATGCTTCTCTAGATCGAGTAAACCGTTGCGGTTGCTCATGATTTTTTAAGGTTTCGGACAGCTTTCTATGTTATTGTCGGAAGGAAAAACAGGGCAGGGAGAAGAAAGGAGAAGACTTTTTTTGAAAGTGTGCTAACATGTGCTCATACGGTTGCTAACATGCGCTCGCAAAGGGTTAACGATCGTCGTTGACCAAGTAATGGGATTTTGCGGTTGCGTTCTTGAACGTAGAGTTTTTGAGGATATTTCAGTAATTAGTAGAGGAGTGATGTGAGGTTATAAAAGTCAACCTTCAGAAGTTGGGTAAAATGAAAAAAATTACTCAAATAAGTATATTATTTCTAATCTTTTACAAAATTACAAGCTAAACAATATCGAAAAACAAACAAAAAATCGCAATTATCTTATGTGAACTAAATCCCCTAGTCTATATTTGAGAAGTGATTTGCCACATATCTTCTTTACAATCGTTTTCACACAAAAAAATTGTGACGTGACTATTAAAATTGATGATATGTCATATAGTTAAATATGACATGGACAATTACATTTAATGCTGATATATATTTGAGAAATTACCAAAAATACCATTTTCATAGTACCACTTTTCATGTTTACACTAACCACTTTTACCACCACTTTCAATGAAGAGTTTAGATTTGAAGGTTTAAGATTTAGGGTTTAGATTTGATGTTTTAGGGTTTAGGGTATATAGTTTAGGGTTTAGAGTTGAAGATTTAAGGTTTATAATTGATGATTTAAGGTTTATAATTGAGGTTTTAGGGTTTAGGGTTTAGAGTATTGAATTTAGGGTATATAGTTTAGGCTTTAGGGTTTATTGTTGAGGATTTAGGGTTTAGGGTTTAGAGTTGGAGGTTTAGGATTTAGAGTTTATAATTAGAATTTTGAAAAGCATATAAAAACAAAAATATAAGAACCTTTAACCTTTTAATAAATAAGGTATTTTTGAAAATGTGTATTTAGTGGTGGTAAAGATGAATAGTGGTACCTTAAAAGTGGTATTTTTGAAAATTCCCCTATATATTTTAGGAATTTTTTTTTAAAATATGGCAATAACTCATATATTACATTTAGTATTGATTTATATTTTTGTAAACTTTGTAGAATATGGTAATAACTCATAAATCATCACTAAAATAAATATATTCAAATATGACATTTAGAATTTCGAAATATTATATAAGTTTACTTTTATAATTATAAAAATTGTATTATCTAAAAGTTTCTAAATTTTCTAAATTAAAAAAAAAAATCGTAATATCATTAGTTTCTTTTAGATATCTACAAATTATGTAAATATTATTTAGTTTTAATTTTTGATAACTATACAATTTTATATGATTTTTAGTAATTTAGTACAAGTTGATTTAATATATTTAACCAAATGAAATAAATAAAATTTTTTATCTAAGATTTTAACTTTATAAATATACATATATATTCTTAAATATAATTTAAAATAAAAAATAGTTTCTCTTAATTTTATGCTTAATTAATGGTATTTATATTAATTATTGGTAAAAGTAATAAAATATATAATATTAATAAATTACATTTTAAAATATAAAATTTAACTTTCAAAAAATTCATCACTACACATGGTGCAGGAAAACACCTAAATTAATAATTGTGACATGGCTACTAAAATTGATGACATGTTTTAAAGATTAATATGACATGAAAAATTATATTTAATGTTAATTTATATTTTTGGTAAAATTTTTAAAATATGGTAATAACTCATATATTACATTTATTGTCGATTTATATTTTTGGACTTTTTTAAAACATGATAATAACTCATAAATCATCATTAAAGTAAATATATTCAATTATGGCATTTCAAATTTCGGATTATCATTTAAATTAAAAATATTTCAAAAATATATACATATTTTTAGAAAATTATAAAAAATAAATAAATCATAAAATCAAATTAAATCGTAAAATCATTAGTTTCTTATATATATCTACAGATTTTACAAAATATTTTTTAATTTTAATTTTTGACAATAAAGCAATTTTACATATTGATTTAATATATTTAATTAAAATAAATAGATAGGAAAATCTACCTAAGATTATAATTTTAAATATATACATGCACATTCTTAAATATAATTCAAAATAAAAAAAATTATTTTTATCTTAATTTTAATGTTCAGTTAAATCAAATTTGTATTAAAATATTTATAAGAAAAAGAAAATTTATAATATTAATAAAAGAATTTAGACATTTTTCTATAAGATAATAATATTTCTAGAATATAAAAGATTGATTATACATAAACATATATAAATTATCTATCAAATTTTAAAATATAGACTTATATATTTTATCAAAAACATATATAAATTATACATAATATATTTATGAACCTAAGGTAAACTAAAAATAATGTAATTAGCAAAATCGTTTTATTTTAGTCTAATTATAACCAAAACATTATGATTAAAAAATGATATAGCCCAATATACCAAATGCAAGTAATGATATCAATCAAAATATGAACAACTAAATCAACCAATTATTATGACGTATCTATTTGCATATATTAATCATATACGTGAATAAATTTTCAATATTTTACAAGTTATGTTTATTAATGAATATCTGATTTACTTTTTTATTTTTCTAAAATAAGATATATCAAATTATACAAAATTTTATGAAATATATTTACAAATATAAGAGGATAAACTGAATTATCTACTAATACGATAATTTTAACCTAATGAGAAAAATCATCATTAATTTAACCGTCTATATACAACTCAAAATAAATAAAAATAAAAAGTTGAAATAATACAAAATATCATACTTAAAACATAAAGATATTTAATACAATTTTTTATACATACAAATAAAAGATTACTTAAAACATATAAACAAATAAAGTAAAGTATTTATTTATAAATATTTATTCCCGTGTATAAGCACGGGAGAATCACCTAGTAGATATGAAAAAATTAGACAAGCTAACACCAATGGACATCAGAGACGCATCCGGACACATAGGTGGACACAGTGGGGACTAACTTAAATGAAACCATAAGATACGAGTCGGTAGGAATTGGTATGCCCAAACTCGCCTCCGATCCAATAGTTGGCTATTATATATAACCCAAGGCTCTAGATCTATACTTATCATAAACAATACTATAACCAAAGTAGACGACGAAATTAGGTACAAGTGCCATCCCCACATCCCATCAACTCAATAGTATTTTTCATTATGAGACCTATAATATAATAACAGATGTGCAAAATGATATGGAGTTTGTGATGTGTGAACCCATCGATGGGTCATGCAGCTATCTACTTCAAGATAGCGTGACCGTTGCCTTCCAAATCATGGACCACATCCTTCAATCTCGGTCTCTTATTAGTGTTTTATATCTCAACAGATCTTTCAGGCGACGACCAAATCTTTAAATTTTTCGTATACTCGTGGTCTTGTACAATTGAGTTTGATATTTATAAGTTTGGTTTGGATGGACATGCAATAATGTTTAATGGTTTATAGTTGATTTGTTTAATTCAATTTGTGGTTACAAATAGACATATATATATACCTAGATTAAAATTACTAATTAACACAATCGCGACACATGGCAATTATAATTTTAAGATTGTGACATATGTTAAAATACATATAAGTAAATAAAATCAATCTTATATTTTTTAAAGATTAAACCAAAAAAATATTTACATATAAAAATGATTTAAAAAAGTAAAAGTAAAAAAAAAGTAAAAAATAACTATGAAAGAAATAAAAAACAGCTGTAAAGAAATATTAAATAATGCTAATTTTTCTTTATTCAAATCCTAATTTAAAAGGTCATAACCAAAAAAATTTGTCACTTAAAAACGATTTAAAAAAAATTATTACTAAACCAAAAATGTAAAAGGTTCATTAATGCCAATTTTCAGTTATTCAAATCTTTGTAACTAATATGTTCGCGACACATGGCAAATATAAATTTAAGATTGTGACATGTGTGAATCTAGCTCATAATTAAAAGTTATATACAAAGATAATAACAAAACAATTTTTGTTAAAAATTATTATAACTATTATCTAATAGTATTTTTTTTCTTTTTAAATCCTAAACAAAAAATAATTACAAAATATTATTTGATAGTAATTGTGTTCGTTTTTGGTTATCTTAGTATATATATTTTATATCATTATAAATTTTAACCTCTTTAAAAATATTAATAAGAAAATTACTATCAAATAATTATTTGCAACTATGTTTTGTTTAGGATTTTAAAATGGAAAATTACTATTAGATTTACTTACAACTAGGTGTTTTGCCCGCACATGCGGGCATAAATTTCTTATAAATAATTATTAGTTTATGTCTTATTAATCTAAAACCAGCATAATAAATTATTATTTATGTTTTTAAATAGTTAAATCAAACATCAAAATATTTATATATGTCAATTACTTTTAATCAAAATATATACTTATTGTTGTGTTAAGTTTTTTTAAAGCACTCATATCTTAGATATAGTTTAGAAAATATATTTATATTTTTGGTTGACTAATATTTAATAATAAATTGTTTTGTATCTTAATTTTTTTAAAAATTTTATAATAAAATATTGTTTTCAGATAAGCACAAAAAAGAATATATATAGAAGAATTATCTTTTTCTTATAATTCTAAAATATTATTTTGTAATCAGTTACTTAATATAGCATATAACATATAAACTTTATATCATTAAAATAAATTAGTGAATAGTTAGAAACTAATAATAAATTAGTAACATATCTAGAAGTCTAAAACTTAAAAAATATGACAAATAAAAAAGCTAATATAACATATAAATTTAATATTAATAAAATAAAATTCATTTTGATTTATATAGAATATTCATCAAGACTATTATTTTAAATTAATGATTTAGTGACTCAGCTCAAAACAAATAATACATCAATGATAATTAGCTTAAACTTAATAAAAATTTGACAAGTAAGCAAAATTAGCTAAAATCATGGAGAACATGACAAATAAGCAAAATCACTTCATAAATAATAGTATAGATATTGTTTTCAGATAAGCACAAAAAGAATATATATAGAAGAATTATCTTTTTTTGATAATTCTAAAATATTATTTTGTAATCAGTTATTTAGTATAGCATATAACATATAAACTTTATATCATTAAAATAAATTAGTGAATAGTTAGAAACTAATAATAAATTAGTAACCTATCTAAAAGTCTAAAACTTAATAAAAATATGACAAATAAAAAAATCTAATATAACATATAAATTTAATATTAATAACATAAAATTTGTTTTTATTTATATAGAATATTCTTCAAAACTATTATTTTAAATTAATGATTTAGTGACTCAGCTCAAAACAAATAATACATCAATGATGACTAGCTTAAACTTAATAAAAATATGACAAATAAGCAAAATTAGCTAAAATCATGGAGAACATGACAAATAAGCAAAATCACTTTATAAATAATAGTATAGATTACTTTTTTAGCAAAATTTGTTTTTGTTATTATCTTAATATATATTTTTAATTATAATATAGATTAACACATGTCGCAATCTTAAAAAATTTAATGACACGTGTCGCGATCATGTTAATTAGTAACTTTGAAGAAACAAACTTTATATAATAAGCAATAATATTTATATCACCTAGGAAAAGGTAAAAGAGAAGCTAAACTCAACATTGAGAGACTTTATTTGATGTTTTAATTATTTAAAATTGATTCTGGTATACATTAACTATGTGTCTAGGTACGTTCTAGATTATATGATTTCTGCTAGGTGTTTGACAGTTTTTTGGTCCAGACCATTGTCAGTTAGTAGTATTTTTTCTGTCATTAACTTAAACATATTTATACTGACTTCGTAAATCACAATAGTAATTTCCAATGATCTACAAAAAATAGTTGTTTTCGACACTTTGTGCTATACTATCTATTTTTAATTATGTATTTTTTGGTACATAAATGATTTTTATACTGAGTAAACTTCTTTATAAAGTCTTAATATATTTCAAATAACTTATCAAAATTCGTAATTTTTGTAGTTTAGAAACCATTTCCATCAATTAAAAATAATCAATTGCAAATGCGACTTTAAACTAACAAAAATTCTTCGTATATTCCATTATCCAAAATATCATTTCTACCTCTAAATGAAAAAGGAAGAGATTAACCCTTGTATTTCTTGCAGGTAGGAGTACTAAAATATCGTAATGAAACCTGAAATTGAAAATACTGCAACTTATTTGACCAGCGCGAACTACGCAGAATGCACCAACTATATCGGGTCCTTGACAACTTACTGCGTATTTCAAGAATTAGTCAAAATTTAAAAGAGGAGTTTGTCTGTCATTTCCTATTGATAATCAATTTTTTCTTCGTTTGATGTCTCTTGGAACTTGAAATCCACACGTGCTATACTTCCAAAATTCTAGTAGTATCATAGTATAATCCACTGAATTTTTATTATTTCCAGATGTTGAGGATTTTACAAAATAGACAGAAGAATATCTGGTATCATATATTTTGCGTATTTTACAAATTATTTAAATGTATAACTAATGTAGTGTACATCTCACGTCTTCTATTAATTAGATGCAAAAAGCCATCATTCAAAACTTAAAAAGATTGGGTCAAACATGGTTTTCAGCTTTTTTGATTATATCCTTTTCTAAACTAACATTCTTTTATGAACATCATATTCAAGTATTAGTGTATTCGTTCGCATATTAGAAAAAAAAAAGTTTTATTTTACTAGTTTGGTTTTTTAAAAACTAAAAAGATCAAATCAAGATTTGTTTTACCAGTTCAGATCTGGTTCTTGATTAATTGTGATAGGTTATCAAGCAAGCAAAGCGAAAAATAAGATAAAGAAATAGAACATTTAACACGAAAGCAAATCGAACCAGTTGCAAGAATCGAATCAAACGGGACCAAGTCGTTTCTCCAAAGACGCGCCAACTAAGCATGAGCTGTTATCTTGACGTCGTCTCCGTCACACTTCCCCAACTCACATTTCGCCACGTGTCATCCCTTACAACATCCTTCACGTGCTGTCATGTCTTAAACCCATATGTCTGCGCAGGTACTAAATCCAACGGCTGAGATCAGTTTATCAACCCCCCACCATAAAATAATTAATTAATAATAATTCTCTAGTTGACGTGTTAGCTACGTGTTTAAGACGAGTAACAATGCAAAAAAAGAAAAAAATAGTATATAAATAGACAGAAAAGATATCTTTCGTTGGAACGTGAAATAAATAGCATTAATTAAAAATAAAAGTAACACTCCTAAAAATAAATAAAAAGAATATTTCCAAATATAACCGAGGAAATAATACTCAATATAAAAACCCCTTCTCTTCCTCGTTAGGGTTCTTTATTTTCTCCATCATCATCATCACTCTCTCTAATTATGCTCTAAATCAAGAAATTGGATTTTTATGAGAATTTTTTGAACAATCAATAATCGCATTTCATCTGTGAGAGGATGCCAGCAACGGAGTACCAGAGATCATTCGGGAGGACGCTACTGAACCTACGCCGCGACTCGGTCCACTCGGTCGCCGAATCGTCAACCACCGCCGAGTCGACTCAGATGGAGGCCGAGCTGGACTCGTTCCAGAGAAAAGTCTCCGAGAGGTTCGCCGACCTCAACGCATCTACCTCCGAGGACCTTCTCTCCCTCGAATGGGTCGGGAAGCTCCTCGACTCGTTCCTCTCGTGCCAGGAGGAGTTCCGCTCCGCCGTCGTCGTCTCCGGAAACCACCGCGCCGCGATCAGCCCTCCGGCGGAGCGGATGATAGCGGAGTATTTCGACAGGAGCGTCAAGGCCCTCGACGTCTGCAACGCGATCCGCGACGGCGTCGAGCGGATCCGCCAGTGGCAGAAGCTGATCGAGATGGTGGTCTGCGCTTTCGACGGGAAGAGGCCTCTCGGCGAAGGTCAGTTCCGCCGCGCGAAGAAGACGCTCGTCGAGCTGGCGATCGGGATGCTGGACGACAAGGAAGCTTCTTCCTCCTCGGGCTCTGTCTCTTCGCAGCATCGTAACCGTTCGTTCGGTCGGAACAAGGAGCATCCTCATCATAGGACGATCGGGCATTTCAGGTCGCTGTCGTGGAGCGTGTCGAGGTCGTGGTCGGCTTCGAAGCAGCTGCAAGCGTTGGGGAGCGGTTTGGCTCCGCCTCGGGCGGGGGACGTGACGGCGACGGGGGGTTTGGCGGTTCCTGTCTATACGATGGGTTCGGTTTTGCTGTTTGTGATGTGGGCCCTTGTGGCGGCTATTCCTTGTCAGGATAGAGGGCTTCAGGTGCATTTTAATGTGCCTAGGAGTTTTCAGTGGGGAGGGTCTTTGATGTCGTTGCACGATAGGATCATCGAGGAGTCGAGGAAGAGGGAGAGGAGGAATAGTTGCGGGTTGTTGAAGGAGATTAATCAGATCGAGAGGAGCTCGAGGTTGATGGGGGAGTTGGTTGATTCTGTTCAGTTTCCCTTGTCGGAAGAGAAGGAGATTGGGGTGAGGGAGAGGGTTGAGGAATTGGGGCAGCTTCAAGAAGCTTTGAAGAATGGTTTGGATCCGTTTGAGAGGAAAGTGAGAGAAGTGTTTCATAGGATCGTGAGAAGCAGAACAGAGGGTCTTGAGTCTGTTGGAACAGCACCATAGAATGAGAACCTGTCTTTGTTTATCAAATGTGGGTTTCGTCTGTTTCAAATTCTAAGAAAGCTTGGGTTGTTGGGGTATAGAAGATTGAAAATGAAACTCTTTTTTTCGATTTTTGTTGTCGGTTATGTATATCTCAAAGCCAAGAACGGCACCAAAGATTGTTATTGTTAATTTCTTTCTTAAGATCTGATTTCAAAAGCACGCTTATTATAATAAGTTGTTCATGATTCTTGAATCGTGTATTTTTATTAAAATCTAACACAAGTATCTATTTTTACTAAAATCGAATAATGGTACACTTGTTAATTTGAATGAGAACTCGTCTTCTACGGAGCTTAATCGAATAAAGTTCTGAGGAGCTTGAAAGAGCTCGTCTCAACTTCAAGCATCAAGGGAGCACACACCCCTACAACTCTAGACAGCATCGCGTTGAAGAAAAAGTATGAGAGCAACCTGCATCCATTACCATTTACCAAGAACAAAATCTAAACAAAGAGGGCCTTAGCCGAACTAAATGTTAGGTAGCAACAAAACAAAACACTTCATATCTCCGTTCTTAGATGCAATTACTAGGCCTAATAAATCAGATACAAAACGAAAAGAGAATGTGCCTCAGAGGTAGTGACAATTGTGATTATATTCATCACTATAAAAATCTGATGAAAACACATCAATAGATATACATCATCGGCACAATTAAGAAAGCTTCAAAAAAACATATTTTAGATTTTGGGTATGTGCATCAGAGAGATTCCCATTTAGACATTCATCATCATTCTACTTCTCCCTAAGGAGAATCTGATGTCCCTGTCTTTTTATCGTCACTTGCACAATACAACCCATAAAACACTAGAAAACCAAACAAGAGCAAAGCATCATATTCAACAATAATCTACGTAAACAAGAATACTATCCTCTAATACAACACTAAGCTGACGCAGAGGAAAATATCTAACAAGAATAAACAGATTAAATAAATAATGCCTCAGAGTTGTTTCTTTTTTCCTAGGGACTTAGCCCTCAAAGTATATTTAATACCATCACCGGCATTCAAAACTACAAATAAAACCCAGACAAAGATCAAATCTTTACAATTACCTATAACCTATACAGAGGTTTACGGAGGTTATAAAGAAATACTAGAAGTACAAGACTAGAGCTACACGAGAAGAGAGGAAACTATGTTCTGTCTCTGACGAGACGTGTTGGGTATTAAATAGAAAAGCTGCTGCGGCGGCGGCGAAAATTAGGTCAAAAAAGAAGAAGTTTCACTGGGCTGAAAAGAAGATATGAATCACCCATTGGGGAAACTCAAAATTTAAAGGCCCAAATACTTTATAGCCAATTTTACTCAGTTGACTCTTGTGGAAAGGACAAAAAGGTATAATGCTTATGTAAGCAATGATGTCTCTCACTGTATTTTGAACATCACAGGAAACTGGAGAGACTTGCGGTAAAATCTCACTGTATAGTATACCTCTTTCTTTATAATAAGATCTGTTGATTTTTGAAACATATTGAGCTGTAACATCTGCCGATTGTACATGCCTTGAAGAAGAAACTGGATCATAATGTTAGCATACACAAGTTTTTTTTTCTGGTCTAAATGTTAATAGCAGCATACACAAGTTCTTGATGAATCTTTTATAACTATAAAATTCAGTAAACACTGTAATTATTATTCCTGATATTGTAGACCTTTATTTTTCCGCATAGATCAAAACTATTGATGGTTCCTCCAGACTAACCAAGTAGCGGTTTCTTCAAGCTCAGGTTATTGAGTGTCATAGAATACTGAAGTGGGACTTTTCAGAGTATCATCTTTATATTTCTTTTGGTTTTAGTCGTGTTAAAATTGATATTCAGCTGTTTTGTATATATTTGTATGTCAGTGTGCGCGGATTATATAATACAACACTTAGTACTTAAAAAAAGTGTTTAATTTTGATGTGCCTCATGTGATGTCTCCAACACAAAAGGCTTATTTCCACAATCAACGGTAGAGATCAAAAGAACTCCACAATCCAGCTCTACTTTAAATATCTATATCTTCATCCACGATAAATCCTGATCCTGGAGATGAGCACACAGAGTTGTTATTGCTATATAAATCAGACAAACCTTTGCTTGAAGAAACAGAACACATAACCTGTCTTTAAAAGAAATTAGATGGCGAGAAGACAACCCTTTCAACATCAAATATTCTTGGTTTTAGCTGTGCTGTCTCTTGTGATTGCATTGAAGCCTGTCCAAGTCATTGCAAGTCCGTAATACTTCTATATCTCATTCTCTCCTCAAGTTTATTCTTCTTATTCTGTTTCTTTTCTTACATTTATAGCTTACTGCAGGAACTGATAAACCGATAGACTGTGACACCAAGGGACAACAACTGAATAAGATTAGTTACCTGGTAAGAATCTAGTCCTTATACACACACACACACACGCATACAATGTGAGCAAAGATGGAATATCTTCTGTATTTTGAAACTTGTTCTTGCTTTTTTTTGTCTATAATTGTTTCCGTTAGAGACGAAATGAAATCGATCCTAGGATAAGAACACGGACACGGAGGTTGATGAATGTTGTAGAGATCAACGATTATCCAGGATCAGGTGCTAACAGCCGCCACACTCGACCATACTGTCCTGATTGCTAATTCCAAATCCAATTTCTTGTAACTTAGAGCACCTTTGAAACTGTAATAATTACACTCTATATATGATATCCATCAAGATTTAACATGATGGAATCTTAATCTAAAAGACTATATGAAGATGTCTGATACTTTTTTAAAGTCTCAAGCTTTATGAAACCCCTGTCTGAAAAGCTACTTTTAACTCAATTTTTTTTAAAACAATCCCACACCAAACTTAGCTAACATAAGGTCATCTACTGAAAGACACAAAAGGGTTTTGCTCTGTTTTTCACCTTTTAAATATGCCCCTGTTTTTGTTAATTAACCTATTATGTACTTTATATTGTCCACATTTAAGTATTGTTTTTGTTTTGGTGGAGAGATACTGAGACAGTGGAGGACACAACAACCACCTTAAACATGAATCATGGGAAACATTGTTAACAATTGTTTTTGTTTTGGTGGAGAGATACTGAACAAATTTTTGTTAACACATTTAAGTATTGTTTTTGTTTTGGTGGAGAGATACTGAACAAATTTTTTTTGGCCCGTGATTTAGTAAAACATAAAAAATATTAGAAATTACATCCAAGCTGTTCGAACCCAAGACCTTGCAATATACTATATTTACGTTTTACCAACAGAACTAATGAGAAACATTGTTAACAATTGGCCCCTAAATTAAATATCACTTGTCGGCCCCGAAGCCAATGCTTCACCTGCTTGGTATCAGGCACGGCTCTGAACATGATGATATCTTACTATTATAAGACACATTCTGGAATGAACCGATACAACATATGATGAACCCATTACAGAAAATGAACCATTATTTCACCAAACAAAAAGGTATTTAAAGGTAAGGAGAAACGAAACTCCACAACGTGATCAACAGAAACTGACAATCATTACGTATAATTAAGACATCGATCAGCTAGTTATCGTCGAAAGAGGAGCAAGATCCGGTGCTGGAAGTGAAGAAGGAGCGTTGGAGGTACCTTCATCGGCACGCATGAAATCAAATCTTTTTGTTAAGCTACGATTGAAAAAGGGTTCATATTTTCCCATTACAAAATGAATCACGGGCACAAGTAAGCCCAATGGACCGAAGAAAATACTCGGGCTCGAAGACAATCAGATCATTCAGTGGTAGTCTGGTAAATAACAAAAAGTGGATATTGAACCGTTGAAAATTTATGGCCATTGCAGTAAAGTTTAAGTTGTTTTCTAACCAAAACTGAGTAAGCAGAGAAAAAGAAAATGTCAAACATACTCTAAAGTAAAATAAAAATGAAATAAAGCGCTAAGTTTCCTTCTCTCTCTAATTGTACTGTGAAAAAATTACTTGGAATAGACTTTTGAACCCATAAATCATAAATGTATGAACCTAAGTCCTACGGTCGGATACTTGCCATGCGCATGAAAGAACCTAAAAATTTAAAATCCTACGGATACTTGCCAATGCCCATGAAAGACACCACAAGACGACAAAATAGTTACATTACTATCCTACGTGGCCAATACCATGCCTATGAATGAAGAGACATCACAAGAGGACACAATAGTTACATTACTATCCAACGTGGCCAAAACGCAGCCGTTTGCTCCACAAAATGGGAGCCACGGATAAAAGAAAGAAAACACCCCAAACCCGTAACTCTATCCACATCTCTCATCACCACCGTCTATAATTCAATCTAACGGTACATACACCTCGGAAATCTCAGACGATATCTAATCCACTAAAACAAAAATACATTTAACCAAAAACCAAAACTCACAAACTTGAGGAAGAGAGAAGAACACAGCACAACACACACTCCATCTCCTGTTCAGTGTTCTTCACTGTAGTACAACAACAATGTCGTCGTTTGCACTCAAATCCTTCACCGGACTTCGCCAGTCCCCAACGGACCAGATAACTCTCGTCTCCCATGTTCCATCCTCACTCTCTCTCCCCCATCGACGGACCTCCCTCAGAGTAACCGCGTCAAGAGCCAGCCCCAAGCTCGCCAACCGCACCCTCCGCGTCGCCGTCATCGGCGGAGGCCCGGCGGGAGGAGCCGCCGCCGAGACTCTCGCCCAGGGAGGCGTCGAGACGATCCTCATCGAGCGGAAGATGGACAACTGCAAGCCCTGCGGCGGCGCGATCCCTCTCTGCATGGTCGGAGAGTTCAACCTGCCGCTGGACATCATCGACAGGAGGGTGACGAAGATGAAGATGATCTCTCCGTCCAACATCGCCGTCGACATCGGCCGCACGCTCAAGGAGCACGAGTACATAGGGATGGTGAGGAGGGAGGTTCTTGACCAGTACCTGAGGGAGAGAGCGGAGAAGAGTGGAGCTACTGTTATCAACGGTCTCTTTCTCAAGATGGATCTTCCCGAGGAGTGGGACTCGCCGTACGTGTTGCATTACACGGAGTATGATGGGAAGACGGGAGCTACGGGACAGAAGAAGACGATGGAGGTTGACGCCGTTATCGGAGCTGACGGAGCTAACTCTAGAGTTGCCAAGTCTATCGGTGCTGGAGATTACGACTATGCCATCGCTTTTCAGGTTCGAAGTCTTTCCCTTTTACATGGTTTGATGAGAATCAACGGTCTGGTCATAGAGAACCGAAAACCAAACCGAACAAAAGAAAAACAGAATCAAAAACCGAACCAAAATTAACAATTATCCGAACTGTTGGTTCCTACCTCTCTGAGAAACAGAAAACCAAAAATTAGAACCAAATATGTTACGAAGTAGTAATTATAAACCGAAGTATGCTAAAAAAACCTGATTTATCAGAATATTTTTTAATCCAAATTACCTGTATTTAATCTGAAAACTGATTTCCCACATACTGTATTTATTCAAATTATCCTAAAAACCGAAACCGGTTTGACCTAAAATTTTATCAGATATTAGTTGGTTTATAACATTATTACCCTAACAAAAAAAATTAAAATAACCGAACCAAATTTAAACCGGAAAAACCGGAAAAAAATCAAACTGGAACCGAACCTATAAAGGGACTCCCATGCCGTTTTTTTTTTTTCCATGCCTAATCTTGTTCTTTTTTTTTTTTTTTTTTTTTTTGCCTAATCTTGTTCTTACGGAACTGAATGTCTGAAAAGTTTGAAACTTTCAGGAGAGAATCAGAATCCCAGATGATAAGATGACGTACTACGAGGATCTAGCTGAGATGTACGTCGGTGATGACGTGTCGCCGGACTTTTACGGATGGGTGTTCCCTAAATGCGACCACGTGGCTGTCGGGACAGGCACTGTTACGCACAAAGGTGACATCAAGAAGTTCCAGCTCGCGACAAGAAACAGAGCCAAGGACAAGATTCTAGGAGGCAAGATCATCCGCGTGGAGGCTCACCCTATTCCTGAACACCCGAGACCGCGCAGGCTCTCCAAGCGCGTCGCTCTTGTTGGTGATGCTGCAGGGTACGTGACTAAATGCTCCGGCGAAGGGATCTACTTCGCTGCAAAGAGTGGAAGGATGTGTGCTGAAGCCATCGTTGAAGGTTCACAGAACGGTAAAAAAAAACAAAAAAACCACAACCTTCTCGTCTCTCTCTCTCTCTCTCTCTCTCTCTCTCTCTGTGTTAGCGTGTTTAAGTGTTTATTGTTTTGTTTTGCAACAGGTAAGAAGATGATTGATGAAAGTGATTTGAGGAAGTACTTGGAGAAATGGGACAAGACGTACTTGCCTACGTACAGGGTGCTTGATGTGTTGCAGAAAGTGTTTTACAGATCCAATCCGGCTAGAGAAGCGTTTGTGGAGATGTGTGGAGATGAGTACGTTCAGAAGATGACGTTTGATAGCTATCTGTACAAGAGGGTCGCACCGGGTAGTCCTTTGGAGGATTTGAAGTTGGCTGTGAACACCATTGGGAGTGTGTTTAGAGCTAATGCTCTAAGGAGAGAGATTGAGAAGCTGAATGTTTAAGCTTAATGTCTACCCCTTAAAAATATCAGTTTCTTATTTATGTTTCGTTTTATCGAATGATCAGTGGCTTTTAAAAAAATCCAAAAACTTAAGATTATCACAAACCACTAAACTCACTTGTGAAACCACACAAGAGATACTTCACTTCTTCATCATCGCTCTCTATACCTTCAATAACTGACTCCTCTTCACTTACCACTGAGCCGCTGCTTGAACTAGAGGGTATAATAGACATCTCTGACTTGAGACTTCTCTTCTTCTTCTTCATCTTGTGTGTAGCCTTGAAACAAGCTTGTCTCAGCCTCTTTGTCTTGTCTGTAAACTCCAAATCTGGATTCTCTTCGATCCTCCTCCTCTCGTCCTCGAGTATCTCTACTGCGTTCTTGAATATTCCAGTATTCTCTCCCCCATCCATCTTCTGCCGCTCCTAATCACAATTAATTTTAAATAGAATCACTCACATTACTAAAGATACAATTTAATAAACTTTATTACCTTGACGTTATTAATCAGAGCTAGTAAGCTCATGAGTTTGCGATGAGGCCATCGACGGAAACCAAGTTCACGACATCTTCTTTTCAGAAGAGTTAAACCAACGTCAAGCTCCATGGCTGCCTGAGTTATTGGCACATAGAAGTAGCGAGAGATTGTCTCCTTCGACAATGCCTTCGAACCTGGAAAGTTTGTGTAGGTAGTGATATCGCTGATGATTCCTACGCTATGTTCTTCTATGTTGAGTTTCCTCTTCTTAGTATTCTTCTCCAAGTCACCTTCTCCTCTGTTCTGCTCTGTAGAGCTGTATGTATTGAGCACATCTTCAAGACAAAGCAAAACCTATGAGATCTCTCCGTGTTTAAATATATATAACAACTATGAAAACGTTACACTATACCTTGAGACAAGGATTCAAGGTCAGGTAAAGGCAGAGTAATTGTAGGCAAATGAAAAGATTGAGAAACAAAGTTGTTGTGGAGAGGAAGAAGTTCTTCTTCCCATTCAAATGAAGGAAAGGTTAACGAGCTGCGTTTGCAAATTAACAGATAATACACATGCGAGAGATTACATTACAAGAAAACATATAACAAATTAAGCTAAAAAGAGCTTATGAAACTGACATGTGATCATCAAAGGATGGTGAATATGTTAGAAATGAGAAGGGCCTCTCTTCCTTGAGTTTATGATCAGCCATTGTAGAGAGCAGCGAGAGAGATAGAGAGGAGGTTGTGTTGTATAGCTGCATGAAGGAGAAACGATTTATATACAGAGAGAGAGTGGAGAAGAGAAATGAAGTGATGATGGATCTATTAGGAGGACGTGGGGTGACGGCTAATTGATTGCACTGTTAAATTTGGAGTTACGAGATAAATATGATTAATGTTGATTAGTGGTAATTATAGGGGCGTTTAGGTTTGGATTAGACTTCTCTTTTCGTCTCTTCCTGCATATATCATACATGCATCCAATCACTTTTGAGTAAAAAGTAGTGCTGCTTGTATATGTACTATACACATATATGTGCATGTACATGTTCATATACATATATATGCACATACAGATCAGTGATCATGATTATACATAATTAGTAGCCAATAACTGAATATTATCAATATGTATTATTTACAATCCAAGATGTAACGTAAGGATAAAACTTTATTATAGATCATGGCCGTCTTTATATGTCTGTTTTCCTCATTGATTATAAGTTTATTAATTTAGTAATAAAAAAAGTTTATACTTCACAAAAATGACGGTCCAGAACAATCACAAAAATCTTACGTATTATAATTTTTTTTTGAAAATTATATGTACACGTATTCATTATTAGTAAATAAATCTTAGAAATCACTCAATAGTTTATTTTTAGTTATATAACATTAAAAAATAATAAATATTTAGTATGTGTTTTTTGTTTTTAATTTTTAACTTTTTATTGAGAGATATTTTTCAGATAAAGTTGAGAATATCTAGGATGAATATTCCAGAAAACTAAAATTAATTAGTTGAATTTTTCTGTTTATACATTAGATTGTATAATTTAGAAGCTACAATTGTGAATTTTTTTTAATCAAAGATAATATATTGTAGCAGATTCCAGATATTTAAATTATTTTTCATGATTTTTTATAAAATAAAATATATATACTATACTTTGTGAAAACATTAATGAAATAATGCTTAATACAAACTGTAATTATCAAAAATGATGTACGAATTGAATAAATAAATAAAATTAATTTAGTATCGTATTAATGTAAAAAAATCGTAAGCATGTGATTAGTAAGTACTCTCTTTACATTAACAAATATAAGTGTTTTTTAATGCAGTAAGTTCTTTTATGTTATACTAAAATGTAAATAAATTTGAATTGTTTATAATTTTTATGGTTTGACTATCCTTGAACCAAGTAAGAACAGTAACCATAAGATTTCCTCTTTCACATGAAGATATGACCGATTAATAAAAGTCACATGTAAATGATTTTAAATTGTAAATATACGTACTGTTAAATGTAGCTTTTGCATTTGTTATATTCTTAATTGTGGAAGAAGAATGATGAGTCCATTGTTAATTGTGAAACAAGAAATCTTGTCCATTATTTATGTAAGAGAAGAAATATTTGATTTAATAAGAGTAACTTTGTTCTTGGTTAGATTTTGTAAAATATATTGTATAACAATGATTAGTAGGATCTATTTTAATAACAACAATTGATAAGAAGACTCTATTTGAATAGATTAGATAAGATTACCATATATCAATACCTGACTAGTTAATAACACTCTTAATATAAAAAAACACTCATATTTTAGCATACGATAACTTTTACAACAACTTACTCATTTTTGATATAGTTCTTGATACATAACTAAAAAAATGTGACTTGTCAAAGAAAATCTGAGTATAACTCGTAAACACACAGTTTTAGCAAAAAAAAAAAAAAAAAACTCGCAAAACACAGTAAAAAAATTTCTTTGACTTTAGCCCTGGTGTGTTTGAGAAACCGTAAGAGACAAAACTTCAGGCATCGAATCCATCGATGGTCCAACATTGACCTCTCAGATGAATTGTGAAGCCAAAAAAAACATCATAAAAGCTGGTCTCACATGTAAGGTTTCGCCCCTCTACGTCCAGAGTCCAGAGGAATCTCTTCTTCTTTTTTTTTTCTTTTTCTAAGCATGTTAATTTCATTTAAAATGAAGAAAATGTTACATAAAGCTACCTAATAAAGAGGCTCCTTGGCAAAAAAAACGAAAAAAACAAGGAGACATTAACAGATCACTCAAATTGACAAAATAAGCCTGAAAATAAATTACAGAGCAGGTCAACGAATTCAAGGGCCCAAGATATCATTGAAGAGCTTCCTGTGGGGAAAATTCACCACACAAACTCGCCGAAGCACTCTCTGATGTACTTGTCGTAGTACGTTAGAAAATATGAGTTTGTAGATCTATAGAGAACAGAAGAAGAACACGGAATTATAGAAGATAGACACAAGAAATTGATATCCCAGGGTTCACCTATATGTAGTTACGTCTCTGGGGCCTGGCAATGAGGCAATTCACTATAATCTCAAATACAAAGACATAGCACCTCTCTCTCTCTCTCTCACAAGCCACAAGTCAGCTTGCTTGGTCACATCTGGACCTTTTGGACCATGCCAGTACAAAGACATAGCACATCTCTCTCTCTCTCTCACAAGCCACAAGTCAGCTTGCTTGGTCACATCTGGACCTTTTGGACCATGCCAGGTTATAGAGAAGAATGCACACGAGCTCCTCTTATATAGTAGGAGTTTATTACATTAACCTAGTTGGATTAGGGCATTCGCCTCTTTCCATAAACCTATTAGGAAATATTCCAAAATACTTGCAATTTCCATAACTCCATGAGAATTAATATTTCCAGGAACCTATCACCTTCAGTAAAGTGATATTTCATTTTCCTAATATAACATTCTTGTCTTGATTTAAGTTATGCGATCTTGTTTGATTTTCATCACCAAATCTTGACTGATGAAGTCCCTGAAGTATTCGCTGGCGTAGTTTCTGAGGTAGTCTCTGACGTAGTCTCGAATCCCAACACTTCCGATGCTTACGGACGTGGAGAGTGTTGATCACTTGTCGGTTGATGTCTCGGAAAGCATTTGCAAGAGGGAACCAAATCTGGTTGTGGACGACGTACGTTATTCCGTTGCATTTCGCATTTCGTTGTACATCGAAGCTCTAGACGTTGTTAGATGACCTGGCGCAGAACAGAGCAAGCCAACGTGTTTTAGAAATTTACATGTTATATACGTGTTTATTTGTACATTGAATCCATGAGTCAAGAAATAAGGAGATACCTGTTGCTAGATATTCAGAAGCGACGTAATCATATGTACCGATGACTTCGGTTGTCACGTGTGTTTGGCCCTTCTCTGGCCAGTCCAAAGTCTGAGAGTATTTGCTGCTTTGAAGTCTGAATTAAGAAGAATCCTGAATTAAGAAGAATATTTGCTACTTTGAAGTCTCTGTAAATGAATTGGTCCTTAGTTTCATGCAAAATCATACCCCTCGAGTATGTACATTGGAACCTCCTAGAGTAACAAGAATAAATGAATTGGTCCTTAGTTTCATTAAATCATACCCCTCGAGTATGTACATTGGAACCTCCTAGAGTAACAAGAATTCAGTTAGTAATGCAGAGAAAAACAGTCAGTTTTGCAAACAAAAAATTTTCAAAGCTACCAGTAGGCATATACATTGATAGACCGACTCTTCCCATGACTTTTTATTAATCTTGTTTTGTTTTAAAATATTTTACTACATTATCTACTTTCTTTTTTGCCGACGAAAAAAATTATACATTTTTTTATTAAAGAACTGAATTAGTTAGTTAGTGGTGCAAAACAATACAGTTTTACCATACTATTACGTCACTCTCACTAGTTTCGTACTGTTAGGGTTTAATGTTATTAAAATTTAATTTTTAATGTTTATGATTTAAGGTTTAAGATTTATGCTTTAGTGTTTTGATGACGGCGTTAACAATATTAAAAAACAATTTTTGGTAATTACTACTATTTTTATTTATTTTTAAAACATAATATAATTTATAAAATTCTTATTATTTTTTTTCCTTTTTTTGAAAAATATTAAATCTAAAATAACTAAATCTTATTGGTTGTTGAACCTGCAAATTCATCTTAGAGAGCGAACCCAAGAATTTATCTATATAATGGTGGTGCAGTACTATCTTTCATGAGGTTTTACTTTGATGGTATTTTTTTGAAAACTGTCCACTGATAAATTGTATTTCATGTGATCCCTCACTAAAAATGCGTATGGGCTACAGCCATGTATACAGTGGAGGAGGTAGAGAGATGGGAATAGGAGCAGGTGCCCAGCATGAATTATTGGAACTATTTTTTTATTGATTTTTGAAAATTTTATGAATAAGTGTTCAAATCTTTTCTAATTCCTGCCATGATTTTAAGTTTAAACTTTATATTCTGGTGAACTGGTTCCGTCACTGCATGTATAAACAATTTTAACAAGAGTATTTTTAAACTTGATACAAATACTACAAAATAGTAGATATTCTCTCATATGCCATTTTTTGTTTTATCATATATGTAATGTAGTTTGAAAAGATCTTCTTAAGAAATAAGTATGTTGTGGGAAGGGAAAAAGCTACAATAGTAAAACATAAACAAGAGTGACAAAACCGAAATTAGGTTGTGGCATCATATTTGCAGCTTTTTGTGCTTCTTTTGAGTGCATAGGGTCAAATCACCCCATACTCCCATAATCAGAATCCTCCAATCCTTCAAGATGTTTATTTAGAGCATTCCTTCAAGATGTTTTATAAGTGGAAATGGCAGTTTCATCGATCCTCTGTCACAAAATAATTAATTACTTTATAGTTTGTGTATATAGTAATATAATAATCAATGATAGCAGTTTTGAAATTATTATTTTCATCTTTTTGAAGCCCATAAAACTCATATTATGGTTCCTTATATATTTTCTTTTCTCAAAAGGTTCGTATGGCCCTCGACGAGATATGTCGCCAACACCAAAACTAGCTAGTGGAGATATGTTCTTGGACAGTTTGAGAATGAATCAAAATCACTTTCGGTACTCTCTCTCTCTTAAATTTCTGGATGTATCAATTTAATCCCTTGATAGTGTCCAAATAAGAACTTATTGTTTTTTTTTTTTGAAACACAAATAAGAACTTATTGTTATTTTCTAAGATTTGTAAAGTTTCTTCTTCTTTTTTTGTAAGGTTTCTTCTTTAACTAGCTATATATAACATGGAATTGTTAAGCGATATGTAAATGGTACAAGGTTATCGTTTTTTTCATGTAAGATATCTGGTTATGACATGTTTTAAATTACTAAAGACAACAATAAAGGAAGGCTACAAAATAAACATAGCTAAGTCTTTGGGTGAACAAACCCTAACAGAACTATAAAAAGAGACAAACAAAGTAACTGAAAATAGGCAAGGTTCTATATAGGAAACAAGCGAATATTTATGACCGAAGCAGAAGTGACGAACTTGTATCATGAAACATTTATAAAGATCATATATAGAAAAATCAAATCCGTACTATTATTATTATAGTAATAAAGAAGAAGATAGAAATTATTGGGTAAGTAAGCTTCTGATTAAAGCAGCTTGAGCAGTGTCTGTGTTTGCGAGTAACTCAGATAGTCTCTCACTTAGATCGTCAACCTCTCTATGCAGATTCCTTATGTAGTTGCACGTCTCTTGTAACACTCTCGATGCTGAAACCTGTCAATATATGCATGTGTACATCATCATTTTCATGCCATATATACAAACATGTTGTAGCTAGTTAAAACATAGATTTAACTTGCCTTGTCGGAGCGACGACTGTTCCTAAGTTCAGGAAGAAGCTGCTGCAACTTGATAATGAGATCGTTGATCTGATCTTCTGAGATCCCTGAGGATTGTCTCGAACGTGATCTTCTTCCTGACATATTTTTTTTGTTTGAATATCAATTCAAAAGTAGTAAGAGTTATAGATACTGAAGATACTAATCAATGAAACAGTTTATGGAGTTTAGGATCACAGACAAGTTACGCCGGAAAAAAAGAGAGAGAGAGAGGGAGAGAGAGAGAGAGAAGATGAGAGTATGAAGGAAACAAGTGAAGTGACGGTTCTATTTATGTAGTTTTTTTTTATTATTTGTTTATCAAAAATATAAACAAACAATGAGGCCTTTCTTATTTAAAATTTAAATTTATATATGCGAATCTTGTCTTTCAAGTATTGAAATATGCACCTCCTGACACCTTTTGTTATAATAGATCGCTTTCAGAGAATCACATAATTTTAACATATAGATCTAAAGTTTGACATAATGGTATGTATAATAATCTTATGGTTGAGAGATCTAGCCAAATCTTGTTTTGGAAAATCAAAACTATATCATCAAATTTATTGAATGTTATGAGCTTTGTGTTTGACACTCGCAAAACAGATCATAGACGTCATGTAACAGAAATGAACAGGCATACGGTAAGAACTTAAAAATGTTTCTAAATGAAGATATCAAATTGAATTTGTGCGCGCTTGTCAAGAGAGTATTATACTTTATAACTATAGGAAGCCTATCCATTCCTCGAAACACAACTTCTTTTATAATATTCATAAAATCGACACTATCGATGTTTAGGTTTTCGCTCTACCACGTCCACACGTACTCTTAAATTCAAATTATATGGCATTCTAATTGAAATGTCCTCTTGTAAAATTCAAAGAATTAATTCTGGAAAATTATATTTCTTCCATGGATTGAAATCGAAATGTTGACAGCAAAACTGAAGTATCATATGATATATTACTATTTAATTTGGAAATATCTTGATCTAATTTTTCCTCTACATTACTTTCTTTCTTTGAGTTATTATATGAAATTGTATCAGAGATACAAAGTTATATATAAGTACACAAACTAGATACAAAAGTTATCATGTTGACAAGGGAACTAAAGGCATGATTAATCCCGGTTTCTTCCCCGGAGTTTTTTATTCATGATTTGATATTTTTTATTTTTTTGTATATTTTTTTGACTAAAAACGATTCTTATATCTCTTATTAAAAAGATAATTCTTAATTTTTTTAGTTAAAATCTAAATAAAACTAAGAAATGTTTCTTAGCCAAAACTCATAATCGAGTTAAGAAACCGGGGTTAATCATGGCTTTAAGAAGATTTCGTATTTATATTTTAAATATTATAATATCGACACAAATTGTGTTATTTTCAGTGAAAAACTAAAATTTTAATGGTAAGCATAATGTACCACAAATTCTTGGACTCTGGTTGTGGTACCTTTTTACTACACAAAAGAAAAAATGAAAAAGCGACTACTTACTAAATAGTAATACATGCTCAGTCATTGGTCTTTCATTTACTATCTAAGCTTACATTTTAGCTCACATATTCTTAAATGGCTTACATATTCTTCTTAAATGGCTTAACATTCTTAAATGTTGAACAGAAAAACGCCGATATATTCTAAAAACCATATACCGTATTTTTTATTGTTACGACGTGCGTATAATTATATAGTTTATACGTGTATATATAAACGTATAATGTCTTACGTATACAAATTGGTGTAAGTCTATAAGGAAAATAAGTAAACTAAACAATCGTTGTCGAGTGATAAAATGAGATTTGAAAGTGTTAAACATCTCAGAATTAAAATCTACCATTTCAAATTTATGGATTAGTAAGTTAATCGGAAACTTTGGATTATAAAAAAAAAAAGAAGCCAAGGTTTGACTGGTCAAAAGGTTTCATACACAAACACACGCCCATGTTATTTGATCAAACAACACACACGTGGCATTTCGAGAGACGCGTATACTTACACCGACCGACGTGAACACTTAATTCATATCAGCTGATTTTTAGTTTATTAATTTCTATGCACTAATCTGCTAAAACAGAAATCGTGTAATTTCCTCTTCGACACGACATCAGTTTACTGTTTAAGCATTTCTTATTCGTTACATATTGTAATTTTATATTACGCAAAACTAAAAAGTAGGCTGAGTATCAACCAAGCAAACATTACATACATTGTACAAGTGTTTTTTAGATGCATAATTTAACATTCTTTCAAGCCAAATTTTAGCAAAGAAAACATTCTTTCAAAAAAAAAATTTACAGACAAATTTCTCCCAACTTTGTGTTTTCCTAGAAAGAGTTAAGTTTGTATCTTTTTCTTGCCAACTACTTTATGACACTGTGTTTTCGAGCCTGAAACTACAGTTTTTTTACTAAATACTGTACATGATTTTCAGCTAGAAATAAGCGTAGAAGAAAATAAGGAAATATGTTTTGAAGAGATAAAAGTAAAAAACGATAAAGTCTAATGTAAACTTGAAGTGTGAGCTGTGGAGAACGAAACAACAAATCTCGGATTTTAATACATTGGAGAAATATGTGGCGATATATTTTTGATTCATTAGATGCAAATTTCTTGTAATTTGAAAAAGAACCGACCCTTTTCGATAAATCTTCTAGAATGACAACTGTTAAACTTATCCCAAAAAACTCAAATCGTATTTTCAAAAAAAACTTAATTGTAATTGGTGTAGTGTACAGACTGAACTCCGTTGTCATAACCAAAACGGTAAAAACTGGTGATGAAAATAGGGTTTTAATAAATATGATATCATTTTACTGTATTATTTTCTCTAACAAATGGTTATACATATTATATCAAACTATTTTCTTTTAAATCACACATATGAATTTGTCACTCTATTATTTCTGTAGATAAGCCATTAGAACTAGCATTGTTCTTTATCAAAAAAAAAACTAGCATTGTAACTAACCTTAATTTGTTTGAAACATATTCCAAGATCAGTTAAATTATACACATAAATTACGAAAGATAGTTAAAGATTAGAGACATCTTCTCAATAATTTTGTATCAAATCATTGACCAATATGATATATCTTCTCCATATTTCATATCAAATCATTTAACAAATATGATATATCTCTTGGATAGGATTGAACATGATGAGAGAACTATCAGTATCTAGAGAGAAAAAAGTTTGAGTAGAATTCTTGAACAATTAGCGCATGAGCATACATATATATATACAAGGTCAACTTACCAAAACAATCAATTGCAAATTTTCTTGGCTATTAAAAAGAACTTAAATATATTTAGAAGTAGCACATTAGAGAGGTAGATCAAATAGTACATTTTATATTAGTTATATATTATTAGAAATAAACAAAGAGAGCTAGTCAGATGTGTTAAATGGAGGTCAGCGTGTCTCTCGCGGCACATGATCTCTAACTGGACAGCGAAGATTAAGCTTTCTTTCACGAGCATTCCATTCCAAATTTTATTACGATCCTTATATTTTCAGTTAGAAAGTTCAAATCCCTTTGTTTTAGTCTCTTTGCTGCTTGTTTCGGTTTATCTAGTTCCCTCGTTTCTTATGTTCGTTTCTAATTTAGATTAAGAAACTAGTGCGCCGATTACTAAATTAGGTAACCTATAATTTTATCAATTCAATGACTATATCTTGGTGACATTTAATTTTGTTTAGCAGATTTGGTTATATATATGAATAACAAATATAACTGTGGAAACTCTTTGATATACTAGTTGTTTAGACACAAATAATCAAGTAACCACACAACTATTTTAGAAAAAAAGACACAACTATTTTAGAAAACCATTAATGAAGGATTTTTTCCATAGATGTAGAACATGCATTTTTAAATAACAGATTAAATATAAAAGTATTTGAGTAAAGAAATTAATTAAATATTTTTTTGTTACTAGTATAGAAAATATATGTTACCTACAATTATATATATATTGGGTAATAATTTATTGTCAACAAATTTTGTAATAGTATATTAAATTTTTAAAATGAATATTATGTATACAATATTAAATAATACGAATATGATTTTCTTTTGTCAGACGAATAAGATGTGATCTGCGTTTAATTCTTAAATCTTAATTAAGCTCAGGTGTTGTCTCTCTCCTCTTTAACACCGACCAAAACAAGCTTAATCGTATAGTATTGCTTAAAAAACGTGACTAGCTAGAGCTAGGTATATACATTGCTCATTTGCTCGTAATCGTATCATAATATCACATCAATTTATTTTAGAACATAACAATAATCAATAATCACCTAGCAGCATAATTTTTACGCTCTGTACTATTTCCCTTTAGCTTAATACTAATTTTGATCAATAGTATAAATTATAAACTGTATGTGGCGAATAGTTTGAAGTTGAAAGGGCAAACTCCTTGTAAAAAGAAAAACTAAAAAGAAAGAAAGGGTACACTCACAATGCGATTAGTTATTAGTTTGTGACTTGAGATGAGTCCCAAAGGACTATAATTTCTGATTTGGACGTGAAATTAATCAAACTGAAAATTTGTCCTCTTTCCAATGCATTTGCGACGAATAAATGAAAACAAAACCAGACAATTCTTAGAAATATCAATCTAAGTATTATATCGAAAATTAGACAAATGAGAGTATAATATATAAAAAAATATCTAATTCTAATTAATATGAGTATTTTTGGAAATAAATCTAAAAATAAACCATGTGAACTTGTATCATAAGTGCAAAGTAGACAATATCGTATTAGTGAACAATAATAAATTTAGACATGGACTTTCAATAATTGATATCAGAACGGTTTGACGAAAAGTCTGCAAAAAACCAAAAATATTATTCGAAAATATGAATGGTACTCATCGAATTAGAAATATGAGGTATGTGGCAAAGATCAAGTGTATGATCCTGGAAATTCAGTTATGGGAAGATCATCGTTAATTCACTGGAAGAAAGACACAAAGTGAATGTGGTCTTCAAGGGGAAAATAAAAAATATCAAGCTAAGTTTTATATCAGAAAACATTTTGGAAATAAATCCAAAAATAAATTTATGCATATTTGTCTCTTTAATCTAAAGTTGACAATATCGTATTGATTACAACAATGAGTTTGGCCATAGATTCACTAAATCCCAATAATTATGTTTCTGTAGACTATATAAGAGCACCCCCAGTCGGGGTTGCTCTAACACTACGATTACGCATTCACATTGTGCAAAAGAAGAATGTCGCAAAATATTATATGTTCACGACGTGGTATCATGCATGTGTTGTGACTGGAACTAAGTTCCCTGAAAATGCTATATCTCTTGCACATTATAACTGATCACCATTCTTCATAAACAACCAAAATTAAGACAGTATAGGTCGCCCTGGGTAACGTGTCTGATCTAAACAACACAAATCAATTCTTGGTCGCTCTACGTCATGCAGATTCGTTTTCTATGTTACAACTTGGAACCTAGACCTCGGTTGTCAACATTTTAATATTAACATGATCTAATACGTCCACCATCGTAAGATTCTTTTTTTTTTCCTTTCACAATTTGCAACTTTTTAGATTAACCTTAATTAATCAATAATTAATCTTCTCTTGACTATTCGGAGCATCTTAAGTAATAAGAAAACGTGGTTTCTGCGGACTTTATGGTGATTAGTCTTTGAACCTTAAAAATTTGAGATCACATCATTTTTATCAAATTTTTTCTTTTTTGTTAATTATGTTTAATGATTGTAATTAGCCTCATAAACTTTTTTACGTGGTCCCATGCGCCACGAGACAAGAAAAGAGTTTTAAAGCAAAATAGTTACTATATAGTTTGTGGTGGTAACTATTTAGTGTCACTAGCTGCTTTCCGTTTCTAAATAAATATCACTTTGATATTTTTACATAGATTAAAAATGTGATGGAAGTATATTTAAATTGTTATTAATTATATTTTTTTAATCAATAGTATTTGAGATAAATAAAATTATTTATAAAATTAATTCAGTTTGTAATTAACTTTTAGATAAAAGTAAGTATAATTTACATTGAAATTGTAAAGCGATATTTTTAATGTAACAAGAAAAATTAGAATAATAAACCTAGAGAGTATAAACCGAACGCATATATTTTAGATGCTGAAGGTGTGGTCCTATCTTAGGTCATAAGAAGTAAAATCAAGCGGTAGGTCAAATAATAGCATAATAATACATTTGATACATAAAAAAGAGAAATGATACTATACCGTATAGAAAATTCACAATTAGCCAAAACCAAGGCTATTGCAGTGTGCATCTGTAGGCTATAAATTTCAGTGAAACTAAAGTAAAACGCTACTAGCCTACTAGTAATACTATTATTTTCAGGAACCAAACATAAATTTAATTTACAGGAAAAGTTGAAATGTGGCAGTCAATAAACGGGCTAAAGCCTTAAAAACAAATCCAGCCCATTACTAGAAGTTAGCAGGTTAGGGTCGAAAATGGGCTTCATGACCTAGGTTAGGTCTGACATTTTAACCTAGACTCGAAAATCTGAACCAGAACGGATTCAAAAGTAACCGATCTGAATCCAAATCAAAAATTTACAAATAGATATTAGATCCAAATATTTAAGACCCAAAAGACCCGGATCCAAAAGTAACCAATCCGAGTCCGATCCGACGATCTGAACGCCCTGATCTAATCTAGGTTGGTTTCAGTCCAGTCCCAAAGATTTTTGTTTCTGTTTTCTGAACAAAACATTTTTCTTTGCTTTTTTTACTAAAATATCTATGCTTTGTTAATCTTTTAAGCCATGTTCTAAAACTCGCCGCCTAGGGCTGCCTACTCGCCGAAAATTCGCTGGGCAGACTGAAACCGCCAGGATTAGGTTGAAATCGGCCAAAAAATCGGGTAGTGTGAAAAAAATTTGTTTTTCTTAGCTTAAACTGTACAGATCGAAAAATATTGCATAGATTTATCAATATTTTGTATAGATCTAGCAAAAGAATGAAGAAATCAGTGTAAAACGACAAAAAAGAAAAGAAAACGCAGCCGCCATGGTTAGGTTTAAGGTCGAAGCAAGGAAGAAGATGAAAAGAAAATATCTGTTTTGCCCTTCATTAAAACTGAATCAAAAAAATGACAAAAATAAGGAGTGGAGATTTGAACCCAGGCATACAACAAGGATTACAAAGACGCTGGCCACTAGACCACTTTAGGTTTTTGATATTCTCTCAAGTTATGTTATATATATACCGATAATTTAAATAAAACTGTAAAAATTCCGCTCCGCGTAATTTCCGCATACTCCCCGATTTTCTCGTTAGGCACTAGGCCCGACCAGACCGCCCGACTAGCGCCTAACGAGTTTTTGAACAGAGCTTTTAAGTTCTATAATATTTTTTTCTAAACAGAAATCAGTAATACGTGGTGAATACAGTTTCACGAAAATTTAGAAAAAATATTTTAATTTATAGTCAATCTTTCACATTTACAGAAAGCACTTTCATCATTTTTGGAAGGGAGTTCTTGATCATATCCTGAGCCTATTAGCGACTCTCGTAACTTTGTATTATCGGTGTTTATGGATGAAATCCTCACCATTTGTTCGGCGGTTATGTATGCCAATTGGTTGAACGTTAAATCTCTAATAATTCTGTCTGATTCTCAATCCTCAATAAAGTTATTGAAGGAAAAAATGTTATGTTCCAGCTTTATTTGACATATTGTTCGACGTTTATCACTTTTTTTTGTTCAAACTCTGATTTTCATTAGGTAAACTTAGAGTGGGCTCAAGGCCCATAAGGCCTGTTTTGCCAAAGAGTCTGCAGAAGAGTTTGAGGCTCTTGGAATAAAACGAAACGCGACAGAATTAAATGGGGTAGATAGATAGTTAATGTCTCTAAGCGTGCTGAAGATCTCCAATTTCATCTCCTTTATGTTGATTGTGCTGATCAGAATTTGCGAATCTGAGAAGATGGTGATGGAGTCAAGACCACGAGAGAGAGCAGAGGTTATAGCCGCAACTACGGCCAAGGATTCCGCCATTAGGGGCGACTCTACAGAGAGAGAGGCCGCTGTGTAGGATGTAGAAGAAACCAGATTATCAATGATCCAACCAAGACCTGCATGTCCAGAGGAGGGTCTCCACGCTGCATCGGTGAAGATTGAGATCCCATGGAGGTTAGGGTTTGGTTCGATTCTGATCAAAGGCGTCGACTTTGTGGGAGATGGGGGACTTTGAACTAGCATCCATTCTCTAGCATCTGAGATTGCCTTCGTTACGGTTTCCTTCGGAGTGAAGCTTCTATTCTGGAAGATCAACTGATTGCGCGCTATCCATAGATTCCAGATGATCCAGGAAGCAATGGTTCCTGATTCTAAACCAACTGGAGGCAAGGGGGTTATCTTCCTAACGCTTTCCCATCCCATGAGAGTGGTTGTGACCAATTCTGTTCTCATAGCGTTGATCGTGAAACATGTATATTCCTAATCGCAGCGAAAGGGCAAGTGAAGAGGAGGTGCGTTACTGTTTCAACTCCCTTGCATCGGATACATAGAGGTGAAACATGTATATTCCTAATCGCAAATTGCTCTCCCACTGGTAGAGCCCCATGGAGCGATTTCCAGATAAAGAATTTAACTTTTTCTTCTATTTTCACCTTTCAGACGTTTGCAAGCCAGTCAGTGGGAGAGCTCAACTCAATTGTTTCAGACTGGGATCTTTCTTCAGTCAGCACTAGATATCCCGATCTTGTAGTGTATTCACCATTAGGATTCTTCAGCCATACCAGTTCATCCTCGTTACTCGTTTTGCTGAGTTGTAGCCATAGGATTTGTTCCTTGTGGAAAGGTAATATCAGCTCCAGTTTTACCGCATCCCAATCCTTTGTATTTTCTTTGTTTTCTTGTAAAAGATCTGAGACTTTTAAATCTTTGAATCTTTCAGGGGCTGGTCCAAATGGTCTCTGCTGATCATAATGCGAGAGCCATGGGTCATTTCACACGCTAATTTCCGTTCCATTTTCCACCATCCAGCCCATTTGTTTCTTTAAGAGGTCTCTGCCAATGAAGACACTGCGCTAGAGCCAGCCTTCGTTTGAGTAATGTGATGACTCACTAACAAAGCCAGCCTTCTCATTGTTAAACTCATCATTCTAGAGTATAGACTTTTTATTATATTATGAAACTAGGGTATGCCCGCCCTACGGGCGGGATATATTTTATTTGTAATTTTAATTTTTAATTTTTGTATGATTTTATAGTTTGTGTTTTAGGGTTGAATTTGCAAAAGATAGATATGCTAAGATTTTGATTTGTATAAAATTTAAGTGATAAATGAAATTATAATCATTTTACTTAAGTTTTGATGTTTGCTTGTTTTTTTTAATTTGTATTTACTTTTTTTATTTGTTGTCAATCTTATCTGAAATGGCCAATCTGAACTTTTTTCATCTACATATATTGAAATGATAAAATTTGTGTATAAATTTGTGTGTCATATTTACTGTTTAGTTTATCCATATTTTTGTAAATGTGTTGATCTTCAAAGTTATTTTTTGTTTATTTTATCATGTCTTTGAACTTTCTAAGAATACTGTATTTTGCTATTTTCCACCCCAAGTTAGTTTTAATAGTAAATATATAGGGAAATTTGGGAAAAGGGAACAAAACAATTATGACTTTGTCTCCTTAGAATTAAAACCAAAATAATTGTCCCTATAGTACAAACAATAATGTAAATATCGTTTAATCATTTCTGTTAATTTCTAAATATAATTATTAAAAAACTAAAAAGAAAACAGAAAGTATCAGAAACATGTCGTCTACTAGGATTCTTCTTTCTCTCCAACGAAGAGGCCATTAGGTTTCGCCATCAACACCTTCTCCGCCGTATTAGTTCTTCGGAGACCTTTAACTCATCGTCACATCTCTCTGTTGTCCTTCTTCTTTCTCTTTTCCTCTCTAAACACCAGAAATTAGAATCTCTTTGTAATCTCCGGCTACAATTGAAGTTGTTCAAGCTCGGGAGAAGCTTCTTGTCGCTGATTAAGAACAAATAGGTGTTTGATTTTCATCTTGGTTCTTCTTTCCCCAAAATTGAAGGTAGGGTTTTGAGATCCCCTTTTCGATTTTGATTTTTTTTTTTTTGATTTTGTTGATGTGCATGTGTATTAGTAAAAGATTGAATAGAGTAGAAACGCAAATTAATGGCTCACAGTGTATATTTTTGAGATTCTTCTGTGTACAATTTAACATGTTAAGTTAGAATTGTTGTGGAATATCATTATCATTCGGGGTTCTGATGCCTAAGTGACTGGTAAGGAGTTGGATTATTGATTATTTTGAAGGAGAAACTCTTGGTTTAGTTACGTATTAAGTCATTGTTCCCCCTTATAGTGGTTTGACACCTAAGTGTGATGTGCTTCTAATGTGACCTCAACTATAGCTCAATGAGTTCTGGCCTTGTTGTTTCTACTCACCATAGTTATTATTTTTCTTTTGCTGGAGTTGTTTACCGACTAGACTAGCAAAAAAAAAGATCCAGAACTCTTTTTGATGGTGTTGGAGATGCTTGTGACGTTGCAATTTTGGGTTAGGTGACTAATGGTTGGTTGCATATAATTTTGTTTGTGCTTATCTATGGTAGAAAGGGGCTTAGAATTGACTCTTTTGAATTGTATATTTGTTAAGACCTGTTGCAAAATTTTGTGATACCAAGTTAATGAGTTTCTTGAAGAACTATTGTCTGATATGTCTTTGCTCTGTATGCTAATATCATGAGAGAAGTGATACTAACATGTGGATTTGTTCTCAGGAGGCTTGCTGCCCATGCTTCTCAAAATTAATAAGATAAGGACGAGGAAGAAGAGAGACTCATGTTAGAAAAGACTAGAGAACTCGACGAATTTGATCAGCAAAATATCATTTTTTTTAGTTATTCTTATATATATGATCCTTAACTCTATTATTTAGCATTGGATTTAAATCTCTTATTTAGCATTGTATCTCTTTTTAGGTTTCATACACAATAACAAACAAAGGCATACATGATATGAATTTAATGGTCTTATTTGACTTTCTTATTAAAGGTTATTTTAGGAATTTTTTTTTAAAATAAAAATGTAGAAGGGGAGAATCGAACACTTCACCTGGGTATTTATAACTACAACATAAACCACTTACACTACTCGAAACTATTGAGATTAGTGGCTGATTAGAAACTTAAATAAAATAGGGATGTAAATTTACATCTATCAAAATCATGGTTGGCAAGAAAAACTAAAATTTAGGGAACAAATTTTTAAAAAAAGGGAAATAAATAAGATTTAATAGATTTAGGTAATATTTTTTGACAGTTATTTCCTAGATTTTCGGATTCTGTTAAAAATCCGGTAGAACGAACTTACTACAACCCGTAGAATATGGATGACATGGTAGAACGAGTATACAGAGAACGTAGACAAACGAGAGGTAGGAAGAAAGTATATTCTTCAGAGGAAGACATAAGAACATTTATTAGCGTTTACTATCTACGATTTTCACAGAGAGTAGTATATAATGTAGATTATGTATTCTACGTTTGTAGACTCAACTGTTTTTGGTGTATTTAGCAGTCTACTATGGGTAGATCGTTGTGGCTGTAGTAGAATGCATATTATGAAACGTCGTAGATGGTAGATCTGATATAATAACAACTTTACCCCATTTTTTAAATAGTTATTCCAAATATGTTTTTATAAAACTAATATTTTTCATAAATGCACATAATTGAGTACTTCATTTTCATATTTTTGTAAATTATTTTGTATTGTAAATTATTTTATATGAATTTTTAAACTTTTGAAGGGTAGTGAAAGTCTAAAAATGGAAAAAATTGAAATCATTCTAAGGGGACAAAGTACTACTTGTTTTGTTCTTTTTTCCCAAATTTCCCAAATATATATCATGTTGATTTGACCCTCTTTGTTTGAATTGGGTGTAAATGTATATATATTATATTTAATATTTTGTAATATGTACATATATATAAAATATATAATATATGTATTTTGATTAAATTAAATTTATGAAAGGAAAGATTAGTACTTTTAATTATTAAATTTATTTCTGAAAAGTTTTATTTATCTTAACTTGTGATCGTAGTAAAATACATCTAATGAATGAGTAATAATAGTAGTGTTAAAAAAATGAATGAGTAATAACTTTTGGTTGTAGCTTTTTCATTTGGTGACTAAAGCACGTCCTCTTTGATAAAAATTCAGCTAAGACAAAAAAATTTGTTGATATAATCTAATAAGTTTGTCCATGTTGTAATTAATTTCAAAATAATGAAGATACAACCTAACTAATGATAGGAATGAAGATTAAAACTGCATGATCAGTTAATCATATATACAAAAAGGTGATTATGAGTTTATCAAACTTTGGGGTTTGTTTGATGACAACACAAAGGTTCTTAGGGAAATGAAACTTGATTAATATCACACTCTAATGTGACGTTTACGCTTTTGCCATCGTCTTAACATGGAAATCCAAAAGAAAATGCAACCTTGCAGTGTATCGTTTGACTGCTTACTCAAGGACAAACACAAAAAACTAACCCACATTGCCTTTATTCATCATTATTCAATTACAAATAATGCATACAAAAACATATATCACCATAACCTGGTATTTTGATACCAAGGAGAATCATCATCAGAATGCCATAACCTATTGTAAAACCACATGGTGTCAGCCTTAATAAACGTAACTTGTTCTTGTGCCATTCATATTGCCCATATGTCCACTTCTCTATCAAGATTATAATGTGAACAAAGCTTGCTTCTCTGTGGCAGAGTACTTAGGCTGAGGCTCAGTCATTCTGCAGAAATCCTATCACACATCAGAAATCTAATCAAAAGGTTGTTTGCAATGATCATAAGTCCTTTATTATATAGCTTAACTGGAGCAAATCCTTCCATGTTTCTTCCATCACCAATGGCTATATAGACAGGAGCTGATTGATCTTTGGGAACTCCTCTACCTGCAACCAAATTAGGATTAACATTAAAAGAAGGCACAATAACCCATGGCTCCACACCAGACATAAAGTTAGTAAACCATAAGAATCATTAACCTGGCCAGTTGCTTTCTCTCCGTTAACCTCCAGGTTCTGACCACATCTTATAGATTCATCTCCTAAGGGAATATTAGCAATCTCCTGGTAAGTAAGACACTGGTACATTATAAACAGGTCAGTAAATCTTTTAAAATCAGTAAAGTATTCCTGAAAAAGATAATTTGAAAGTCTATGCAAAGCTTCTCTCTTTATAAGTATTTATTTATACCTTGACTTATTCAATGATGACCAAGAGAACTGCAACATCTATGACAGTTCTATACTCTACACAGTTCAAAAACTCTCAAATCAGTCTTCTACTGAAAACGATTGATATGTGATCAACAAAGAAAACAATCTACACCATATGTTAGTCAACCAACGGTTTAGAGAGACTGTGTTTCATGTTCGGTATCTACATATCAAAATCAAATCAACAAACCCATTCCGATCACGGGAACTAAGTTGATACCTGCCGAAACCATTGTTACTGTCACAGATCGAAATTAAATCAAACTGCTCCCTATCCCTGTGAACAAAAAGGAATCATAACGCAAGTGGTGAATAAACATATCTAAAATGAAACCAAATCAATTGAAAATTTGATGACCACAACGTTCGAGCCCGTGAAAGTGAGGAAAAGAACACAAATACTAACATGAGATGGCTAGGAGTAACATCCATGACCAGCCCGGCAGAAGCAACCAAATCTGGAATATACGAAGTTTTTAAGTTGATTATTGAACCCCACGACTGCAAGCAACTCCGCCGCGGAGTGACGGTCGGAAACCCTTTCAAGGGTCTGCCAATAAAAAGCTAGGAACAGAATATCCTTAGAATCCAGACGAAGCATATGAACTCAAGTGGAGGAAGACAACAAACCTAGGAATTAAGCAGCAACATATCGACTCCCATAACTCAGACTTTTTGATTACTGTTTAGATTTAGAACGAAGGATGACTCTAAAAGCAAGAACTCATACCTTTTTATATAGAACGTCCACCGCCTTCCAGTTTCAAACTCTCAAGAATCATATTTAATATAGATCATGGGTGCTCGATTAATGGATGGCTTTATGAGAGAAAGCCGTTACTGGTATCATCTGGTACGGGAAGGAAGACGAAAGATCAGTTGTGCGATGAGGATGGAGACCGCGCAGAGAGAGGATCTCGGATGGAGACGCGCAACCCCTAATACAAAACACGTCGTTTAATTAGATCTATCTTTTATATGGGCTTAAATAAGTATAGACGAAACCCAAAAAAAGATGCTCAAATAAGTCTTCATGATTAAATAAAACGCAGTTTTTAATGAATGGACACGTGTCGAAGTCTACTTACCCTATTATCTGACGTGGATGAAGGAGAAGAGAGTGACCTTTTCTTTATAGTATTAAGATTTTATTATGTTATGAAATTGTGTTTGATAAAAATAAAATAAATGTGTTTATGTAATTTGTTTGCGTCTAGTTAATAAATAAAACAAAACACGAACGTTAAAGCAATCTTGGCATAAGATTGGGGAAACTGACTAAACCCTTCACTCTCTCTTTGCCATCTTGGCATAAGAAAAGATAGTAGTAAAGAAAAGGGAATACTATAATTTTGATCAGCCCTTTTTTTTTTTGAACACAAATTGATCAGCTTTATACTTGATTTTATAATGAATAAATCACACCACTGGTTCATTCGTGACCGAAATAAATAAAATGCAATTCACAGCTCAAATATGCTACCAATTCAGCTAAAATGTGGAGAAAATGATGAATTATATGATCCCTAGCCTCATAGCTTGATCCCAAAAAAAAAAAACTCAGTTGAGTTTGGTTGATTCTGTCGGAATTTTTTTTGATGATTATATATTTGTTGAAATCATCGTTTCTAAACTGGGCTGTGTCTTTTTCTTTATTGCAGATCTTAAAATCGAATTCTCCGATAAGTGGTGAGCTTGATTTAATGAATTAGTCTCCCCCTGTTATAAAAGTTCACTTCTTTTTGTAGATTTAGTATCGAATTTGAGATCGGATGATTTTTTCTTGGATTCTAATGAATTGATTTGCTGAGCTGATAAACACTTTTAGGAAAGTTTGTGACTTTAACTTATCCTATAAACATATGATGTCGGAGCTAATCCCTCATTGGTCTCAACGTTACAATCATCTCTGTTGTTACTTTTGAGTTGGTTTTCAAACTAAAAAAAGCACATGACTTTGAAAGAGCAAGAACCTGTGGAATGTCATTATCATTGTGTCTTTCTCTCCTCTTTTGTTTCTTGGATGATTAGATTGATGTTGGAGGCTCCGAGTTATCTCGTCTCAAGGAACTTGCCATCTTCATATCAGGAAGAGAGCATGTGGAGGATATATAACGCACACTACATGCTTCAGCTCTACTTGAAGAAGCGTTATGGTAATACTCATGAAGAAGGAAGTTTCACTAGCAAAATGTTACTTGAGACGTTTATGGATATCATTCTGCTTGCTCAAACCTATCAAAGGTCTAACCAAAGTCATCAGCAAGGTGGTGGTGGTGGTGGTGGAGATCAACAGATTCCACCAGTAACTCTGCTTGACCAAAACGCGCTGCTCAACTGCTTAGCTCACTGCTCTTTATCTGATTTCAAGTCCATCGCCTCAACGAACAGAGCCTTCCGCTCGCTCATCAAGGACAGCGAGCTTTATAGGCTGAGACGAGCAAAGGGTATCGTGGAGCACTGGATCTACTTCTCCTGCAGGCTCCTTGAATGGGAAGCTTATGATCCAAACGGAGACAGATGGCTACGTGTACCTAAGATGACATTCAACGGATGTTTCATGTGTTCGGACAAAGAATCTCTTGCTGTCGGCACAGAGCTTCTTGTCTTCGGTAAAGAGATTATGTCTCATGTGATATACAGATACAGCATCTTGACCAATACGTGGACCTCTGGTACGCAAATGAATACTCCTAGGTGCTTGTTTGGATCAGCGAGTCTAGGCGAAGTCGCGGTTATAGCTGGAGGATGTGACCCGAGTGGGAAGATACTGAACTCTGCGGAGGTTTATAACTCGGAGACTGGGGAATGGACCGTCATACCGAGCATGAACAAGGCGAGGAAGATGTGTTCGAGCGTGTTCATGGACGGGAACTTCTATGTTATTGGAGGTATGGGAGAGGGAAACTCGAAGATGCTTATGTGTGGTGAAATCTATGATCTGAAAAAGGGGACATGGACTTTGATACCTAACATGTTGCCGGAGAGAAGCAACGGAGGAGGAGGAGGTCAGGGAAAGGAGACTTCCTCTTCCTCTGCAATGGCTGCTTCAGCGGCGCCGCCGCTTGTAGCTGTTGTGAAAGATGAGCTTTATGCTGCCAACTACGAGCAGCAGGAGGTGAAGAGATACGATAAAAGGTGTAATGTATGGAACAAAGTGGGGAACTTGCCGGAGAGGGCTTCTTCGATGAACGGTTGGGGGATGGCGTTTAGGGCTTGTGGGGATCAGTTAGTGGTCGTTGGAGGGCCTAGGGCACTGGGAGGAGGGTTTATAGAGATCAATGCTTGTGTCCCAAGGGAGGGTGAGTCTCTGCATTGGAGAGTTCTTGCTTCAAAGCCATCAGGAAGCTTTGTGTATAACTGTGCCGTTATGGGATTTTGAAAGCCATTTCAAAGCTATTGACTTGTTTATTAGGGTTCTTACATGTTACAGTTTTATTTTCATGATTGGGGCAAGAGAGTCTATATGTTCTTTTCATTGTCTCTGTGGGGTTATTGTTGTTCAGACAATACGGAACTGAACAAGTTTCAATAAAGTTTCTTAAAACGTTTCTTACAGAGCAGAGATCCACACACAAAGAAGCAAAAGCAACAACATCAAAGACATGAAACTTGCCTCACAAGTCTAAAACTAAAAGCTTTTGTAGTCCCCTTAGTACTGATACTCTTCCCCATACATGGTCTCATGCTGCGTATATCTTCTTGATTTGTCAGACTGCAGGGGAACAAAAGAAACACATTTTAGTAAAGAACCATGACATTTTTGGAACGAGACAGGTTAAGGAGAGAGAGAGAGAGAGAGGGCATTACGCGGCTTAAGATCTTCTCGAAGGCACCAGGTCCATTCTCTGCAATGTACTTCTCAGCAGCTGTCAACACATCGTCTGGCTTTCTGAAGATATCCATCTTCTTTGGCACATACCAAATGTTAATACTCTGTGGGTTAACAAACACAGGCCTCACAAAATGTTCGTAGACATAAGAAGCGCCGCTGAAGTAGGGAATCACAAGCCAGCAAGTCAAGATCAGCTTCAAGTAGGACCATATTGGTATCCTGTTTACACAATAGCATTGTCAGAAAAAAAAAAAAAAGAATTTAAGTGAGATTCACTTGTTTCAATCATCTTTTAACTACCATTCGATGAGTTTGGCGAATGTGAGCTCGAAGAGTGTAAGTAAGGAGTAAAGGACCCAATAAGTGAGCCATTGTTTGTCATCAGCGTGAGATTGAGTTTCAATCGCCCTGACTGAGGCATGTCTGGACATTGCAAGAATGAAGAAACACATTATTAGATCATAGCTGAAAAAACACATGATGAAACCAACAGGGAGAAATAGAGATTCACTTACAGTGGATAAACGAGGCTAACAACAGGCCTGCAACAAGAGATTTGCGATTAGTATCTCACTCAAACAAGACAAAGATTGGAACTTTAAACATGGGTTATGTCTAAAACAGAAACTAAAACACTGACTGTGTGTGATGGACTGAGCAGAAGCTACTCTGCAAAAAGAAACTTTGAGAAGGAGATACTAGATTAGAACATTGCCCAGCAAGAACATCGAAGTTCCTCAAAAGAACCTTGATGAAATTTCCAGCACCAGATCCCATTCTCTCAAGCTTGATTTGGCTCTGAACCTGATTTTTCCTCCACTTGAACACACTACTCACAGGAGATCAAGAGAGAGAGAGAGAGAGAGGGAATAATCAATCATGTGGTAGACCTGTTGAAAAGTTGTCAACTTTTTAATGGGTGAAAAAGACGAGATGAATAATAGAAAGCTTTTTGGAAAGTTGCCAAAAAAGAAAAAGGAAATTAACCATCTGGAAGAGATTGACACACAAGAAACCAAAAAAAGTTGCAAGCTTTGATATGTAATAAAGTTCTGTAATTTTGATGTATGTATATGGTTTCAGGACACTTGAATATAATATTTTTCTTGACTAAAAGTAAGGTGCCAGAAATTGAAGAATATATACACATGACGAACATGACATAATGGTTTTTTGATGTTAAAAGATACCATCAGATATCTTCCTACTCAAAAAAAAAAGTAAAACCGGATCCGGTAAGAAAATAAATATTAGCTCTTTGCGCAGCCAAGTGGGAACGATCGAACCTTCATTCTTCCTCCCAATGCAAGCGCTAGAAGATCGAACTCTTCTACATACCACAGCTCTGATACTATTGCCTGTATCAAATATTAAAAGACTTAGGTACGCATGTATGGTCAAGAAAGCTTAAGTTTTTTATGAGCTTTTACCTTGAATCCTCGGATTTGGTTATTTAGTTTTGTGACCAGTTCGTGAAGAACCTGGAGATGGTCACCAGAACCAGCCTGCTACAATCACTAAGTCAGAGAGATTGTGCAACTTTGGATTCTGAATTTCTAAACAAGAAGGAAAAAAAAGAAAGTTGCCTCGGTTGGAGATATAGGAGGACCAAGCAGCCTTGCTAATGATGTATGAAGAATTGCCGCATCGTACTGAAACACAAACAAACCAACACAAGTATATCAGACCAAGTGGTTCGTGTCCATGAGAGATGAATGTGTATATATGTAAGTTCATGATATGGATATATTACAAGTTGCTTCTCTGGTGCACGTGGAAGCACGGATCTTAGTTTTGAACGGATGGTTATGGGATCATCTCCAGAATTAACCTGGTGAGAGATGAAAACAGGCTATAAAGCAGTTGTTGTTACAGGAGAAAAAAGGTGAGAAGTCATGGAGAATGAAAATTACCTTCCAGCATCCAAGAAGAACACCTGTTGAGGTTAAGAGAACTCTATCCAATACAATCTCCAAAGGGCAGAGCTTGTTAGCAACTGCTTTAACAGCAGCTACTTCTGCTTCAACCTGATCACATCACAAGAGAAGCTCAAGAGACTAGAATCTTCACAAGGTTAAAGTTCCTGCTAGAAATCAAAGGTGAAAGAAGAAGACCTCATCTTCGGTAGCTGGAACGGAGACAATATGATGGGATGCATGAAACATGCTGAAGTGGTACATGTTAGAGTCCTGAAACCAGATGGCTAATAAACAAAACAAAACACAACTCATATATCTGGTACTTAGTTATCCACAGCAGTGTGTTGAAAAGAAAAAAAGGAGAAGCAGGCTTACTGTTTTCGAAGTAAGGACTGAACACACTCTTCACGGCTTTCCTGAATATAAAAGGACACCTTTTAGAGTTTTGAATGAAACAGTATCAACTTGGATTGAGGATGGGGGGAAAGATACACACTCACGAGACAGGGAGAGAGTAATCTGTGCTGAGATGTAACACATTAGCTCGCACAGGTGGATTTGCAACCTATACACAAGTAAACTAAACATTTTATAGACTCAACTTATACGGTACCTTTAAGCTATAAAATACAAAAACTATTCACTTCACAATAAGATGTTACAATCTACATTTAGGACAGGTGATAAAAGGCCATCGTCGAGTGTGAAGAGATCTGAAAGTGACAATGACTGAGATGTCTCGCCTTGTTTAAGGAACTTGGGACCATTTTCCTGTAAATCCCGTTCCATCTTATCATACAACCTTGCGCTTCGTTCCGCATAGGTGGCAATGGGATCTGGAATATCATAACAGCACCAAAGATAAACGACCTTCCAAGTTCCAACTAACTATCTTACTTGAGAGATAGATAAAAACTAAATAAAAGAGATTATTAACAAAACGCATAACAAGTTCCCAAAAGAACATGCATTGGTTTTAGCACAGGTTTCACTCTCTGCATCTCTGAAGTTTCTGGAAACATACACTTGGTTCCAATCAACAAGAAACATGTTGAGTATTCCTTAGGGTTCAGATAAACATATTAAAAAAATAATGGTGATTTTAAGTACCCATTTGATCTCTCAAACATCAAGTTGGACTCGAGAAACAGAGACATTTGTTTGTGTTATAAATATAAAATAAAAACTAGGTCTTTACATCTGGAACGGTCTGGTTCTGGTGACTTGCTTCTGTTAGCAAGTCAACATCCATGTTCCATTTCAAAGATAAACTCAAATGTATAAACACAAAAAATGAGGCAACTTATTTGGTTAGAGAAAGATTTTTTAAACTAACTAATCAGATCGTGTAATAAAAAAAAAATAAAAAACATTGATTTTACCTGATGATGATGGAGTTGATGGAGAGTTTCGAAGACCCATTTGGAAGAGAGAGTAGAAGAGAGTGAAAGAGAGTGTCCAGAACAACACAACGGTTCTCCAGTTTGGTGATGACCTAATTGAAGACGTCGTCGTCGCTGTCGCCATTTCTACTTTTGTTCACTTCTTCATTCATCTCCCAGAATCTCCATTTTTCTATTTTCATCCTTTTCGCCATTATCATCATTAACAGGCCTGGCGTGGGCTTTTTCACTCAACTTTACGTTTATTATTATCATTTTAATGTCCATTGTAGTTTATACAAAAAGTCGTTTTTCCTCTAAATAGTGAATACCACTGAGAAAAAAATCTAACACTAATATTTTTCTTTTTTTTTTTGTAAAAGAAATATTTTTTTTTTGAAACTTACGCTAATTTATGACTTTTATTATAAATTATGTAGAATATTACGTAAAATATTTAACAGTAGACAATTCTATATTCACAACGAAAATAAAATGTTAAACTTTGTTACATGAAGACAGAGCCTCTAGCTTCATCAAGGCTACCATAAGATGATTTTAAGTGAATAGACATAAGAGGAAATAGATGTTGTCCACAAAAAAAGACATAAGATTAGATAGATTATCATCGAGGAAGATAGCTGATGAAATGGTTCATTGTCTTTGTGTCGCGTATGTATAAGCAACATGAACTAAAATGTTGTTTGGACACAAAGATAACATATATAGTAGGTTGGTCTTATATTTTTTTTTAAATTGTTACTATAGAATTGTACAACATTATTTAATTTGCTATTATAATTCATTTTGATAATTAGATTATTTGTTGGGTCATTGTAATTATTGATTATTTTATTATAATTATTGATGTTTATAGTTTTTATATAATACAAAGGTAAAAATATATTTCTCTCGAACAAGATTTGTTGTCCATTAATACGATAGATATGTCATTATTAATTTAAAAATTATATGGTTACAATATCAAATAAACAACGCAAAAAATATATATACTAACATTAGTATTTTTTCGTATTACAAGTACATTAAATATAATAACAATTATATAATAACAAAGAACGTGGATATACTTTATAAAATCCAATAATTTCTAATTTAGTATAAAATAATAATATTTTTATAAGTTAAAGTAAACATCCGTCCAATCGGGCGGGTCAAGATCTAGTTTACTTTATGACTATTGACCACCAGCAAATTACGATCTGATAAAAATATTTACAAGGAGATTATTGTTCTGAGAAATGGAATAATACGTGAAAGTTGACAAAAAAAAAAGGAATAATAAGTGAAAAAGAAAAAAAAAAGGAAATGTTGACAGTGGGATTTGAACCCACGCCCTTTCGGACCAGAACCTTAATCTGGCGCCTTAGACCAACTCGGCCATATCAACTTGTTGTTTAAGCAGAGAACAACAAACTCTCATCTTGTACCCTATCTACCTTGAGTAGCCGTTAAAGGTCATAGAAGCAAGTGCCTATCGACATTTTCACAATCCTTCGATCGTAATTGTTTTCTTCTGTTGGAATCGATACAGACCCGTACCGTATGCAATCCGCCTGTTCTGTTTTCAATCTCTCAATCTATCTCTCCTCCAATTTCTCTCTTAAGTTTCCGCAGATCTCTTCCGCTATTGTCTCTGTGTATGTAACTCCGAAACGAAAGTTTCCTGCTTTCTAGGGATTCCAATTTCCATTAAATCTCCCAAATGAACCCTCCTCTGCTTCCGAGGCACGTAGCTGCGGTTATCAAATGCCAGAGAGATCCCATCAAAGCGTTAAAGATCTTCAACTCGATGAAAAAGGAAGAGTCTTTCAAGCACACCTTATCCACCTACCGCAGCGTCATCGAAAAACTCGGCCTTTACGGCAAGTTCGACGCCATGGAACAGGTCCTGGTCGATCTGCGGCGGAACATCGGTAACCACATGCTCGAAGGCGTCTACGTCGGCGTGATGAAACACTACGGTAAGAAAGGGAGAGTCCAAGAAGCTGTGGACGTGTTCGAAAGGATGGATTTTTACGAGTGCGAGCCCACGGTCTTCTCTTACAACGCTATCATGAGCGTGTTGGTCGATGCTGGGTACTTTGATCAGGCTCACAAGGTGTATATGAGGATGAGGGAGAGAGGGATAACGCCTGATGTGTACTCGTTCACGATTCGGATGAAGTCGTTTTGTAAAACCCGTCGGCCTCACGCTGCTCTGAGGCTTCTTGATAACATGTCTTCTCAGGGATGCGAGGTGAACGCGGTTGCGTTTTGTACGGTGGTTGGTGGGTTTTACGAGGAGGGGTTTAAGGCGGAGGCGTTTGAGGTGTTTGGGAAGATGCTTGCGTCGTCGGGTGTTTCTCTTTGCGTTGGTGCGTTTAACAGGGTTGTGCACGTGCTTTGCAAGAGAGGAGATGTTGAGGAGTGTGAGAAGCTGTTGGAGAGAGTTATCAAGAGGGGCCTTGTACCGAACCTGTTTACTTATAATTTTTTCGTTCTGGGGCTTTGTCAGAAAGGTGAGCTTGATGCTGCTGTGCGTATGGTGGGTTGTCTCGTGGAGCAGGGACCGAAACCTGATGTCGTCACGTATAACAATCTGATATGTGGTTTGTGCAAGAGTTGTAAGTTTCAGGAGGCGGAGTTTTACTTGGGGAGGATGGTGAACGAAGGGCTTGAGCCTGATGGTTTTACCTATAACACGTTAATAGCTGGCTACTGCAGAGGTGGAACGGTGCAGCTTGCGGAGAAGATTCTTGGTGATGCTGTTTTCAACGGGTTTGTGCCTGATGAGTTTACGTATCGGTCCTTGATTGAAGGGTTGTGCCAGGAAGGTGAAACGAGCCGTGCTTTGGCATTGTTTAACGAGGCCCTTGGGAAAGGAATCAAGCCGAATGTGATTCTTTACAACACGCTGATCAAAGGGTTGTCTAAGCAGGGTTTGATTCTGGAAGCTGCTCAGTTAGCGACTGAAATGTCTGAGAAGGGTTTGATTCCCGAGGTACAGACTTTTAACATACTGGTAAATGGATTGTGCAAGATGGGATGCGTTTCTGATGGTGATGGTCTTGTGAAAGTCATGATCTCCAAAGGGTACTTCCCTGACGTTTTTACATTCAACATTCTGATTCATGGTTATTCCACACAGCTGAAAATGGAAAAGGCACTTGAGATGTTGGATGTTATGTTAGACAATGGCGTTGAGCCTGACGTGTACACTTACAACTCTTTGCTGAATGGTCTCTGCAAAACGTCAAAGTATGAAGATGTGATGGAAACATATAAAACGATGGTGGAGAAAGGTTGTGGTCCTAACTTATTCACGTTTAACATACTTCTGGAGAGTCTATGCAGATACAGAAAGCTAGATGAAGCTTTGGGGTTGCTTGATGAAATGAAAAAGAAGAGTGTGAATCCAGATGCGGTTACTTTTGGAACTTTAATCGATAGGTTCTGCAAAAGCGGAGACTTGGATGGAGCATACAAGTTGTTCCGGGAGATGGAGGAGGTTCACAAGGTTTCAAGCTCAACGGCAACATATAACATCATCATCCGTGCTTTCACCGAGAAGTTAAATGTTGCTGTGGCGGAAAAGCTTTTCAAAGAGATGGTTGACCGTTGTCTTGTTCCTGATGGATACACATACCGGCTTATGGTTGATGGCTATTGCAAAACGGGAAATGTCGATTTGGGGTACAGGTTTTTACTGAAGATGATGGAAAATGGGTTTATTCCATCGCTCACAACGCTTGGACGCGTGATAAACTGTCTTTGTGTGGAGGATAGAGTTTATGAGGCTGCTTGTATTATCCATCGGATGGTTCAGAGAGGACTGGTCCCTGAGGCTGTGAACACTATTTTTGATGTTGATAAAAAGGAGGTGGCTGCTCCTAAGCTTGTCTTGGAGGATCTGTTGAAAAAGAGCTGTATTACATATTATGCTTACGAACTTCTTTTTGATGGCCTTAGAGATAAGAGGCTACGCAAGAAAAAGGGTTTCACAGTTGTAGCCATATGAATCTGATGCAGTGGCTAACGTCAGATCTAGTTATTTAAAGAAGTGGTTTGAGTTTGTTTGATTTGAGAGCCATTCCTGGAGAAGATGGTAACTCAACCACTGGGCTAAGTAGCTAATGCCCCCGGTGAGCTTTCATCAGAAGACACAAAGATGTTGGAGTTGCTCTGATCTCTTAAACATGAGATTGAGTAATGCAGCATCCAGTTTTTTTGTTCTGTTGCAGCACTCTCCTGGATTGAACATGGGCGCAAATCGTTTTCAAATTAACATCCAATGCACCAGTGTGAAAGAAGCTGCAGTGACTGAGAAGCTGCACAAGGTATCTGAAGTGTAGAAATTTCTGAGTACTATGCCCTTTTTATTATAGTGATGGAGTATAACAACAAATGAAAATTGTATAAAAAATAGAGCATGGAGATACCACAAACGGTTATTTAGTTTCATTCTCATAACTGACTGTCTAATGGAATTATTATTTTACTTTCAAACGGTAATCTAACTCTTATTCTTAATCTATTTTACACCTCTGGGACATTAAATCCTCAGACCAATATATTGATCCCATTACGCTTTTGCAGCCTGCTGGAGATGCTCCTCTCTATACTTCTGGAGAAAGGTCACCAACCTATCATGTGGCACTTGGACTTCTTTGATCACAGGCAACTGTTGTAGGCGCTCTATCCAGTTGAATAAAGTCGGAGTGTTCACTGGACAAATTATCTCTACACCGATGGCTTCATGAAAAACTTTGTGGACTCCAAAACTAGCGATGATGATGATGTCCAAAAGCCCTACGTCATGATTCCCTCTGATGATTTTATTGGGGAAGTGTTTCTTGAGTCCCTCTTCAAGAACTTTGAATCTCTCTCTAGCCTTTTCCACAGACCTTGTTGCAGCTTCACCCTTTTGGTACAGTACTCGAGCCATGACCTCAAACACCTGCAACAAGAAAAAAAACAGTCATTTCCTACAGTAACCGTATCAGTGTATAGGAGGATTATCTGATGAGATATCTGGTAAAAAACACCTCTTGGTTGATGTAGTTGACCCAGAATCTGACCTGGGCCCTTTCATAAGGATCCTCCGGGTAGAGACGAGGAGAGTTCTTCCACGTTTCATCGATATAGTCAAGAATCACTTGTGATTCAGCTACTGGTTTACCATCATGGACAAGAAGAGGGATCTTCTTGTGAACAGGGTTGAGTTGAATCAGAGACTCTGTCTTGTTCTTTAGATCTTCTTCTACGTACTCGTAGGATATACCCTTGAGTTTAAGGGCTAATTCAACCCTCTTGGAGTATGTGCTTGCCCACATCCCATGTAATATCACGTTGCTCTTCTTTTTCTCCATCCTTTTCTCTTTCTCTCAAGTCTTCTTGTGGATTATGATTTGTGCTTCCTTTCTTCAAACTATTTTATAGAGAGATTTAAGACCAGAGTGTCTACTTTGAACATTGTTGTCTTGTTCATCAAGCATATTGTGGCTTTATTTTATGTTCCGTTCAAAGTTTTGACTGAGAAATTTCCAGTGGATAGGAGACCTTAAGGATTTGTTTATTTCATAATTATCACTTTTATCTTCAAGATTGATGGAACAGAACAAAGAGTTAAATATTGAATTATTTTGGACTGTGTTGCCGCCCAAGAAAATGAAAATCATTAACAACTTTTGGACCACAAACGTTTTTATTTAGTTTCATTCTCATACATAAGTCCTTATACCAATATATTGATCCCATTACGCCTTTGCAGCCTGCTGGAGATGCTCTTGTCTATACTTCTGAAGAAAGGTCACCAACCTATCATGTGGCACTTGGACTTCTTTGATCACAGGCAGCTGTTGCAGGCGCTCTATCCAGTTGTATAAAGTCGGAGTGTTCAGTGGATCAATTGTCTCTACACCGATGGCTTCATGAATAGCTTTGTGGACTCCAAAACTAGCGATGATGATGATGTCCAAAAGCCCTACGTCATCATTCCCTCTGATGGTTTTATTCGGGAAGTGCTTCTTGAGTCCATCTTCAAGAACTTCGAACCTTTCTCTAGCCTCTTTCACAGACTTTGTTTGAGCTTCACCCTCTTGTAACATTACTCGACCCATGACCTCAAACACCTGCAACAAGAAACAGTCATTCTCCTACAAGAACTGTATCACTCTGATGAGTTAGAACCGGGAAAATACCTGCTGGTTGATGTAGCTGACCCAGAACCGAACCTGGGCCCTTTCATAAGGATCCTCTGGGTAGAAAGGAGGAGAGTTCTTCCACGTTTCATCGATATAGTCAAGAATCACTAGTGGTTCAGCCACTGGTTTACCATCATGGACAAGGAGAGGAATCTTCTTGTGAACAGGGTTGAGTTGAATCAGAGACTCGGTCTTGTTCTTTAGATCTTCTTCAACGTACTCGTAGGATATACCCTTGAGTTTCAGGGCGATCTCGACCCTCTTGGAGTATGTGCTTGCCCACATCCCATGTAATATCACTTTGCTCTTCTTTTCCTCCATCCCTTCTGTTGTGAACAAAGGCCAATCAACTTTGAAGAAAGTAAAAAGGCAAAACCTATCAAGGCAAATACCTCTAGACTCGTATTTATAGTAGTCTCAAAACCCTAAGAATATATACTTATCCAAAAAAACATTCTTAAAGCAAAAAGACATTTGACGGGTGTAAAGAGATTTCTACCCATCCTGATGCAATTTCTCTATTCTTCTTGTGGATTATGATCTGTGCTCTTCCTTCTCAAACTCTTTATAGAAATTTAAGATAGTTTTGACTTTGAATTTGAACTTTTTTAATAGATAGGACCTGCAAACTTTTAGATTAAGGATTTGTTTATTTCATAATTATCACTTTTATCTTCAAGATTTGATGGAACAAGTGCAAAGAGTTCAATATTGAATGATCTTGGACTGTATTCTCAAATGCTTGACCAAAGCTTAAAAGTCAGATAGAACTCCACCCTGGTTCCTTCTCTACACCTTTGCCTTTCATCAGCTTCCGAGTTTCCCCCACTTCTTCCCATTCACCAACCTCTGCAAGGATGTTCGAGAGTGAAACATACGCTCCAGCCTCTGACGGCTCTAGCTCTATAGCCTTTTTGGCAGCTAGCTTCCCGAGTTCAACATCCTCGTGAAGTCTGCATGCAGCCAGCAATGTTCCCCAGACCAAAGCGTCTGCTTTAATAGGCATATTGTTGATAAAACTCTCAGCTTCTATAAGTCTTCCTGACCTCCCCAAAGCATCGACCATGCAGGCATAATGGCGGTTCTCTGGTTCGATACCGTAGTCTTTTACCATCGAATTTAGATTGACGTAAGCTTCTTCTACCAAACCACCATGACTACAAGCGGACAAGACTCCCACAAAAGTCACTTTATCAGGTTTCACTCCTTTTTCCTTCATAAGATTGAACACTTGTAACGCTTCAGTGCCCTTTCCATGTTGAGCAAAACTTGCAATCAACGCAGTCCATGCGATTAAATCCGGGCCATTGATCTGGTTGAATGCTTTACAGCAGTCTTCAATGCTTCCAAATTTCGAGTACATTGTAAGTAGTGAACTCCCCACAGAAGGCTCTGAGCACAATCCAATCTTTGTGATGTAGGCATGAATTTGAGCTCCTGGAGATGATGCGTCTGACAGAGCAGCGGCTTTAAGAATGGATGAAACTGCAAAGGAGTCCATGGTAAAACCAGACGTGACCATATCACGAAACAGGAAGAAGCCATACTGGATTAAACCGTGCTGTGAATATCCTGAGATTAACGACGAACACGAAACTGGATCCATTTCAGGGAGCCTATCATAGACCAGTCTTGCTAACTTCAGTGAGCCACATTTTGAATAGGTGTTTACTAGCGCAGAACCAAGAGGCATCCCTTTGTCAATACCAGCTCTTAACGCGTACCCATGTATTTCTTTACTTCTTGGCAGAGAAGGGAGAGAAGCACACACAGTTAGAACAGCTGATAGAGTACTCTCATCCGGACTAGTCCCATCAGACAACATCTCGCCGAATAGGCCAATAGCTTCCCTTAGATAACCGTACTCATTGTAACCAGAAATCATTGAAGCCCAGCAAGCATTGTCTTTAACAGGTATCTCGTGGAATAAACTAAAAGACTCTTCCAAACTACCACACTTGGAGTACATTGTGAAAAGAGAGCTTCCAACAGTGAGATCAAGAACCAACCCACTTTTAAGAATGTAGCTATGAATCTGCTTACCGAAACTTAGACTATCTAATACACTTAACAAACTGCATAAACTAAACACATCGGGTCTCAAACCCTCTTGAAGCATTCTAGTGAAAAGTCTTATTGCTTTACCAGGTTTCTTATTTTGCGAAAATGAAGAGACCATTACGTTTACAACATTTGGCCTCTGAGCATCCTTCAGACTCTTGAAAACCTGTTCAGAGAGATGAATATCTCCTCTCTTTGAGTACATACTAATCAAGGAGGAAGCCACAGAAGAATCGAGATAGAATTCACTCTTTAAGACCCAAGCATGGACCTGGCTTGCTTCAGAGGCCATAGAAGGTCTTCCACAAGCAGAAACTACACTGGTCACAGTACGGCTGCTAATCTCGACACCTGAACGTCTCATTTCCTTGAATATCCCAAGAGCGGAGATAGCATCATTACTCTTTGCGAAACCAGACAGCATTACTGTCCAAGAGACAACACTAGGGTTGGGGATACGGGAGAATACTTCCCTAGCTTCAGTCATATGCCCACACTTGGCATACAGATCAACAATCGCAGTGTTCACAAACACATCTTCTGCCCCGCATTTGATCACCCGAGCTTGAACCAGTTTCCCAAACCTAAGCTTCTCAAGCGAAGCACACGCAGCTAAAACAGTGGAATATGTATGACTATCAGGTTTCTGAAACCCACCACACATCTCATAGAAAAGATCAAAAACAGCATCGTAATCTTGATTCCTAAGTGCTCCTGCTATCAGAGCGTTCCAACAATACACATTAGGAGATACAGTGTCCCTAAAAACCTTATAAGCATCCCGAAACCTGAGACTCTTAGAGAACGAGTCAATTAAAGCCGACTGAACAACTTTATACAAGAAAAAACCCATCTTTATAGTATGACAAAAGACAAGCTCACTTAACAGAGGAGCCTGTAACGCAGTACAAGCCGACAGCACAGACCCATAGCTTACCTCATTCATCTCAAACCCCAATAAATGCATCTTAGCGAAGAGCCTCCACGACTCTTCAAACAGTTTATTCTCTCTGTAACCAGAGATCATGATATTACAAGAAACAACATCTGGTTGAGGAATTGCGTCGAACAGCTTAGCTGCGTCGGACATGGAACCCGACTTGGAGTACCAACTGAGCAGGGATTTAGTAAGGAAAGCATCAAACGGCAAGAGGTATCGTCTGAGCAAGTGCCCTTGTAGGATTCTGGTTGTTTGGAGCGTGCAAAGGCTTGAGCTTGATTGATCATTGAAGAAGTGAAAAGGGTTAAAAGGAGTTGAAAAGGTAGAGTCTTTGGTGGAAAGGAGAGATGGGTTTCGGAGATTGTAGACGGAAGAGAGTAGTCTATAAGCATAGGAAGGAGGAAAAGGGGAGGTTTTTAAAAGGTTTAAGCTTTCATTCGCTAGAAAGTTCATTATCAGTTCATTGAGGCTAAACTAGCAGGTGTAAGAGAAGGAACCAAGACAAGGTGAATGACATTTGTCAAAATACAAAATACACATGAATTGAAAATGATATAGCGATTTGAAATCTAAAAAGTCAAGATGGCCGAGTTGGTCTAACGCGCCAGTTTCAGGTACTGGTCCGAAAGGGCATGAGTTCAATTACCATTCTTGACATTTCTTTTTTGTTTTTTCCATCTTTTAAGTTTGTTTTTCTTTCTTCCGTAGAAATGTGAGTCTGATTTGCCTCGTAAAGGCCCAAAAAGTGTGGGGTGGCTTAATTAACTTTTGAAAACAAATATGACTTTTTGTTTTTTAATTATCTGTCTATGAATTTTTTTTCATAATTATAATATCATAATAAATTAGTACTAAAATAAAATATAAACAGTTTTTTTATTTTCTTAAGATAATCATTAATTATTCACATTTTATTTGTTGAATACAACTGTGAGTTGATCAACATGTATCTTTCGAAAAACAAATATTTATCCAAATCTTTAATTTTATTTATAAAGTTACTAATTAAACTATATAATAAAATTAAACTATCATCAACAGCCTAATTATTCACATTTTATTTGTTGAATACAACTGTGAGTTGATCAACATGTATCTTTCGAAAAACAAATATTTATCCAAATCTTTAATTTTATTTATAAAAGTTATTAATTAAATTATATAATAAAATTAAACTATCATCAACAGCCTCATTTTTTCTGATGTTTTTTTTTACTAAGCATATTTCTATTATTGTTCGCGCAAGAATTGATTTCGTAACAGACTCAACCTCATTCTCTCTTCTCGACCAAACCATCGAGTCTTAACACCGGCTATATTCCCCTGTACACTCCAAACACAAACGTCCGCATGGTCCGTTTATCCAACGCCAACAGCCAAAATCACAGAGCTCTCATCATATACGTCTAGTTACTCGCTAAATTGTACGAGAACCTTTAAATTCATGACGAACCGCTTCGTGATAGCTACACCAACTATTCCAGTCTCATCGAAGTAGATATCATGTCGTCAGCATCGAGAGGCAAAGCAGTGTGTCACGTCAATGTATTGAAGGTTAAAACTAAGTTTTGTAACTAAACTCGACAAAGCTTCAGAGAAATTGGTGTTGGGTATGAAAGGTCATAATTCAAAGATCGGTTACCAGAATTGTTATGTATCCAATGGATGCGTGATTTTCAAGGAGAATTATAAATTAGGATCAGTGTTAGGAAAATTGTCTTGGACCTGATATAAGTTTTTATTTTGCTTAGAATATGTTTAATATTTAAATACAATTCTGACACTAAGTCGTACCTATCTTCTAGAGATAGAGAGTTACTAAGAACATCGATTAAATTTTATGAATTTTTCTCTATAAAAAGACCATGAGAGAGATAAAAATACGAGAACAGAGATTCTTCAATCATCTTTAAAAAAACTAACAAGGTAGCAGTCTTTTTTTCATTCACACAATTCTACTTTAGATTTTTTAATTTTATTATTCAGATTTCAGAGGAGCCAAACAAGTTAGCAAATTTGTGGAGGCTGAAGGGGCACTCCTGCCTCAAGAAGAGTATTTTTCTATTGTTGTCACGAGCTCTACAACTTATTGCAAGAAATTTTGCTTCCCCCAAGTAAATGTGGATAAGATTAAGCGCACGCACTTGGACAGCCCCCTGAACGAGAGTTCAGGCCCATATAGCGTTAAATTCATTGCTTGATGAACTCTACAAAACTCCACAGTTAAAAAAACTTGTTTACTATTATACTATATTGCTTTTCTCAGTTAAAGAAAAAATATATCACATGCCGTTTACTTTATGCCGAGATCAAGAGAACGAGCGTCTAATAGTAGCCAGTGAAGAAAATTTTATTGACGTTAATTAAGAAAACCCAACTTAAACAACAGTTTAATTACAATTCAAGTTTTTAATATACTGCAAATTACTTTGAATGCTAAAATAGTAAAGTCATTAGCGCCTTAGCGGACGACAAAACACACCGATTTAATTATTAACAGGGTACATATATATCTGGTGAAAGAGAAAATTGAACTTTTGCCGATTCTTTACGAAGAAAATCAGCTGAGAAATGTGGTTCAGTATCCACCGTCTCATGAATATGGAGCTGGTGTACAAAAATAAAATTATAACATATACAGCAAATTTAAATTTCACTTATTAAAAAATAAAATAAAGACACTTCTCACGTATTTAGGTATATCACTTAAGATCAAGATATAAAGAACACTGTCTTTATTGATTTAGAAATAACTCAAAACTAAAGTTTCAATCACACACACAATTTTCGTTGGAGATGTAACAACATAAGCATCTATTTATATATAAGAGTAGATAACTCCTAATCTTATCTTTAGCAAAAAAAAAAAAAAACTCCTAATCTTATCAATAATAACAACTTTAAATCTTTCCTAAATTTAGGATGTATTTTCGTTCAGGACTTTGATCAATATAAATTTCTTTCATACTTTAAAAATGAATATAACTTTCTGCTATAATTTATTATTTTATTCTTCAATATTTTCTTCGTTTCAATTTGTTTTTTCTTTTGTAATTTGCAACTGAAAGCTGCCAAAAAGTTGCAACTGAATAAAACAAAAAATAAGTATCCATCTCGGCATCTCCTAATGGATTCTGATGGTGAGCTTGAAAGCAACACTTTAGTTTAATTTTTTTCAAAAAAAAACACTTTAGTTTAATTTCACAAAAAAAAATTACACTTTAGTTTAAAACTTTAAATTATAGACAAAAGTTTGGTGAGTTGGGATCATCCCACGTGCCCACGTAGGTTAATCGCAGGCCATGCATTTAGTCGACATGGACTTCTGAGGCCTCTTTCCATGGGCCAATTTCTATTTAATATATCCAAGACTCAATACACCCTTTTTAATTTTTATATATTTTACTTTTGTATCTATATCAGAAAATTCCTAATATTATAAACTTTTCTTATACGTATATAAAATTTAATAATTGAAAATAAAATAATAATTAAAAGGGTCAAATTGTTTCCTATGATTTTATATGACTAATAAAATAAAACATATTTATAAACATATGTAACTTTAATTCTATATTTGGATAAATGAAAATGTGGTCAACCATCATAGAATCAGATTTTTAAAACCAATAGGTTGAATATTAATTTCTATATCCAACTTCGGTTAAAGATAAAAAGCATATTTTCAAAAAAAGATTATCCAAGAGATGTTTTGAACCAAGAAATAGTATGGATCTAAGACATAAATCTTCATTCTTCTTTATCATGATATTTAGTCTAAGTTTATTTTACATGATTTGTTAATCTGAAATATATATGACTATAATGAACAGCTTTACAAATATATTTCTTAAAAAAAATATAACTTTACAAATACAACTTCTTCGATGCATTCCTTTTTGCAAAGCATAAATCCATAATGAATGGTTTTACTTTTACCTATAAAATATGTTCACCATATATAATTTTTTGCTCTAATCGAGAGCACAGAAACAACACTACCTACCAAATTACTAAATTTTGTTATAAACTTTATATCAATTAATGTGCAACAAAAGCCTTTTTGCATGCTAGAAAAACATTTTGTAATTAACGAAACCATTAATTTTGAGATAGAAGTTCCAAATATTTTACTATTGAATCAATGGCCTTTCATAAAACTACTTACTTAAATAAGATGAAAAGCATATGCATCAATAATTTATTTTGCATATGTCTTCATATTGTACTGCGTTTTGAATTTTTAAAGATACGATATTTCTATATATTTATCAAAAATCTGAGCAAATAACAAGTTGTTTTATTTATTTATTAATATTTTTAAAGTTTTTTTATGATAAAAATATTTTTAAAGTTACCGCCAAAAACTTAAAGTTATAGAAAATACCAAAAGCTTGGGCTTTCGCAAGAGTTCTCAGTAATACAATATCATGTCCTCACAAACCAAAAACCACTATAGTATTGTTTGGAAATAAAAACAAAAACTTTGGTACTTTATTTTGAACTCTTCTGAAATTTTTACCAAAAAGAAAACTCTTCTGAAATGTATCCACATTGAACCATAAATCCACATACCACATGTTCCGTGATGCATTTGATTTTACCATTTACTAATTCAATAGAGACGTGCCTTAGAATACACGAGGACAAACTTCGATTATGTTGACTAGTACTAGACAACTAGTACTAGTACTAGACAACTAGTATGCATCAATAGGAGATAAACCATTCTATTGTTTGTTAGTTCATAGAAAATTATACAGATTAGTCGAAACAAATATTTTATCTCCCATATGATTTGATTTCATATAATGTTTAGTAAGTGGCAATTTACGGGTATCAAATATTTTGTTAAGACATGTTATGAGTCTCGAATCAACATTTAGTTTTTGGACATGCTCATGCACTTTTTTGTTGAAAAACGTGCTCATGCATTTTGCACACCGTTTGTCAATAATCTGTATAAAATAATAATTTATATAGTTAAGAATCCAAAAATAAAATAGACTACTTTCGCGTAAAATTCATGATTTGGTGTTTGAGATTGATAAATTTAGCTGGTTTTATAAAATGCAATGTATCGAGGGCTCACTAGTTTCTCCATTACCACCTACAAACGTAATTTTGCGGTTATGAATGGTTATTGACATTTTATAACAATTTTAAAAAGTATAAATTACTTTAATCCGTTCTAAATTTCTTAAAATCAAAATGTGACTTTAACTACCGTTTGTGGTCGCGGATGGTTGTCATTGGATAAATAAATATTTTTTAAAAAAAAACTAAACTGTTAAATTAAAATATTATGAATAAAAATATCTGTATACATTTTATATTTTAGTTGAATTTCAGTAAAAGTATCATAATTATTTTTTTTATAAAAGAGTCAAACAAGAATATTCACTATAATTTTAAACACTAATATATATATATATATACATATAAATTTTATACATATATAAACGAAAAGTATTATTTTAAAATTTTTAATATACATCTTCAAAATAAATTTTATTAAAATTATAACTTTCATCTAATTTTTTTTAAAAAGTAATGTAATATAATTATTAATTTTATTATATTAATAGTTATTATATTTTATTATAGTAGTATGTTGTTATATTTTTATAATGTTATAATATGTTAGTATGATAATTTATTATTACACAACTACAATATTTTATAATTAATTAGTCATAAATATTTCGTACATACACCAATTTCCAGCAAATATACTAATCATACAAATCATTTAATAACGCTAAATACTACAGTAATCCACAATCACAAACTCCCGCAAATGCAATCGCATAGCTACGTTTTAACCAGTTATATCCTAAAATGGTTAATTTGATTTATTTTAGATCCTTACTAATGTTGATCACTTACGACTAATGTTGCGGTCGTGTTATCACCCACATTCAACTCCTATATTATGTCTATATATGCGAATTGTGAACGATACATTAAAATAATAGTTTATACTTATCTGATTAGCGACACAAAATCATGTTAATCACAATGCATTCATTGAGAATGTCTAATATGCTCTCCCGGAATTTATAGTCTTAAAGTACTTTTTAGCTAACTAGTTGAATGTCTAATATCTGATTACCCACAATGTTATTTTTAACTTATAATAGAATAACATATATATTCAACTGGAGAAGAAATCAACGTATCCTGTTTAAGAGAAAACCATTTCTGATGTATGTATATAATAAGATGTTGGTAGAAAATTTGAAAATAAGTTTATGAAATGTCTTATTATAATTGTAAATGTTGGTTGCTGATAAAAAATAGTTTAATCTTTTTTGAAAGAGTGGGTTTCTAAAACAACATAATTTAGAAGTCTAAACCTATATAAAAATATTTAAAATTGTGGGAGACAAAACCAATGTTTCATTGTGATTAACCATAATCCGGCTCTGATAATATCATGTTATGCAAGGATTCGTTATACATATTCTTCTACATGTATCTGTTAAGGGTATGTTTAGCAACCAATAAAATAGATAGGAATAAAATTTAGCGCCACAATTTTTTTCTCTTAAAACCATGAGGAAGAAGTAAAACATTTATATCTTCACTTAAACAATAAACAAAGTAAAATAATGTTACAAGATCAAAATTTTTCATTTTGTTTACTTTAGCAGGTGAACTGAGAGGAAAAAAATTCACTCAAGCATTTTACTGATTTACAGTAACTTTTTTTTTTGGGTAAAATGTTAAATTGATTATACCAAGATTTTCTGTTTTTGACGGAGATTACAATAGATAACTAGTAGCAGAGATACTGAAATAAACTAAACAACATAGCTAATAACTCAACCAGCTTAACATAAATCAAAGACTAGAAGCAGGTTAATAGAGATGGAGCCCAACGAAGCAAGCTTGAACCAAGGTAAATGATAAGGACCGTATGAACAAACCAGTTGCCACGAGAAGGAGAGAGATGGGTGCCCTCAAACCCTGGTGCAACACCTTCCTACAGCTTCCGGAACGACAACAGAACACAGACCACCCCAAGAATCACAAGCACAAGCAAAACAAACCAACCCGAGATCAACATACCCTGGCGGCACGAGGCAGAGATACCATCCGACGATGCCGTCGTTCGGTCTGAGACTTAGAGATTGCCGCCTCCAGACCTCGTAACCGGGACCGTTACACCCATTGAACCGAAAGCCCATATAGAGCTAGCGGACCGAACAGGAACCCCACCTCCAGAGCAGCTTCACCGAGAGAGAGAGCAGCATGAGTGCCCGACTGGAAACCTGTCTCAAACCAACACAAACTTCACCGCTTCGACGACCGCTAAGGCGAGCTGAGAAATAGCACAAAGGAGAGATGGACATCGACGGTGAACGCCACACCATCGAGAAAATTTGTAAGATCTTCAATTTTGAAAGTTATTACATGTTTTTTTTACTGAAGTTGTTTATGTTTTGTGTTAAAATTTTAAATGATCACCAATTTGCTATCTTTTTCTTATCTTCGCTAGAATAAAACATTGTTTAAGTTTCAAAAAAAAAAAAAAAAAAAACATTGTTCAGAGTGTGAATATATGATAGTTTAACTGGTTGAATTAGTTTAAGGCTTTCTAATTTTAGTAACTGGTTGAATTTAATGATTCTCTTATTCTTATACCATATATGGATATGCGTTGACCTTCATTCGCTTATTGCTTACGTTGGTACGCCCATATGTGTTTTTTAGGATCTTTCTACTTTAGCTTTTTCTTTAAAGAAAAGTTTTATTTATTTTTAAAAACACTAAATTTTACCAATTATTCTGTAGCTTTATTTTTGAAAGTTAAAGCCTACAAAAAATTTCTATTAATTTTTACCAATTATACTTTAGCTTTACTTTTAAAACTATAGCAAAAAAACTAAAACAAATATTTTTCTTATGTATTTTAGACAAAACATACATCTTTATTTTATAGGCTTTAGAAACTGTAAAATGAAAAAACTATATATAATATCAAATAAATTAGATAATATAGTAAAAATCTATAAATATTTTAATTTAATTCTGTGTGTTTTTAAATTATTGAAATATTTTAAATAATATAAATATTATTTACATATGACATCTTAAATAACAGTAAACTTTGATAATTTATAAAAACATTAATATAAATTATTTAGTTGATAAAAATAATCATTTTATATATACATCACATATGTTATTTTAAAATATCTACAACATATAACTTACATGTACAATAAATTTAACTACATTAAAAGTCTCTACATTAATAATTTTACAACTACAACTAAATTTTTACAGACACGGTCGAACCAATCATCACATTTTTCTCTACTAGACGCCACTAAAATTACTAAACTTCTATTCTATTAAAACATGAACATGATATTTTCATAAATATTATGTCCACTATTTATTTCATTTATTTAATGAATTATTTTATCAAATTAATTTAATATTAAATATAAATATGATTACAAAAGTATTAAGATAGAAAATATTTTTTTTCAAAACAAATTAAAACAAAAAAATATACTGCGGTCAAAATCTAGTTAATCAATAAAGAAGAACAATTTGTTGTTGAACCTTGATCGATATTACATGTCACTTTTATTTTCAACAACAATATGCATTATATTTTGCACAACAACATGCATTGTATCTTTCAAGAAAAAAACATATATATATTCGACTCCAAATCCAAATAATGATTCGAATACTATTTGCTACTATGCAAACTATTAGCCTACTATTGCCATATGTTCTAGTAGATTTATCATATATATTAATTAGCCAATAAGAGTATGAGACAGTGAACATAACAACGATCAATAACCCTAATATTTTCATATTTTAATTTTTGATCGACCTGAATGATTAAGATTGAAGATATAGGTAGCTATAAATCAGGATATTGATATTTAGATTTCAGATCCTAATTTAAGTTACTGATCGTCGAGAATGGAATACATATACTATTTCAGTTCAAATAAGTGATATTTTTTTTGATAAATCATATCGGTTGATCCAGTCGGTTCTAAATGAATGCATTTAGTGTTATAGAGTGAAATAGCCCGAAAGCGCATTATACTGCATTATTAAAGTTTAGAATACCTTCTGACTATGATTAAAGTTTAGAATATCTTCTGTTATAGTCCACCAAATTAATCACCTGAGCCGAACCTAAATCTAGACTAATCAAAATAGTGATAATTTAGTTCTAAAAAAAAATCCAACTCATAACTGATATATGCATACACCAAACCCAAAAAAATGACATTAGGCTATATCACTTGGTTCAAATAAGTGATCCATATCATCAACAAACTAAATTGTCATGTGGATATGAACCAGCCAACAAATGATGAGAGAAGCTAGCTAATAATGTAATAAATAATAGGAAAATGTAACTATAAATAACCAGCTTTGTTAATGAGGTTTGCTAGGCTAGCTAGCACATTGGCTTTGCTATAAGTTATAGTGGACCAATATAATTGGTTTATTTGCCGACTAAAGTTTTTTTTTGAGAAAACCGACTAAAGTGTTTAAAGGTTGTAACTTGTACGTGGGGTTTAACTGTTACTAACTTGTTTCCTTTATAAAAGAAAGTGATGCATTCAGCTAAAATAGCATTAAACGATTCAATAATGCTTTCAACAGAAAATTAATTAAATACATAAAATTCATGTCGTATCTGCTTCGTCTGTATGTTTTATGGCTAAACTTTCTATTGTATCTATTTTGTCGGAATGTATTATGGCTACTACTCTTACATTTTTTACATAGATTAAAAAAGTGACGAAAATATACATAACTCGTTATTGATTACACTTCTTTGACCAATAGTATTAAGATAAATAAAATCATTTGTAAAATCAATACAGCTTACAATTAATTTTCAGCTAAAAACAAATATAGTTTGCACTAAAATTGTAAAATAATATTTTTGTGTAATAAAAAACAAAAATAAAATAACACTTATTATGAAATAAAGAATGTATTAGAAATGAAATAACTGTGTATTATTAATTAATATATAAACTATACCTACCGACTTTAGCTTTTTTTTTGAACAAAACCTACCGACTTTAGCTATTCTTCTTTTTCAAAAGGTTGAGGAATTTATACCCGACAATTGATGGGAGAGTTATAATGTGATTAAATACAGTAGGGTAATTACAATTAAGGCAATAATCCATCGTTTTCAGTTCATTGATCTCACGTTTATTCTAGACCTTCCAAATGTGCCCATCTTTAACTCGACTCTAAATTACTATTCCGAATCTCTTCTAACAAGTTTCAACATGAAAAAAAAGTTTCAACATGATCACTCATGAGTCGGCTTTTCTAGTTGTAATATATGACCTGGTCTTAATTTATTACGCTTATGTTTGTCACAAAAGCAAACCCATTAATAACAAAACTTATGACTACTAATCAGAATATTAATGACTGCCGTGTTCCATATTTTTTTTTAAGATGGATCGGATACTGATTGATGTTTCACCTCTTCTATGTTATGTAAGACAAAATCTAGCTATCATTCGTACACATATAATAGTTTTTTCGTGGCTATGAATTGTTGATTTTTTATAATGATGTTAACACTAGCTGGTAGTGTGAATATGATTAGTTCTAAGTTGTGTGGCTGTATGATTGAGACTTCAACTACCGAAATTGCAAAAAATCATCTAAATGAACCAACGCACATTTATTTCGTTACAAATCAAATGATGTGTGTCTGTTCTTTTTGATTCAAAATGTGTGTTTGAAAATGAATCGTTGTCGCCAAAAAACGAGTTTACTTTGTGACGTATACGATATGGAAAGTATATCCTGAACCATGCATATAAAAGAACAAGAGAAAACAAAACAAATCTGAAAACGGATATTCAATAGAGAACTGAAACGTCTAGAACTGGAGCACGAAGAAAATAAACACCTCTTATTTGGGAAAAAAAAAATTTTAGTTTGCATAATAAATGGAAAATAGTTTTTTCGTATTCTTTTTGGAGAATCCTGAGAATTTGTATTTTTCTAGAAGTTATTAAACAAGTTGTGTATTTTATAATAAATTTTCTTTAGAAATTCAAATTCAAATAAAGAAAGAAGATTATTTATAACATGTCCTTAACGTTTATATATATATATATATATATATATATATATATATATATATATATATATATATATATATATTTATAATGTCAAAATTTACATTTGACTAATATTTTACGCAATGTTTATAGTAATTTGTACATGTTGAGTTTGGGTCAGAGAGAAGATTAGGATATATATCCTAACTCTTCATAATTAAAAAAAAAATAGATTTGGGTAGCTCATGAAAAAAAAAGTTTGGACATTATATATCCCCTATATATTAATTTTATAGCATTACAATATGTTTTCGTAACCACTTGTTATCACTAGAATGATCTTTAGAAAAATAAGTTGGTCCATATAAATATATATTATATTTTTTTATTAAAATAAAAATCAAATTGATTAGTAGTGTACAAAAAATATTTCTCAATTCTTTCCTTAAATAAAAGTTACGAAATTAAGTAATATGATTAACATATATATGACAATTAATAATTATGAATCATCATATTTGATAACAATTTTTGGCCCCTCTCTCTTTGGTTTAATTTTATATTACTAAAAGAAATTAAGCAATCACATTAAACATATAATAAAAATTAGATTTTTTCTTATATTTTATATTTTGAATTTTTCAAACGACTATAAATTATTAAAAATGGTAAAAGTCTCACATTGAAAATTTTGTGATCAATGGTTTATTTATTTTATTGGTCAAGCGAGACAAATGATTATAAACCGTATGAATATGAAGTCTCATTAATAGATAGTTATATATATATATATATATATGTATATATATATATATCATTTAAATTAAATTATCTACTATATAAAAATATAAGTATGTTAATTTCAAAATATGCATTGAAAAATTATTGATATCTTAATATTTTAATTTTAAAATTTGTATTGAAAATCTCACACTAGAAATTTTGTGATTAACGATTTAAATTTTTGTTACAGCAAATATACAAATATTAATAAAATTATATGAGTAGGAAGTGTCAATAATAAATACTTGTATTAAAATATACTATATAAATATATGTCAATATCACTAATTTTTAGTAAATAAAATGATTGTTTTGATTTCTTTACCAAAAACATGATTATAAATAAACAAAAATATTAGTTTTGATATATGTACTTACTCTAATGTATATACTTTTATGTATAGAAATTATTTTTTAAATATGTGATTTCTACTATGTTAATTGATTCTGAAAATCCTAGAAACACTTCTTCAAATCGAAGTGATTTTTTAATATGGGAAGCAATATATATATTATTTCATTCAGATTAAATAATTTAGTTTTGATTTTTATTCCTAAAATCTTTTAATGAAATATCATAACAATATTCCAATTACCTCCTATTGAGTTTGTGAGATTTGATCATTCGTCTAATATTTGTTTCTCTCTATACCCTATCTGGTTATTATAATTGTAAGAATGAGATATTTGAACTATTTATTATAAGTTTTATGGTTTATCATTTAATAAATCAAACAGTTCTTAGTTTATATAATAGTTTATATATAATAGAATTGTAAAGTATTATATATACTTTTATAGGTATACTTTTAAGTAATTAAACCTTAAAAGCATGATTAATAAAATAAGTAATTTGTTTTGTTGTTCTAGAATTAGTTGATTTTTAGCCTGAACTGGTGAATATATTACTAGAAAAATATTTATATTTCGAGTCTGTACTTATATTCTATAACAGCTTGATATATTAGATTTAAACACTAATCCGTGAATACAGTTTGCCGGCGATTTTCTTTAAAAATTTTGATTCTTAGATATGTATCTGGAGTAGAAATATTTTTTCACAGATGTCTATCTTTTTAAATTGACACTTATGTAATTACCTAATTCACAAAATAAGTTAAAAAGACTCATATCAGTGAAACAGAAACAAGAACGAAAAAACAATTTTATAGAAGTAGAAAATGAAATCATTTATAGAGAGTTATTAGCAAACAAATCGAGAGCGGGAAACCTAATCTCCTTTCGTCATTTTACAATTGATGTTGCCTATCTGGTTTTGGTGATTTGTGTGAGCCGCAAAACTTAATTTTTTTGTGCATATGAATCTTTAAAATAATTAAAATGAGTTGTAATACATTAAATCTTCAACAATAGTACATTTAAGAGATCAATATTTGTATTCACCATTTTACAACTGATAAAAATTATAGTATTACAAAAAATTTAACCATTTTATGAATAAACATTAATATAAAAAACTACCTTTGCGCGTACGCACAGATTATCATCTAGTATATTAGTATTTTTGCAGACCTTAAGGAACCAAACCATGATTCAGCAACTTCTAACGTGATGATTGACGTCGTAAATATATATCATGAATACCTTAAGGAAAATATATACATAGCATAAATACTCAGCTTTTCGATAGATTCTAGGACTAGTTAGGGATTTCAATCCCAGTTTCCCCCCTTACCAAAATATATACTGTCTTAAATGAAGATTACTATAGCTGAAAGAAACTAAAACAGAACAGTAACTAAACCATAAATTGTCGTACCACTGAGTTTGATATTGCCTAGACATTAATGGATGTAGTTCTATAAAATGTCAAGTCGGAAAGTAAACGTTGGTGAGACGTTTTTTCTTTCTTTTAAACAAATAGTAGTAAATGTGGACGTTAACGAAACCTTTCTGTAGACAAGAACCGACACAATTAATTTAGATTAGATTAACGAACGTCGTCTTGGTCCAGTGATCTAATTCGAGCTGGAAGAAAAAAGCAGGCAACCAATTGAGGTTGGCCTAGTGGTATCCGATCTTTGGGGAGGTTCGGATTAGAAACAACCCACGACATTAAACATATGTGGTCACATGGATCTATAATCATGTTTTACACCTTATTTTATTGCTCAAAGAAATGGTCTATTTAAAACTTGTAATTTATATTGGAAATTAATATGAATTCTTTCATAAATTTGGGATACTTCTAGATTAATAAGAAACAGGCGGATCAAGAAGTAAGTGGTTGATCTTAAAAAACGCAGTATATCAGTTAATGCGCGATATTATCATAACTATCAAAAATATAAAAATATATCTCTATAATTTCAAATATAAAGTTTTTTACTTTCCAAAAAAAAATTCGTGAAACTTTAAATATAGAATGTCAATATTCAAAATTTCAAATTTGAAGTTTCATATTTTTTCATTGCATTATTGTCCTTATATTTACGTATTATATTTATGATTCTTGAATATTTTGTCCTTTAGTCTTTTTAATCCTTCAAAATTTTATAACTTATAATTTTTTTAAATTTCTTTTATAATTTAGTTTTTACAAATAAAATTAAATAAAAACTTTATTTTTCTTCAAAACTAGATTTAGATAACAACAATATTAGAAAGAAAACTTAACAAATGCGCTAATTGATCATATGTAGAAGTATTACGAAAATAGTTTTATAGAATAATGTAATAGTTTATTTGTAATTTAATATTTAACTATGTATTTCTTTGTAAAATTATATATTTTACTGTATTATTTTGTTAATTGATATTTCTGTGATATTTTTATATATGTGCTATTCATTTATAAAGTTTTATAAATTTAAATTAAATATAAAAATCATAATATAAAATATAAATTCATTTGAAATTTTACTTTTGGAGAAAACTAAATTAAAACTTCAAATATGAAATTTTGCAACTTCAAAATAGAATGTCTTTTTGAAGATGTTTTTACACTGTATTAACTGGATGCTCTTATAAGAAAATGCAGTACGTACCATTACCAATTAAATGCAAAGCTATAAAGAAGAGCTATGATCCTGTGGCTATGATAATATATATATTACAAACAAAAAACAAGTGAAGATTTGTTGTATTTATATTCAAAGAAGAAAGGGAAAATGATCACGTGGAGGTAGGCTTATAAATGAAATGTTGAAGAGTTTCTAGTGAGTTATAAGCAGCAATGGCGGAGCTAGCAGAACATTTTAGGAGGGTCAATTATATAATAAACGTATAGCATGTGGGTCAATAAACTAACTTTGTAGCACTTTCACAGTTATTAGCTTCAAAAATGTAATTGACTTTGAGTGGATCCCTCCTTTAAAATAAAGGGATGGTTAGAAATAATCTTAGTACATTTTTTTATCAAATGGTGTTAGTATATTTTAAACCTAAAAATGTAATGCTAATATATATCTAGATTAAGATTTTTTGGTGAACAAAAATGTAATGGTAATATATATTTGATGAAAGAGAAAAAAAGATTAAGATTTTTAACCGTACACAGTACGGACCTGAACACTAGCTATATAATAAAAGTATAGCATTGGATCAATAAACTAACTTTGTAGCTTTCACAGTTATTATCTGTAAAATGTAACTAAAAATCAGTCAAAAAAAATGTAACTAAATTTTTCATTTTATAAAATTCCACATGTATGGGTCATATGAACCTCCTCGCAAGAACCTACCTATCTTCCTGATATGCGAAACTAAATCACATTATTCTGTTCACCTAACGCGGATATGGGTCCATATTTTAGGATCCATTTAAATGTCTGGAAAAGGAGTCCATCCGCGGATTTGCGATTCCCCTGGATTCAACCAGGCTAAAAAAAAATTCTCAAAAAAAAAAGGAACCTACCTCTGCCACTGTTTATAAGGTTTCAAAGGTTTTGAGTTCCCAAAGTTTTATGGGTTTTCAATTTAAAAATCAGTTTGTTGTAAATTAACTGATCAAATTTTCTATATATTATTTATGTCCTATCAAAGTTTCGGAAGTGGAGCTTATACTTTCACGAATTGGTTAAAGAAACACGTGAAACGGTGAAAAGAGTACCGTTTTAATTTGGTTGTAACATAATATTGAGGATGATTCCCATCTTTTCTGATCTTTGTATGTTCATATAAATTGATCCGGTCCAGCTTCTTATGAGTCAAGAGTTTTAGAGAGAAACGATTGACTTGTAATCTTTAAGCTAGGTACCTGGATTTGGAAGTTGGAACCCAACTTGTTAATTACTTTTGACAAAAAGAAAAACTTGTTAATTATTGCGCATTTTTTCTTCTTGTTTCGACTGTTTTTGGTCAGTATAAAAGTCGTCTGGCGAACTGAGTGATCTGTATGAAGTTCTCTAGTTTTTTTTTTTTTTTTTTTTGTTTTAAAGTTCTCCAGTTTGGACACCACTGGCTATTAATTTCACGAGGAAAAGATAGAGAAGAGATAGGCTAATTCTCAACACTAATTAAACATATCTTAATCTCACCTATATACTCGTAACTGCGGGGCCAACCCTTTGACGTAATTGAAGAGAGAGATAGAGATAAATAGAAGAGGATGGGATGACTTTTTAAAGAAGCAAAGGAAAATGAGTAAATGCTCTTCCCTGTCTCTATTGACTCTTTTCCCTTAATCAAAGACTTCGTTTTGGATCAGCAGACACGTAGAGGATTTATTTGTTTTCAATATTATTACTTTATTTTTAGGGGTTACGTTTAAAACAAAAGTTACTAGGTGTGGGTAACAAAAGTCAATAGGTGTGGGTTCGCACTTAGTGAGAACTAATAAATAATCTTGTTTTACTATTAGCTTTTATATTTATGCTAATTTATTTAGTTAAATATAATTATGACGTTTATTTTTGTTTTTAACCAAATCTCAATTGCTTATTACGTAGACTTAATTTTTCTTAGTATTTATATATGATTCGTCTATCTCGAAATTGAAATATCTTCTTGATTAAATCCAAAATTTAACAAAAAAAATTCTAAATTTTAAAAGTAGTGATTTTTTTAGATTTAACATTTTTGGCTAGAGTACAGTTTTTTAATTTTTTTGTTTATATAATATTATGAATAAGAAATACATGATAGATCTTTTGCAAAAATATGAGATTTACTTTTGGTGGTTCAAGTACAAACACACTCATCTCATGCTCTAAGAAATACAAAGAAAATAATCTTTAATTTAGTGTTACATATTCTTAACCACGTAAAACTATGCAGATAATTCAGATAAAATTCAGTAAAACATATTATCGGTGATTTTTAGGACAGATTTAACGAAATCTGATACTTGTTTTCATATCCAGAGTACAAGGTGCGTATTAATAAATATTAAGATTTTAAACTACCATCATGTCAATAAAATAAAATAATATAAAATTAAATTAACCACCGAATAAAACATGTATTGTGTCACAAATCATTGTTAATTTCAATTTAGTTGGAGATTTATTTTTGAAAAGAGATATTTTAAAACTCCAATATTCACAACTTCACAGATAATATCTAAATACACACACCAATAATGTCTAGAGTCTAGACACACAGAACATTAGAATGAATAACTGGTGAACAACAATAACATAAATAGGAAACATCAATAAAAATGTAATATGATACAAAAAAACTCACAGACTGAATTTTATTTTCGTAATAATTTTTTAATATTTTTAAAAATTCCTTAAAAATAATTATTTACCAAATTTATCGGAAAGTCATCACAAAGAGTGATTATGGTCGTTTTCTAGAAACTGATCTTAGGTGACTCTTCAATAGAAGATGAGTCTTAGTCGTCTAAAATTAAATTAGAAAATATGTGACAAACACTTAATCATATAATTAATGTGAATCAATAACGAAAATATTATATTAACAACTACATTAACCAAAAAAAATTGAAATGATTTATGAATTTTTTCATGTAGTCCAAATTAAGTTTTGACACCTTAACTTTAATTTTGTAGCAATTTTAGTCGGATCAAAAGCAGACTTAAAAATGATTTTGAAACATAAAAGTAAGAATTGGTCTTAATTCATCAAAGTTACAAAACTAAGCCAAATAATTATATATCTAATTACAAAGTTTGAAATAGTTATATTATTTAAATTAATAAACTAATGATTCAGCTAAAACTAATAATAAATTAATGAATTATCTAAACTCTAATAAAAACATGACAAATAAACAAAATTACTTAAAATCATGAAAAATTGATAAATCAGCAAATTTATTTCTCAAATAATAGTACAGACAGATAGTAGTATAAGTTTTTTTCATATGTTTAGATGATAAAGACAAAAATATATTAAAATTATACTCCCTCTGTTTCTATAAGATCCATGTTTTAGATTTTTCACACTTATTAAGAAAAACATAAAATTTTAGTTACCAATGCATTGTTTTTATTAATTAACAATTCCCCAAAATTTTGAACCAATAAGATTTTAATAAATACAATTATATTTTTGGAAATATACAATTTTTCATTAATTAATGTCTTGAAAATGTAGAAAATGTATCTTTTTGAAACAATTTTTTTTTCTAAAACATGAATCTTTTAAAAACAGAGAGAGTATAATAAAATAAATAATAAAACTGTAATTCATGCGCTAGCGCTCAATTCGGTTTAAATATGTGTATGGTGTGTCTTTATTTCAATGCACTTAGATCCAAAGAACGACACATATGACCTAGACGCTTGTCTTTTTCGCTAACATCCAAACTCTTTAGTGAAACCTCCCCTGTAATAAAAAAACAACAAAGATGATCAAAACGAAGACTCTTACAAGTCCAAGGTGACATTCGAAGAAGACCCTCTTTGCAAAAATCCAATCTTGGAGTCTTACTGGTTACTATATAGCTTAGACACACACCCCACTATACCTGCGTTTATAAAATAGAGAAGGAAAGAACGAAGAGACAGTGGAGACTATCAAGAGATATGGGTAGACCACCTTGTTGCGAGAAGATAGAGGTAAAGAAAGGACCATGGACTCCCGAAGAAGACATAATCTTGGTCTCCTATATCCAACAACATGGCCCTGGAAACTGGAGATCTGTTCCTAAAAACACCGGTCTTTTTCTTCATTTCTTTTTCTTAATTATGTTATATTAAACCATCCTTATTAGCTTACACATCAACTAAAAACATACATGTATATATGTTTCAGGTTTGCTAAGGTGTAGCAAGAGTTGTAGACTTAGATGGACTAATTACCTTCGTCCAGGGATCAAACGAGGAAATTTCACTCAGCACGAAGAGAAAACGATCATCCACCTCCAAGCTCTTTTGGGTAACAGGTAACTGACAATTATTCCTTTAAATGTTCTCCATTTTTTAAATAAAATTGTGACAAGTTTGATAGATGTTAAAAAAGTCTTATATGTATAAGATGAATCACATGTTAATGTATAATTAACTTATAGTATGAGTTAATCCACTCACTTTTAACTGGCCTGATCTAAGTTTAAGAAACTTAATATTATCGAATTTATTTTCATTTTTAATATGTCTATTTGTTAATCTCCTAAAATCCATATTTATCGATTAATGTTTCGTTTCAAACTTTATTGGCTTCACTGGATATCGTCTTTAAAAATTAGATGGGCAGCCATTGCATCATATCTACCTCAGAGGACCGACAACGATATCAAGAACTATTGGAACACTCATCTGAAAAAGAAACTCCAGCTGCAGTGTCAAAATGGTATCACCAACGAAGACAACACCGATATGACAGAAATGTCGTCTTGTAATAACAACAACAATATATGTTCCAGCAACAAAAGGATCGCCGACAAAGGACAATGGGAGAAAAAGCTTCAAACAGACATCAACATGGCCAAACAAGCCTTGTTCCAAGCTTTGTCACTTGACCAACCAACTTCATCGATATCTCCTGATCTCGGCTCGCCAAAGCCTCATCATTCTGCCACCGCTACTTATGCCTCAAGCACAGATAACATCTCTAAGTTACTACAGAACTGGGCAAGCTCATCTTCTTCAGTGCCTAACACTTCAACAATATTCTCCAACGACCGGAGCTCAAGCACCGGTGAAGGAGGCGTTCTGGATCATCAATCTTTGTTCTCAACGAACTCAGAATCTGGATCAGTTGATGAGAAATTAATTTTGATGACGGAGACAAGTATTTTTAAAGGTGAGAGCAAACCAAAAGTTGACACGGAAGCAAGTACTGATGATCATGACTCGTTGTCTTCAATCGAGAAATGGTTATTTGATGATCAAGGCTTGGTCCAGTGTGATGACGATCAAGATCTTATGGATGCGTCTTTAGAGGGTAAAAAGACTGATAACAACGGTCAAGATTTGTTCTAAGAAAAAGAAAATGGAGTAACACCATAAGTCTACCAAGTGTAGGTAGTCTAGTGGTGGTCCTGTCATCCATAATGAGGTTGCCTTCTGCACCCTAGTTCGAACCTTGATCGGAGGAGATGTATTTATCATAAACTGGTCATGGCCGAGAAAAGCTATACGGGTCAAAAAGATTCCAAAATTTCTGTAAGAGGAAAAACAAACTATATAGGTTTACTTTTTCATTCATTATGAACTTGTCAAGTCGATCGATGGAAACAAAACTGTCAAATTGTGTAATTTACTATGTGGAGTTAAAAATAGTGCAATAAACTGAGATTTCATGTTTTAACAGTTTTTTTTTAGTTATGAAATTAATAAGGGATTTCCTTGTTATTGTTAAACAAAGCAATATTTCACAAGATTGAAATATGCGATCTAGCCATTTTTATTGTTTTCATTTGTTGAACTTTAGCCATTTTTATTGTTGATACATAGTTGAATAGTTCTAATTATATTGTCAAGTTTAAGTGTTTAACCCATGATTACTTTTTTACATGAACCGTTGAAGAAACTTTGTACCATTAACAAATATATTTGATACATATGTTATCATACTCCATTCGGTTTCTAGTATTATATGTTTTTCTGGAAAATAATGGGTTGGGGACAAGGTTTAAATAAATGAACAAGTGTGAGAATGCTGTTTCTTCGTTAACTTCCTCAGTGTATTATTTAGTGAGAGAAAATGATTTGAATAGTCTTCATTATACTTTAGACTACGTGCATTAATAACAATAGATTATAAATTTTAAAATCATTTTACCTACTATATGGACCAATCACCATTTAATGTAATTAAACATGAATCTCATATATAATCTTGAAAATAAATAAGACTACCTACAAATCTATAATATAGAAGTTTCAAAAAGAAAATTTACAACGTGGACCAACATTTATCCAGAATCGAAAAACAAGATTCGGTTCAGGTTTGGATCCTATCGATTATAGTATTAGATCATATATTTCTAAAACTGAAAATCAGAACCAAAGTAAAACCGAACTAATAATCGACAATGGGTATCTATATTTATAATATAGTTTATATATTTATAATTAACAATATTTCATTTTAAAATAATCAAATAATTTAAAAATATTATTTATAGGTTAAAATACCCAAAAATAACATTACTAGAATACTTTTTTATTTAAAGTAGTTGAGATTAAATGAATCATCCAAATTTTTATCTGAAAACCAAATAAAATCTGATATATGAGTTGAAAATTTTGATTTTTTAATCTGAATTAACTGAAAAATGAAACCAAATAGGATACGAAATTATTTTGGATATAAATATGTTTCCAATCTTGTTATCCGAACCAAAAATCAAAATAATCGAACCGAAACCAAATTAAAATTTTCTAGATACCCGAACAGATCCTAAATCGAAGAATTGAAAGAACTGAACTAGAACCGAACCGAAAACCGAATGATTAGGAATAAGACCAATCATTCTAATGTAATTATACTTGAGTCTCATGTCATATATAATCGTGAAAAGAAAATAGACTAGTAGAGTGGGAACTTTTTGTCTTACAAGAACATAATCTTTAAGATGGCAAACAGAATTTTCAATATGATTTAGTAGGTAAAACATGATAATCTTATTTGTTAAATTAGAACGAAATAATCTTTGTGTTAACATGGAACTTTATAATATTTAGTTATCTTATAACTAACCTAATTAACCTTGTCAATATATCACAATTTCGAATAGATTTAGTTTTGTAGAAGTTGTTCCCATAGAAAAATGAGATCTAACCACATATGGATGATTTAATGGTAGGCATAGCAGGTTTTATGTTATGCTAAGTGGAATATTTGCCACAGATTTCTAATTTTTTTGAAGAAAACTAAATAGACACGTTCCCTGAAAAAAACATTTTTAGATCCTTAAATTTATATAAAAATTAATAAAAATTTCTAATAAATTGTTTATCTTTCTAAATTTCAGGGTCGATTCTGGTTATGGATTCAAACAACTCCGCGGAACTAAATATATGTATCCACACAGATATAAAATCATATTTTAGATCTCATTTAAATATTTTTAAAATGGTCAATTTTTATGTTGTACCTCTGTCAATGGAATTACTTTGAGTTTTCTATAGATTTGGGAAACCAATGGTTAATTAAAAAAAATGAAACCTATTTAATATTCATGTAGACTTCTGAATAGAACAAAATATGTCCCAATATCAAACTGAATAAATCAGCAGTGTCATAAATCAAAATCACTGATAAATCGTTATAGCCTTGGTTAATGGTGTCATGTTATGGTACACAAAGTCAACGTCGTTGACTTTGTCAATATCAAAATACAGCCTAGTTACTAAAGCCCATTTAAACTTCTGGGCCTCTCTTTAGTAACCATCAATAATAAAACATCAAATTAGAATAAAACATCAAATTAGAGAGTTTAGAATGTTTTGTCAAGAATCAAGATGTTGTTTGGTAGCCTAGGAGATTTGTAGCCGTGGCCTCCACCGGAGCCGTGCCAAACGTTTAAGATTGCCGGAAGAGATAAAAAGTTTACAATTCTCAGTTCCTTAGAAATGTTCAATAATAAACAACCTTAATCGAACATGATAAAAACATAGAGAGGAAACCTAATTTCTTTTGTTAGCCAACATACTGTATATATAGCAAACCTCTTTGTTTGTCAATATCTTAGTAATTAACAATTGTTGCCATGTTCTGTTTGGTTATTTTTTTAGAGTGAATGTTAAATTTATTCATTAGAAAAAACTGTTTTTACAATGAATGCATCCAATAGTACAATGAAACTAGAATAAAATAGGAGTTATTAGAGAACTGATTTGAAGCAAACGATGAATGAGGAAAGTGTATGCAGAGTCAGCGAGTTCCAAACCACACGTTCATTGCGTTTTCATGCCATTTCCTCCGGTTCTTTGAATTGCAGTTATTTTGTTTCTGACTTGCTTGTCAAGAGAGCTAAGCAGTCGAGACCAAATCATGGAATCCTCTCCCATTCTTCTGATATTTCTTTCATACCATACTGCATAGATCGTTGTTTGGAAAGCATAGCGAGCTAGAAACGTGACGGTTTGATTTCGAACACCATTCGACAACACATGAAGAATCTGATTCCATTGGTTAGAATAATACCTCTGAAATAGTTTGAACACTAACCCCTTCCAAACCTTCTCGGTGTATGAGCAGAGGAAGAATAAATGGTCTCTAGACTCCTCCGCAGTGTTACACTTGCTAATGATTAGTCTATATTTTGTGCTTTAAATGAAAACTAAAAATACCCTTTAGTTTTTTTTTTTTGAAAAATAGATGCAGTAGGCAGATGTCTTTCTATTAGTTAAGCACGACCCTGGCATCCACACTCGCTGTCTTTCGCATCCCCCGACCATGTGAAAGGTAGACATCACTTCTTGAACTTTTTGCAAAGGTTTAACAAGCCGGTCTTGTAAGATTTTTTGGATGGACATTTGCAGTCATACTCATATCCACATATTTCTGAAGAGACTTTTCTACTTAAACAGCTGAAGAGATGGCAACCACTTAAGATTTCAGAACCAAAAATCGATCGTTATCATGGGTACATTTCCAAGTAGGTTTTCATTGACTGTAATCATACATAACAGAATCATTTACAACAATTGTGAGATTATATTGTGGTGCAGTATCCGCGCAGTATCCGTAATATCTATTAAAGCCCATCTCAAAGAGCCTCAAGAACAAGTCCAGCCCAAGAGAGTGTAGGGTTTCTAGCAAGTAGACTTCATATAAATACTCTTGTTATTGTATCTTTGATGTAACTTTGGCTGTCTAAAGAACAGCCTCTTTCAAACCATTTTATGAATCAAATACAATCTTACTCATCTTGGTGACAAGCATAGAGCTTCTTCCTTTCTTTAGTTTCATTGCACAATAAAGCTCTTAAGAGCTATCTCTTTATCTATTTTATTTCTGTTTCAATAAGTAAAGTCACTTGCTTTGGTCTATCCACAATATCAACCAATCATCTACAACCGTGGTTGTTAAATTTGTTAGATAATATTTTGTATAAATGTTTTAATGTAATTAATTCAGCTATTATCAACTTTTAGTGTTCATGTATATGCACGACTGATTTTACTAGTAAGAGTACACTGAATATCGAAAGTCCAGTGTTACATTGAATTGGTATATCTCTCTTTATTTTTGTCTTCTATAAGAAAATCATACTCTGCATGCTTCGAGAGCATTTTTGATGAATTGAATAGAGGTTTTTAGAAAGGAATAAAGAATTTGAATGGAGGATCATAAGGACAGAAGCATGTGATCTTTTAAGAGCGGGCCTTTGGAAATCACATCCATCGATTCGATCCTATGTATCAAAAGAACTCATCTTCACTTCAATCATTTTGGCAGCACACATCTCTCCATTGTTATATAAGCCAAAGGTTTCTTTTCGTTGTCTTGGTCCACTGATTTTGTTCATTTGCTGGTGCCTTTTGTTTATTCTTCAACAGGGATGATTTTTTTTCTTTATAAAAATAATTGCATTGTCATCCCACAATATATCTTTAACTTCATTCAGCATGTCCCCCTTTTGTTTTATAAGTTTTGTACAGTAAAAATAAATGGTCACTGAAGTTGAGTTACGTTAGAACTTGAGTGATACCTTTATTTTAATGAACAAAAAATATGAAGAAAAGACACCAACCATGGGCCTTTTATAAGCTTTTGAATGGGCACTAGATCTCCACCTCAGTCCATCAGACATCACTAACCAAAAATAAACAACGAACACAAAGAAAAAGAAAGTCCTGAAAGATAATCATATTAATTAGTGAGTGGGTCTTCTAACCGTTGCACATTTACGAAAGAGCCAATCCTCAACCAAAAATACCGATTGTTCACCCCAAATAAAACAACTTTGACTAGCTTTAATATTGGTTTCTGAAAGACGATTGATTTGCCAATAATGGACCTTCACCAGTCACAACTTAGCTCTCCATGACAATTGCATGCCACCTAATTGAAAAGATGTTCCGATATTTTGACACACTCCAGATCTCTAATTTCTAATGTTCATTTTCTCTGGTTTTAGTTTCATACACTTCAAGCTCTCTGAAGAGAGGAAAGAGAGGACATTTATCAAATTAATTTACTTGAGCTTTTATTTGATTAATAATCATTCTTTCATATATTGAAGTACATTACCTAGCCGAGTCATTTACTTACTTTGTTTAGAGAGATCCACAATACCCAAAACGTTCGTATATAATATAGTACATGCATGTAACATAATGCCAGTTTATAGCTACTCCGGTAATCCAAACTCTTTACTTATATGATGTGTTTATCAGTTGAATTGCCAATATATTAAAAAAGAAAAAAACTGTATCAGTTCAGGGATTCACGATAGGCTCTAGTTTTAAAAGTTGGAATATTAAAAATAAATAAAGCTCTTTTCGTTTCAGATAATATACATATTAAACTACAGTGGTCTTTTCCAACAAATTCGAGTGGCTAGATAATGGAAAAAGCAGCCATTACATAATATTTTAATCACAATACCAAATCTTTATTCCATGGCCATAGATTTACATTCTTTTTTTTTTCATAGATTTACATTCTTTTTTGTTGTAGTTGCTTCTGCCTCTTCTTCTGATTCTATAGATTTTAATATGTTAACGATGACAAAAAAAGAGTTTAATAAGTTAACAAAACCCATTAACCTAGACGATAGAAAACATGATTAGATATGTGGACCATTTGTGATATTAAAAAAATTGCGTACATTATTATAAAAAGAAACTTCACGCTTTCAAACACACGTATTATATGATAAATGTAATTAGATTCGACTAAAATAGCTTATTATCGGGCTACTATCATTAATTTTCTCATATTACCACCAACTCATTTAGTGTTTTGTATTATTGGTCGTGATTACACATATTATGACTCCAGAATCAATGCTAAAAGTACAGCAATCATTTTTTTTTGTAAAATTATAACATGTAAGATGACTTTTTAACATTCACTGAAACTTAATCAGTTAATTGAATAGGAATGTCTTCTATTTTCCTTTTTGTCGTCGAATGTAAATGTCTAATGCATGCCATACACTTTCTTTCTCAAAATAAAAACTATATACTGTACACATTTCAACAATCTTTTAAGTCACACATTTAAACTTCAATCGGAGGTTCAATATTCAAATAAAAAGAAGAGAAAAGGCGACACACATGTATTGGAACTTGTATTCGATTCTTACTGATTAAAATAAAACTAAGACCATCTTTATCGGCGTCCCCCCCTTTGATTCTTAGCATTTTTTTGATTTAATTTAAATGAAAAATAAGGAAAAATGAATGGGACGTTAACTAAATTATATACGTCATTCCCGTGTCTTTCGTGGCACGTGTCAGCTGGAAACGAAACGGAGAAGCCAAGGAGGGGAAACACGACTTTCTGTTTCATTTTCGATCTAGAAATATTTTGTTTGTCTCTCTCTTGACGATCGAAGGCGACACATGCGATAAAGAAGACCGACGATTTCATCTCCTACCCGTGAGCAGATTCGGACCTCTGACTCCGCCGATTCCACTCCGGTACCTCCTCCCCACTCTCTCCCGCATCCCCAACGTCATTCTCCGCCGATTCCACTCCGGGAGCTCCCCCGATTCGCAACAGTTTCTCCGACGATTTCTCTCTAGATTCCCTCTCCCGAACCCGTCACCAGATTTCAATCAAAAAGGTACTCCTCTCTCCTGTAGATTAGTTTCTGTTTCTCGATCTAGTTCCTCCGCATGAGTTTGTAGATATGTTCGGTTTGATATGTTCGGTTTGAAACGGAATCTAATTAGTTTTGATATGTTCGGTTTGATTAACTAATGAGTTTAAATTTAGTTTATTTTTTGATGATGATGATCGTAGATGGTTTCTTTGATGCTGTTTCTTTGATGCTGTTTCGTTGATGGTTTCTTTGATGTTGTTTCGTTGATGATGATGATGATCGTCATGCGTATTGATGCTTTTTTGATGATGATGATCTGAACTTATGTTGTTTCTGTCTTCATTGTATACTGATTAAATTGTATGGTTGGTGACTGAATTGAGTAAAGCCATTAGAGTTATAAAGCGATTTAGTAGAGTCATTCATTGTATACTGATTGTATGTGTTCATATGAATGCACTTGATTTGAGTAAACAATGGATTCGTAATGCCATTAGAGTTATAAAGCCATTTATATGTTCATTTGAGTAAACAATGGGTTCGTAATTGACTTGATTTGTTATTACTAAACTGATATGTGAACTGAGAAGTAGGTGTGGACATTTAAGATGAAGTGTAACTCAAAGTGTGGTTAATAGACTTGATTTGAGTTGTTTATGTGTAAGCATTTTGCAATAACTATACTGATAAGTAGGTGTGGACATTTAAGAAGCTGTACTGTGTTTAGTATAGAAGTTCGATTAGAAGTTTGTTGTTTGTAGTTTGGTTCTAGTTCGCATAAAAGTCTCTTGTTTGTAGTTCCTTTTAAGTTTGAATAGAAGTCTCTTGTTTGTAGTTTGGTTCTAGTTTGCATAGAAGTTATGAGTGTAATAAGTTTGATTAGACCCTGGTAGTTTATGGTTACTTTAATTACTTTGAACATTTTCACCTATTAAAACACAACAACCTTTCATTGTTTTACACATCTAATTCATCTTCTTTCACTCTTGTTTTATTAAAACACAACATCATTTCCTCTCTTCCCCTCTTCTTTGTCTTCTAATCGCTATGGATTCAAGGAATCCATTGAATCCATATAGTCAGTCTAGTGAGTCTCCTAGTTTAGTCGGCCTCCTTAACAGCCAGAACTTTCGTTATGAAAGTTATCAAGATAGTGATAGTGTGAACTTTGGAGCATCTGAGATCCCGCCATACAGTTCCCAACAAACCGCGACACCATTGGCCTCTAGGGAGAGAAAGAAGTGGACGCCAGCTGATGACGAGGTGATAATCAGCGCCTGGCTAAACACTTCAAAGGATCTGATAGTTGGAAACTCACAAAAGTCAGGGACCTTCTGGGCTCGAGTTGGTGATTACTATGCTTCAAGTCCGCATGGTAGAGCTCAGGGTGCAGGAAGAGGTGAGCTAAATATCAAGCAGAGATGGCACAAGATTAATGATTTCACTAACAAGTTCTGTGCTGCACATGCCGCAGCAGAGAGACAGATCACCTCTGGTCAGAGTGACCTTGATGTTCTCAAGCTGGCGCACGACATCTACTACACTAACAACAACAAGAAATTTACTCTAGAGCATGCGTGGTGTATGTTGAGGTATGAGCAGAAGTGGTGTAGCCTCAACACTCCTAAACCTAGTGGTAGTTCTAAGCGTAAAGCTTCTGAGACTCCTTCCGAAAGTACAAACACCACTTCTGCTGCTGCTGATCATGAGGTCCGCCCTGAAGGTATCAAGGCTGCTAAGGCTAGAAGGTTTGGAGGAAAAGGCAAGTCTGTGGCTGACTATGCGAGCATTTGGGAGATGAAGAAGGAGGATTTGAAGAGGAAGGAGAGACTGTCTAAGCTGGCCATACTAGACACGCTGTTAGCCAAAAAGGAACCACTAACTCCATCTGAAGAAGTGGTGAAGGATAAGCTACTGGCCATACTAGACACTCTCTGTTAAATGAATGTATCTCTGTGTTATCTGCTTCCTAGTTTATGCTTCCTAGTTAAATGAATGTATTTCTGTTTCTAGTTTATGCTTCTGTTCCCGTACTTGTACTTGTGTTCCTGCTTATTTATAAAAATATTGTATGTTTGCTAATAAGCTTCTTGTGCCTATATAGTTAATATAGACTTCTCTTCGTATATTGGTAATAAGCTTCTTGTTTTTAATTGTTTTGCAGGTTTAATCTCAATGGGCCTACACAGTTACAGCCAGCCTTCACTCTCGGATGACTACGGTTACAATAGTGACGAAGAAGAGCTTAGTCCTCGTGACCAAGAAGAGTTGATCTACGAAGAGCTTATTCGTCGTGACCAAGCAGAGCTTAGTCGTCGTGAGCAAGAAGAGTTCATCCTCCAATATGGCGAGACGCCTCGTTATCCTCCACAACCTGAGGTGGAGTTTGGATTCCCTCAGACTTGTTACTGTGATGGCGAACCCCTTATAGCAACGTCATACACAAGAAACGACCCAGGGAGGAGATACTACACTTGCAAGAATGTGGACGATGGTGACTGCCACATCTGGAAATGGTGGGACGTCGCGGTGATGGAGGAGATGAGTGCGACAGACAAACGCATACTTATCTTGGAGGAAAAGGTAGATAATCTGAACTCTATCAACACCTATGAGACTGAGGAGAAGGTTGTTCAGCTAGAGAAGTTAGTTTCTGAGTTGGCAAAGAAGAAATCATGTTTGATCGATGGGTTTGAAGTGTTTGTTGGTGTAATGCTCCTACTTTTGGTTGTAATAGGTCTGGTGATCGTCTTTAAGTGAAAGAGTAATGGGTTGTTAACTTGTAAGACTTGTTTAGTTTATGTCTCATGTTGTTTCTTTAGTTGTGTCTTTGTTTATGTTTCTTTAGTTGTTTCTTTGTAATCGGTATGAATCAAAGGTGTCTTTGTTTATGTTTGTAATCGGTATGAATCAAATGTCTTTGTTTATGTTTCTTTAGTTTCTTTACTTTCTTTAGTTTCACAAGTAAAATGAATCACAAACATGAGTCACAGGAAGTTTCATTTGTTTTCTTTCTTAAGTCACATGATACAAACATGAGTGACAAGAAGTTCCTAAGTCTCGTGACTTGGGTTTGTTTGTTAACTAAGTCACAAGATGTTGGTGAAGTAGAATAAAGACAAGATGTTTGTCACATGAGGCAGAGTCACATGAGGCTAAATCACAAGATGTTTGTTTGTTTACTAAGTCACAAGATGATTTTCGAAGAACACCTCTTCTCCTCCCTTTCACTATAAATAAGAACACCTATTCTCCTCCCTCTTCACACCTTCAAGACTTCTTCTCCTCCCTTTCATTTGCCATCTTTTTTTTTAATCAATTTGCAATGGCATCTTCTTCTCATTTTCATTACCACAAAGATCATGAAAATGATGCTATGGATTCTGCTTTTGATGAATTTTTTGAGAATCCTGACATTTTTCCAGAACCAAAAGAGAGAAAAAACGTGTTTTTATCGAGAGAAACCGGGAAGACGGCCACGAGAAGCTATGGAATGATTACTTTAGCGAGAATCCAACATACACTTCCAAGTTATTCCAGCGACGGTTTCGAATGAACAAATCATTGTTCATGCGTATTGTCTATCGTCTCTCCACCGAAGCACCGTATTTTAAACCAAAAGAAGATGCAACCGGACGGGCTAGTCTATCACCACTACAAAAATGTACGGCAGCAATTCGACAATTGGCATATGGTTGTAGCGCTGATACAGTTGACGAATATGTCCGACTTGTTGAAACGACAGCTCGGTAATGTTTGCATCATTTTACGGAGGCAATTATCACCTTGTTTGGCGATCAGTACCTACGACGTCCCACACCGGAGGATCTAGAAAGACTACTCTATATGGGAGAAGAACGTGGGTTCCCAGGAATGATTGGAAGCATCGACTGTATGCATTGGCAGTGGAAGAATTGCCCGACCCCTTGGAGAGGAATGTTTGCACGAGGAACCGGAAAACCAACTATTGTTTTGGAGGCCGTAGCTTCACAGGACCTCTGGATATGTCACGCATTTTTTGGAGCCCCAGGTACTATGAACGATCTTAATATTCTTGATCGATCACCTATTTTTGATGACATTATTTACGGAATAGCGCCAGAAGTAAATTATTATGTCAACGGAAACGAGTACAATATGGCTTATTATCTCACGGATGGAATTTATTCGAAGTGGCCGACTTTTATTCAATCTATCAAACTACCACAAGGTGAGAAAAATTCATTATTTGCTAAAAACAAGAAGCTGTGCGGAAAGATGTCGAGCGTGCCTTCGGAGTCCTCCAATCTAGATTTGCCGTTGTCAAAAATCCATCTAAGTTATGGGATAAAGAAAAAATGGGGAATATTATGCGAGCATGTATCATACTCCATAATATGATTGTCGAAGATGAACGATCGACATACACTAACTATGACGAAAATGAATTTCAAGAAAGAGAAGATGAAGATACATTTACCGTCAAAAGAGCTCCAAATCTCGGCAGCGGCAATACAATGGATCGTCGGCGGAGCATTCTGGATAGACAAATTCATTGACAATTAAAATATGATTTGATTGAAAATATATGGGATAAATTCGGACATCTTCAAGAATAATAACTTATTATTAAGTTTTTATGAATTGAATAAATTGTGTGCTTGTTTTTATTTATGATGTTTGTAATTTTTTTTTATGTTTGTAATTTTTTATTTTCAATGTTGTAATTTTTTTATTTTAAATTTGTACTTTTTATGTTTTTAATTCTAATGTGGCTTGTTTAATTATAAACTTATCTTTATATTTCTCATTACATTTTTACAATAAAAAAAACATCAAAATATTTTAAATTAACCTTAAGAACTTTATGAAAGTCCCACCAATAAACCAAACTTTTCTAATTGTCCTTGCATTAGTCCTTAACAGTACTAATACTCATTTTATAATATGAGGGACTCAAATTTTGTCCCACTGATAAAGATGGTCTAAGTTCTGTCCCTTCACAAATTATTCCATATCTCATATGATATTCTGATCATACATGTACATGCTTCTTACCTGTGATATACTGAATTGCGATCCTATAAGCTCAACAAACGAAAACGAAAATCAAATATCATTCTCTTAATCAAAAACAAATCTAGTTTCGATCCTATAAATTTCAAATCAGCGTGGTGTCGCAAATGCCACTATTCATATATAATAATTATATTATGATCCACTATATACATTATTTTTAATATCACAAACAGAACCATGTATATACAATATTTTAATATACAATACACATCAATAATGATACACAAATATATATATCATTCACCTTTGATAAATCGATAAATCCAAATCACAGAGAAACAAATCCTCGAAAAATCAAGCGTTAGGTGGAGAGTACTCACAAACAACCTCCGTATCGACTTCCTTCCGGTGAAAATTTCGATGACAACCACAAGCGGCGCATCTCAAAGCTTCATCGGTTCCTGCATCGCCAGAGGCCATAAACTCACGGCAACCGTCAACGGCGTAGCCTCCGATGTTAGCAGCGTGATTCTTTTGACACTCCACGTAACGGACGTTACTGATCGCCGATGAAGTAGTAGTAGTCCAAGACGACGACGTGTTAGAGATTTGTGATCTTTGTTTTATTACCATCTGTCTCTTCTTCATCACGATCTTTGTGAAACCCTAGTTTTTATCGATTTATTATTATCCTTGAAAATGAAAGTGGCTCTTTGGTCATACGAAAGACTCTTTTATGAAAACGAAGTGAAGACTAGAGTGTATGTAGTCGCCCTTATATAAATTAGTTAGGCTTGTTAATTATCTAACCCTAGAGGACCTACGGTGTCGATGACAAAGTAGCTTAAAACTCGGGCTACTTTTTTCTTCCATATACGTTATTTTTGTAATTAAATATTTATTTATACCCTAATAAATTGTGATATATACGGTACTGTATGTATATATACATGGGAATATATATCTTATGTCTACCACTATGGATTAGTTTCTCTGTGTACATCACATTCAAACTTCTTTTGATACAAAATGTTACTTTAAAACTGAAATTTTCAAACATGTCAAAAACTGAAATTTCCAAAACATAATTTTGAGTATGGGAAGATATTAAAAAGTGAAAACTCAGGTTTCTCATAAAAAAAAATAATAAAACAATATGGGTTAAGTAACACGCTGATGTTAAACTTCGGAAACTAGAAAGTCTATTTTGATATCAAATTAATAACTTCTGGAGTTGATTCTTAGACCATCTCCATCTCTGAACCCAAAAATGGGGTTCATAATTTTTTTTTTTCTTTTTTTTACTTTTTCGATTTTTTTTTTTTAGAAAAAACTAATCATTCGCGGGTCGCCACATATGCATGGGACCTGCGCACAGTGCTAGAGGCACCTCTTGCGGAAGAAGTGAGAGAGTGAAGTTTTGAAAAAATGGGTCCTTTGCTGGACCCCACTGTTTAAAGACTCACTAAAAATCAGCGATGAAGCTGCTTTTACGCTACACAGGAAAACTTTGGTGGAATATATTTTTTATCTTACAAAAATAAATTGTTTTGGAAGAAACTTTGGTAGAATTTGTCAAAAAAAAAAAACTTTGGTGGAATATAAATAACAAACTTAGTAAAAAAAAGAAGCAAATTGCAGCGAGCCAAAAATAACCACCATGATCAAAGGAACATACTCCCGACCGTATACCGAAACAAAAGCTAGTCTAAACAGAGGCTACCAATTTCTTAGAATCAAAGAGACTAGATAGCCAACGAGGACAGCCCGAAGCTACATAGGACCTCCAATTACGAGGATTGAGAGCACTTTGCAAATGAGAAAACGAATATTGGGCTTCTAGTGGAAAAGGTTAACTATTATTGGCCTATAAGCCCAATCATAAAAAGAGAACTAAAATTATTTGCCATGGAAGCAAAATGCTTATAAGACTTATCCAATACACTTTCTGCTCAATTTCTAAAGAGAGGTTTAAAGTCGGAACGAAAAAAATCTCTAAGAAAACTAAAGTGTTCATATATTTTTGCTAGTGTAGATTGCCAATGTATGTTGCGACTAGAGGCCTATACAAAGTGAAAGCCTCCAACGATTGTAGTGGCTAAATCCATTAGTGAATGTGTCGAGAGTTTGTTCGAGGTTCACAGAATATTAGATTCTTCGGAGCTAAGCACAATCTTGTTGGCTTGGACATAGGTAGTACGACCTCTAGCATCCATTTCAGCCCAATATTTGGGGTTTCTGTGTGGATTTTGTCTTAACTTTGGGTACTTCTTGGTGTACGAGAGGGTTTAATATAAAGGAAAGATCTCAAAGTGACCCACCATGTCATCCAAAGCCAGGTTTGTTTGAGTAAATTCATATGGAGTTTTCTACATCTTCCTGCTATTATTTGTCTACATTGAATTGACACTCTTGTGTAGGAAGTTGTAGGGTCGTACATTATGTAGTTTATTCAACTAAACACAAACTCCCGAGTACATTGGCCTTTTCTGGATATAAGTTTGAAGGCTTCAGGTGATGAAGAGTTTGTCAAAGTTTTTTCTTACGTAGGTCTATCAGTCTATCACAGAGAGAGAGAGAGTAGTTGTGCAATAGTCTGGCCAAAATATAAGCATGTTTAAGATAAATGTTTTATGACAAAAGAAAAACGATGTATTACGCATCCCTTGTTGTTGAGTTTTTATTGTGTCCGTACTAATTTTAGTAATACTGTTCAAGTGATCAACATGATTCAATAACGTATGATTCAATAACGTGTTAGATTGGGGTATACTAAGAGATTTTAATTTAAAATCAATTGGTAATAAATAGATTGTCACTAACTAGGTTGCATGGAAGCTTTGTCGGACGTCTGCTTCCCGCTTCGGAATCAGAATCGGAATCAGAAGTTTATGGAAGCTCTCAGAATCTCGTTTCCAATGCGTTTCCAAAAATGTCTCTTTAAAAACACGTTCGAAGCTTACGATTCCATTTTGGAATCACGCTCCCGTTTTAAAAAAATACAATATCATAAATAAAAAAGATAAGAAACATTGTTTTTATATAATAGTGAAATAAAGAATATGTATACACAAGCATTAAAACTAATACTATATATTGTCTTTATGCAATGAGGGTTTATTAGAAATATATTGTCTATATTCAAATATATTATGTTAATTATTTACGAAATATGAAAAAATAATTAGTTTAATAATATCTTATAAACTTAATTTATGTATAGTTTCACGGTTTTAACATAAAATCATTAAAAATTATTATAAATGAACAAATTTTTTATTTTAATTTGAATCATATAATTGTTAGTCACATTTGTAATCTATATATTTTGATATATATATATATATATATACATATATAAATATACGCTTCCGACACGTTTCCGCTTCTTAACTTTTTAAAAATTCTCGCTTCTACACGATTCCGCTTCCGCGTATCCGCTTCCGTTTCCATGTAACATAGGTTACTAACCTTATATATATATATATTCATGTTCTAGTGAAACTTTCGATGTAATAGTTTTATATTTCTACACCATACCTCAGATAATGGTTCGTATAACCATTAATCTCGATAATATTCCAGTCTAGGATTTAGTTCAGTCAGACCACTGGACCATTCAGGTCAATGTCAGCTTAGGATTGATCGGGACTCTTTCGATGGTCAGATTGATTTTCGTTCGGTTGGGCAGATGGGTTTGGATTTTGGTACCATATTATATTCAGGTTTATTACTTAAAAGAGTTTCAATGGATCTCGAGTAATGTATAAGAGATTTAGATCACTCTACTTACCGTCAATTAATTTTAAGTTGGAAACCTATAATAAACATGAACCTAACATAGTATTAAAACCTATTACACCTAACATTACTAAAAAGGTTTATAATCGATCCACACTCTTATAATTCGTCCCAAAGAGTGGCATGTGCTCTCGGACTCAATAATGTTCTACGAAATTAATAGCTAAAAGATATATTATCTCGAGGAATGTATCGGGATTACGTAAAAATTAATGGGCTATAAACTTTAATCTCTAAAATATATATGAATATAAACTCTCATCACATATTGAATTTCAGTGAGATATATAAATAATATATAAGAGATTTATTAATATTTAACACGAATAGTTTTAAGTTGAATGTCTAGTGAAGTTAACATAAGGTGTTGTTTTTAATTATGTGAGAACATACAATAAGTATATTTTCGGTTTGTGCCGCGTAAAGAGTTTTTTTTTTTGGCAAATTGATTTCATATTTCCATGCAAATCTCTTGTTTTTTTCCTAACCACCTATAATTAAATTGGCATGTGTACAACAATTATTTAGTACTTGACAATGACAATTAAGGACTTGTTTTTCTAACTAAGTTCAATATTTTTTAAATGGAGTGCGAACATTTGAATTTAGGTTTCAGTCTTACAGTCATACTTATAGAATTCTGCTTTCGACGTATGTGTTTTTCTTCTTTCTTTTAGCTCTTCACTAGTGGGGTATACATACTATCATTAATATTTTTGACGTTGTTAAAAGTTTTTGCATAGAGTAAACAAAGTATAGATAAGACTAGGTTTTAGACATTTTAAGAACGTGATTAAAACAACATCATGAGACACGTGATTTCGTAAAAACTATTTAGCTACGTGCGTATTATCATCATCAAATGTGTGTAAAATTAGGGTACATACAAATCAGATATCCAAGTTTTTAAAAGTATCTATGATTTGATAAATTTTGTCTGAACAATCAGTTATTCAATCCAATTTGATCTGTAACCATTCAGATATTCGGTGTCTTAGATATTCTATATTTTTAATTTCTGATTGGATATCTAATTTGATCATAAATAAAGTAGAAAAATATAAAAGAAAAACAAAATAATATAAAATAATAATAATATTATTACAAAAAATATTTACTTTTTAAAATTCTAGTAAATAATTTAATAAATTTAGTAAGTAAAAATGCTATAAAATTTATATAAAATATAATGTTTATATATCTTATATATATAATTTTTTAAAATATATGTTTAAATGCATATAACGGATATGATCAATTACCCGTTCCTAAAAATATTAGTATTTGTGATTGCTTCGATTTTTATGGATATTAAATATTAGTAAAGTTACAGATATTTTTGGTTCGAATAAAAACATATAACGAATCGAACCAAAATTCATGGAAATTTTGTTCTAAATTTTTGATATATAGCATATGCAACATAAACCTTAGGGTAAAATGAAAACAACTCAACAAAATTGACGTCTGCAACAACAATTCAAAGTCTTGAATAACAGAAAACAAATGTGACCATCAGGCATCAGTGACCGCGTCCAACAGTTCATGCCTTAAAGTCATCTATATTATTAAAAGAGAAGTACATATATAGAATGTCCCTTAGTTTTCAGTGTTATTTACACTTCTATGCCACTGACATTAAATAATATTTCCTATTTTAACGCTGTCTTTTCCACTTTGATTAATGCATTTTCCAAAATTAAATTTGAATTAAATACACAATTAAATAACACTTCATATTTTAATGCGTTGTCTTTTCCACTTACATTAATGTGTTTTCTAAAATTAAAATTGAATTAAATATACTTCATTAACTTTTCAATTAAATCAATGTCAAATTAAAAAAAAATACAATTTTGTTAGACAAACAATTCATGGAAATTATAATATCAACTCTTCGTTTAACAAATCTGAACGAAAAGAATATTATCAAATTTGAACCGAAACTAGATACTATCCAAACGGATTTACCATTTTGGTATCTAGAGAACCATAACCAAACCTTATCTGAACGAAATATTTCAGATATTCGAATGTATTTAAATCATATTTATATACTTCAATATGTTAGCTATTTTCGAGTTAATATCCAAGATATAAGTTATTTTAAGTTGTTTAAAATATTTGAAATATAAAAAATAGTCGAAAGTAAACATCTAAAGTAGATAAACAATAATCAAAACACCAAAATACTTAAAATATATATTTATTCTTCATCCAAATATTCAAGCTAAACCTATTTTAAAATTTTAATTTAGGTACTTTGGCTTACATTACTCAAATAATTTAAAGATATATAAATTTAAAAAATTTAAAAATAATTTAAACGGGTTATCAAACCCGCAAAGATCCGAATAAAACCGGAACCAAAGTTTATAAATACCTGAATAGAGCTAGAATCTTTAAATTCAAAATCTCAAACCCGAATAGATTTTAACCGGATTCGAGTTGATATGCAAATATCCACCCCTAACTTAGTCAATATAAAATGATCAAATATTACAAATATACTACTTAGTATAAATAAATAAAAACTAAAAATTGATACCTGTGCGGTCGCACGGGTCAAGATCTAGTTATAGTTAATTGTTTAATATCGTAGGACCGCGTAGATTACTTGCAGTTTATTCAGTTTGGTGCACACAAAAAGAAAAGTTTAATCTATCGTCGGACCGTGTATATTACGTGCTGTTTATTCAGTTTTACATCAGTCAATGCTAGTTGAATTATTAGTTGCTTTCATTATTTGAAAGACTTCCTAGGTTTTAATAGTTCAACATGTCATAAATTACTAATTAGATATTACTCTCTCTAGATGATGTTTTAAAAGACCTATTTTGTTTCAAATTACATGAAATTTTGAGATTTAATATTAACTTTAACATTATTGGAAACTGTTCAAGATTTTATGGTTTTTAATTATTGGTTAACTGATTTTAATATTATATCTTTAAAATACTTTTTTAGAGAGATTTAGTTTTTTAATCTTTGTGCATTAAGCCAAAACATCAATTATTATGAAACTGAGAAAGTAAAAAACAACAGAAGATGCATATCTTTTCCCCAAATTTAAATTTATTTCTTATGTAAAATATTAATATTCATACAACAACTGGGAGCCAAGCAAAATAGCCCAAAAACCAAAAATTCATAGAAACAGTGAAGACTTAAATCCACACTAAAATGACACAAGATAAACCATAAAAATAGAGGTATAACGACATTAAAACCAGAAACAAATAACATCTAAGAACATATCATAACACCTAATAACTTTTAGAAAAGAAAAAAATACAAATGATCGGGAGTTACCACTGCTGTCTATAAATAGCCCAACACCGGTAAATTTAACTTATGCACCAAAACTACAGTTACGTTTCTGCATCTCCCGCCAAACGATTAAACCAAGATCCAAAAACTTCAAACCTCAAGTAGGGAAACACACAGCTGGGTCTAAATTCTACAATCTAAAAAAGAAGCTCATCTAAACACTAAGAAAATGAAACCTTGCCAACCAAACCTCTCCATGAACACTCGAGCGAGAAGAACCAAACGGCAAGCAACCAAAGTACATATTACCTTAAAAAGAGACTGCTAAGTCACAACCAAAAGACCGTGTATGTTTGTTGCGGTTTATTCAATTTTATATCAACCAATGATAGTCAGAACCGGCTCTGAACCTTATTAAGTGAAACATTTGCAACATATCTCTGAAATTTTTGAAAAAAAGTTACATACTTATATATAAACCTCCAGAAAAAATTCTAGACCAAAAATTTGCAAAAGATATGTTTATATAAACATTGCCATAAGCCCTCAAAATCGCCATGGTGATAGTTGGATTATGGTTTGGTTTCACTATAATTGGCTTATTTAAACTTCCCTAGTTTGAATAGTCCGTCATGTGATAAATAACAATTTGACTTTTAAAGTCTTATAGCGTATTAAGCTATTCGTTTTGACCATGATGACTCAATTTGATAGAAAAATAACGGTCTCTCAAAGTAGCTGGTGAGCCGTCATAATCATCGTATCGACTTGGACTAAAATGTGTGTGTTTGGTTATTTCATGGAAATTTTGGGGAAATTGCTACACCTCTGCATTGTCCATCCTCCTCTCATTCTACGACATCGTTAGCTATACTCCACAAGGAAAAATAAAATGAAAACAAACTTTATATTGAGTTGTGTTACCTTTTTACCTAAAACAACAACATTGTGTTATATGTTCTTCCATACCGTGAATCTCAATGGGTTTCAAAGAGCGGTGCTGTTCCTAGCAGAAAAAGATGTTTCTATTCAATCGAATCCTCAAAAAATCTAAGAAGGGTCTGAACGGAAATTTTAATTATTTTTTCAAAAACATCGATAAAACAATTATGTAACTAAAAATTATGTAATTATTTCTTTCATTTTATAATTAATATACTTCATGTTCTTACACATATAAACATATATTTTATGGCTATTAATTTTAATTTACAATAAATAAATAATAATTTTAATAAATTGAATTATGTTATTTATAATTTATTATAATTCACATAATTAATTTTTATTGAAAATAAATTATATTTTATAAAATTATTATATATGTATATATATATATATATATATCTTAAAATAGAGAAGATACTATCTAAAGATCTCTATTTTATATTTTTTATTAATAAAAAAGGATCACTATTTTTTAAAATATATAGTCTCTCCGTTTACAAAGAGTACCACGTTAAAAAAAATCATATATATTAAGAAAATGATCAAAATGTATTTATGTTACACATATTCAACTAATTAATATCATTTAAATAAAATTATTTATAAATTAATATGTTTGTAATTAATAGTAAGTTAAAAATTACATTAAATTCTAAAATGATATTTTGTGTAAGAAGAAAAATATGTTACATCAACAATATTTTAGAAACCGATGGAGTAATTCCCTTCACAAACACTGACCTCGTCGGTTGCAGTAAATGAACGGTATGATCCGTCCGTAGTGTGGTATACAAGACTTTGACATTTTCCTTGATTCACGAAGACATCTCCCGCGATAGTTGTCATATATCCAATTTATTTGATAACATTCATTTATTTGTGTAAATTTTTAGCTACTAATCCTAATCTAACTTATTGTACTAATCCTATCTAACTTATTGTACTAATCCTATCTAACTTATTGTACTAATCCTAATCTAACTTATTGAATGGCAGATCAAGTGAAACGAAGTGCAACAATTATCCATAGATTCAGTGCTTTTTATACTATAGACCAGCGATTGAATAAACGCATTCACATACCAAACCAAACAAAACAAAACAAATTTTAGCAAAAAAAAAAACAATTGTCCATAGAAAAAGGTCCATCATAAATTGCACCTCCTATTAAAAATTAGTTTTAAATCTTTCACAATTTCGAAATATCTTTGGATAAATAAAAAAGTACAAAATTATCATCAATCATCACGTACATACTTATTTATGAAATAAAATGACAGATTAAGAATAAGAAATTGTTATTTGGATAAATAAAAATAGAATGAAAGAAAGAAAAGTAGTAACAAGAAAAGTAACGAACATTTCTAAGTAGTTTACAAGAAATTCCGAGAAATTAAAGTACAGGTGAAATGAATATTCAATTTTAATGGGCCCCAATTGAACCCCGTCGCACTTATTTAAGGGAGTGCCCATAATCACAATTCTTCAGATAACAAGAAAACAAGAAGGCATCTATATATTTTTAAAAACTCACTCACCATATCTCTTCCCTACGTTCTCTAAGCAATCTCCGATGGCTTCACTTCAACTCTCTTCTCATTTTCTGGGCAAAAACACTACAAAACACAACTCCGTTTCCATCTCCCATAGCTACTCCCAAACCCCATTCACCAGATTATTCTCCCGCAAGGTTTGTATGTTTCTCTCTGTCTTGTTGCGTTCTTATCTTTTTTTTTTTTCTAAGGACATCATTGTTTGATTATCTGATAAATGATTTTTAGATAAAATTTCAGAAGTTTATGTCGTGTTCCATGTCCATGAATGGATGCCATGGCGATTTCAAGACGCCACTTGGTACAATTGAGACGAGGACCATGGCGGCTGTTTTATCTCCAACTGCCGCCACTGAGAGACTAATCTCCGCCGTCTCCGAGTTGAAATCTCAACCTCCGCCGTTTTCCTCCGGCGTCGTCCGGTTACAGGTACATGACTTTCATTTGTTTTCGTTAGTGAAAGATCAGATATCGCCACGTGGTTGTTCTGGATTGGGTTGTGGTGACATATATAGGCTATATAATATAGCTCGTTTCCTTGTCGTATCGTTACTCCTAATCATTTAAGTTTTTTAAAATAAGACTATAAAAGTCGAATCATTTGGTTTGTTTAAATAAGAATGCACATACTATATCATTTTCCACTTGCTTTAGCTCTAGTAATTACGTAGTTTTTTTTCCTTTTTCACCGACGGTAGGGTAAAATGACATCGGTAATAAACCTCATCACTAGTACAAATTCTGGTTGATTTTGGTTATGAATCATAAACAATCTCTTAAAAGACAGTGGCTAATAATAACCAAGGAAGAAAGAAGATATGACTATTATTAAACACAAACTCGAAGTTGAGTCGTACCTACTATCTACATGGACGTCAACAACGAATAATTGTCCTTTCTAAGTCAATTAAATGTTGACCAAGTACAGAGTTGACTTAAAGCAGTCATAAGTACAAAAGACATTCGAGAAAAGATTAACGAATGTTCTAATCGAGTTTAACACTGTTAGTTACAAATACAATTGATGACTAGTTAGTTAGTGTCTAGAGATATTAAGCTAGAAAAGTAATGATTAACAGTCTTTTTTTTTGTTCTTGAATATTTTTCCCGCGCAAATTCTCAGGAACACTAATTTAACTCGGTTTGGTTTGGTTCGGTTCAGGTGCCAATTGAGCAGCAAATCGGAGCAATCGACTGGCTTCAAGCCCAGAACGAGACTCACCCTCGCTGCTTCTTCTCTCGCCGCAGCGACGTCGGTCGTCCCGATCTCCTCCTCGACTTGGCGAGCCAGAACGAGAACGGTAACGGTAACGGAGGCTCATCAGATCGCGATCTGGTCAGCGTCGCCGGCATCGGTTCCGCAGTGTTCTTCCGTGACCTAGATCCCTTCTCTCACGATGACTGGAGGTCCATCCGAAGGTAAAGCAATAAACTTTACGAGTTTTTTTTTTTTTTTTAATTTCGTTTCTCAGTGATCTGATTTGTTGAGTGCTTTTTGAAGGTTTCTGTCGTCTAAGTCGCCTCTGATCCGTGCCTATGGAGGCATGAGGTTTGATCCCAACGGAAAAATCTCTGTGGAATGGGAACCCTTTGGTGCTTTTTACTTTGCAGTGCCTCAGGTAACCTTCAAAGTTTTGATTTCTTCTCAAGAAGCACGTGACCCTTTTTTTTTTGCTTAATAAAAATCACGTGACTTGTTTTGTCTAAGTGGTTACTTCTCACGCACAGGTTGAGTTTAATGAGTTTGGGGGAAGCTCAATGTTGGCTGCAACTCTTGCTTGGGACGATGAACTCTCCTGGACGCTTGAGAATGCTATTGAATCACTTCAGGAGACTATGCTTCAGGTTGGATATATTGAACAAAGTCTGCTTTTTTTTTTTTGAAGTTATTGAATGGGTGTCTTTTATGCTAACGAGGACTTTGTTTTTGTCGTCAGGTTGTTTCTTCTGTTGTGATGAGGCTACGAAGGGAGTCTTTAGGAGTATCTGTTCTTAGCAAGAATCATGTTCCCACCAAAGGAGCGTATTACCCTGCTGTTGAGAAGGCTTTGGAGATTATTAAGCACAAGAGTTCATCTCTTAGCAAGGTAGTTTTAGTGACTAATTTTCGTACACTATTATGGTTTTCAGCTTAGCTGATGTTTTTTTTTTTAATGTTTGCAAAAAACCAGGTTGTGCTTGCTCGCAACAGCAGGGTTATAACAGATGTTGACATTGATCCCATTGCTTGGCTTGCACAGTTACAGGTGTGTGTCCATATTCACCTTTTAGAATAAAGCAAAGGTTAAGACTTGAATCTCACTTATGTTATTGTTTGACAGAGTGAAGGGCAGGATGCTTATCAGTTTTGTCTGCAACCACCTGGTGCACCTGCTTTTATTGGGAACACGGTATGTTATATAAGTGGTTTATTGGCGCATTCTATTTCATTTCACATATCTGGAAGAAACCGTTGATAAAGTTATATGTCACATATCTTGTGAGAACAGCCTGAGAGACTTTTCCAAAGGAATCAGTTAGGTGTGTGCAGTGAAGCTCTGGCTGCAACTAGGCCTAGATCTGCTTCGACGACACGTGATATGGAGATAGAGCGTGACTTACTAACCAGGTCAGTCTTTTTTTATTTACTTTACTGTTTTGAACAACAATCATAAATTCGATTTTTTTCATTGAAATTTCCGGATATGCATTACTGACTTGGTTTATCTAACTGCTGCAGCCCCAAAGACGACCTTGAGTTCTCTATTGTACGAGAGAATATAAGAGAAAAGCTAAACGTAAGCTCAATCTTATATCGCTCTGCATCTTTCAAACTTTTTGTCTACAGTTAGTTTGAATTTTTAGCATTTAACAAGTGTATTGACTCATGTTCTTATTATCCTTATTATTTTTCTTCTTCGCAGTCTATATGTGACCAGGTAGTTGTTAAGCCTCAGAAAACTGTGAGGAAGCTTGCAAGAGTGCAGCATCTATATTCTCAATTGGCGGGGAAGCTTAGGAGGGAAGATGACGAGGTGAGATAATAGTATTTGAATAATTGTACAACATGACATGATCATTTCGGAAACTAAGGGTTGTGAATATTTATCTCCAGGCTATTCTTTTCTTCACATTGGGTTTGACTCTTTTGTGGTATGTTTTATCTACAGTTTGACATCTTGGCTGCTCTGCATCCAACCCCAGCTGTTTGTGGGCTTCCAGCTGAAGAAGCCAGGCTTTTGATTAAGGAAATAGGTAAAAGATAATCTGCTTCTTTTCTTTTCTTCTTTCAGCCATCTCTCCTAGTAATAACTATAGATAATTATGCTTATTCAAAACATTTTTTTTTCCGTCGCTCAGAATCATTCGATAGAGGAATGTACGCCGGACCTATTGGTTTCTTTGGTGGTGGAGAGAGTGAGTTTGCAGTTGGGATCAGATCAGCTCTAGTCGAAAAGGTAAAAAAAGCTTACTTTAGGAAAACACTTTCCTAAGTTTTTCACAAACCGGTCTAAATCGTTTTCTTTTGAATTGTTATAGGGTCTTGGGGCATTGATATACGCGGGGACAGGGATAGTAGCAGGAAGCAACCCAACCTCAGAGTGGAATGAACTTGACCTAAAGATATCTCAGGTGATGAGCTGTTTTAAAAAAATGTAAACTTAACATTGAGTTTCTTTTGTTTCCAAAAAACATAATCTTATTCGTTTGTGTGGTTGGATTTGCAGTTCACCAAGTCAATTGAGTATAAGGCAGCAGCAACAACTACAACTCTGCAGACAATTAATTGAAGAAAAGAGTAACAACATTTGTTTTTTTTTTCTTCTTTTAATTGTATGGGAATGGGGTCAGGTTACAATATAAAAATCAGTGTGTTTGTTTGTTTACGTTGTAATTTAAAAAAAAATAAATAATAATTACTGAAATTTATAGGCTTTTTCTTGATTTTTATTTGTTGATAGGCTGGGGCTGAGTCTTTCCTGGTTGTAATTAAGCCGGGCCTAATCTGATTGTTAATCGACCGAGTTTTTATGATCTTCATGCCTTAACCAATAACCACTATGAAGATCTTGAATTTACAATTTTTAATTATACGTAGTCTGATAATTATTAAAAACAAGTGAAACCCGAGGATAAAGCGCTAACGAATATGATTGGTCGAAATCACAAAGACACAATCTGACGTGGCAGTTTCTCAGTCTCCAGAGTTTCCAAATAGTGTGCGAGGGGGCGAAGACATCTCCAAAGTATTGTTTCTTCATCGCTTCAGATCATCATCCAATGGCTGTCAACGCTCCCATATCGTCTCCGGCAGCTCACCCGCGAACACAGTTTCTCTCCAATCCCGTTCTCCCCCGCTTCCAACGGTCATACTCCGCCGTAAAAGCACCAGCCGCAGCCTTCTCCGTCGTCTCAATGGCTCCTCAGAAGAAGGTAAACTTTAAAAATCAATCTCTTCATTTTCATTACATGCCTAAGTCCCCAGATCTTCTGCCCCTTTCACTGCATAAAGTATGAATCTTAATAGACACTTGTATATATATTAGGTGAACAAATATGATGCCAAGTGGAAGAAACAATGGTACGGGGCGGGACTATTCTTCGAAGGAAGCGAAGAAGTAAACGTCGACGTTTTCAAGAAGCTTGAGAAGCGAAAAGTGCTGAGCAACGTTGAGAAATCTGGTCTTCTCTCGAAAGCAGAGGACTTGGGAGTCACATTGTCATCTCTTGAGAAGCTTGGTGTTTTCTCCAAAGCAGAGGAGCTCGGTCTTCTCAGTCTCCTTGAAACTCTAGCCGGTACATCCCCTGCGGTCTTGGCCTCGGCTGCACTCCCGGCTCTGACGGCTGCTATTCTAGCTCTGGTGCTGATTCCTGATGACTCTACTACTCTGGTGGTTGCTCAATCGGTTTTGGCTGGTGCTCTTGCGCTTGGAGCTGTTGTTTTGTTGGTTGGTTCTGTTGTTTTGGATGGACTTCAAGAAGCTGACTGATTCTTTGCTATGTAAAAGTTGTAAACCAAACTTAAATAAACCTTTTGTCCAATTGATTTATGTTAGTTTGCTGATATCATAAATTTAAGGTTGAGTGATTCGGTATATCATAGTATAAATGTCTAAAAATTTGATTTGGATATCTACATTAGCAAAGTGCAATTATCTTTTCAGTCATACATCTAAAAAAAACTTTATAATCAAGTGTATTTCAGCTGAAACAATATAATGATGGATAATCGATGTGAAATAATATGGACCGACAATGCCGAGTAAGCATAGGAACCCAATTAGCTGTAGATGGTAGGTGCGTTATAGGTTCATAGTAGACTATTGTCATAAACAAGTCAGAAAGAAGCTTTATAATAACAACTAGATCATGACCCGCGCTTCGGAAGCGCGGAATATTTTATGATTCAAAATTTTGTTAACAATGATACAAATATTTAATATGTAAGAATTTTGTCTATTTAAAAAACTGCGTTTGAATCAACATTTTTAAATCTAATTTAGATCGTCGAGCCAGTAAACCCGGTAATCCGATATATAATCATGTTTGAATTGGTTAAAAAGTAATGGGTTAATAAGTTTGATTTGAATCCACTTTGAATATATCATATAATACGACTATTATATAAAATTAATTGGTTAAGGAGTAATGTATTGCATGTTGATTATCGCATGGACTTATTAGATGATGATTATGAAATCTCAAATTTAACATTACTGCATGTTGGTTATGAAATCAATTGGGAAAGAAAATATTTTTTTTGAATAGAAAGAAAATGGGCCAACTGATAAAATGAATGTATATAAGGTATTAAGTTAGTATAGAATAAGGAAATAATTTACTAACATTAATTGTTAGTTAATAGGATCAGAAAATATATCATATCTAATAGTAGGTCCAATTTAAAAATCCACCTAGAAAAAGTCATAATGTTTCTGTTTTAATAAGATAGATTAAACAAACATTACATACATAATACATTCATTCTCCAGTGAAGAAAAAGCCTAAACTAAAGGTCCATAAATTACAAATTTTGAACTTCCCAAACCAAAAGAATCACTAGAAGCAAAGTGAAGTAAATACAAAATTACACATGAAAAAAAGAAACTCAGAAAAGAAAAACCTTCTTCTTGAACAGAGGAAAACAAAGCCATCAGCTTGCTTCTGTTTTGGTAGATAAAACAAGTGTAAAAGATCAAACAGCAATAGATTGTCCAGTGAGAGCATCATGTAGATGCAATGACCCATCTTTCATCAAGTTTATGCTTAAGCTCTTGAATCTCTCTCTTGAGTATTGTCTTGATGCCTTTCTCCAATCAGTTCCAGCTTTCATCATCACCACAAACTCATCATAGTTTATACGCCCATCCTGCATACTCAAACATTAGTATATAATTAACATCTTTTGATAAGAAGAGTCTTTAAAGGGTGTCAAAGAGATTATGTGACCTTGTCAGTGTCAACTTCACGCATTATGTCGATTAGGACACTGTTGTCTGGTTCACCCAACTCATCTGTTAGAGCTCTTCTTAGTTCATCTGATTCGATGTATCCACTTCCATCTTTGTCAAAGAACATAAAAGCTTGTCTGAAATGTTCATCATTCTCCATCTTCTGCAAGTGTATTATCACTGCTACAAACTCTCCATAGTCCAGGCATCCATTTCCATTAACATCCGCCTGCATCAAAAAAAAAAAATCATGAACGTGTTAGTACCAGAGAAAAATATTTTTGAATCTTTTGATCAAGACAAAAAAAATTTACCACTTCCATCAACATTTTGATCTCTGGTTCACCTAGTTGTGAACCAACTTTCTTTAGTCCAGCTCTGAGTTCTGGATAGGTTATTTTACCGTCGTTGTCATCATCCATCAGTGTAAACATGTCTCTTATCACTTCAACTTCTTGAATAGACAAGTGCTCAGCTATTACCTGGAAGCAAATCAAAAGGAAGTAAGTGAAAGAAACCAAACCAAAAAAGTATAAACCAATGAGATGCAAACAACACTTACACGCAGAGCTTTCTTTTTCAATCTATTCATCATGGAGAATTGCTTCAACCTTGACCTAACTATATCCCCTAAAGGAACATTTGGAGCTTTCTTCGCATTCTGTATCCAAGGATGATCTAAAAAGAAAAAAAAAAGGGTAACAGACACCGTCAAGTAGAGCAGAGAGAACATGAAAGATCGATCACAAGATCTATCAAATCATTTACCAAGAACTTGCTGAGCAGTCAAACGCTTGGTGGGATCAGGGTTCAGCATCTGCTTCACAAGGCTCTTTGCGCTATCAGATATCTGAGACCATGGATCTCTCTTGAAATCAAGAACTCCCCTCAAGATTGCAAGTGCCACACCTTGTTCAGTCTCTGCAAATCAAAACCTCGAATCATTCAGTATAGATACTAAACTTGTTATCAGGAACCAAATCTGGTTTGCTTATACCAGCCCAAAAGGGAGGAACACCACAGAGCAAGATGTAGAGGATAACTCCTGCGCTCCACACATCAACCTCTGGTCCATAATCTCTCTTCAACACTTCTGGTGCCATGTAATATGGACTCCCCACAATCTCTGTAAACCTCTCTCCTGCAAAAGATTCAATCAACAAACATTCAAAGAACAACAATGCGATCTGAATCTCAAAAAAAAAACTTTCTATTTTGGGAAAGTTTTACATACCAGGCTTGAAGAGCACGGATAAGCCAAAGTCAATGGCCTTAAGCGCAGAGTTCTCCTTCTTGTTAGCGAACAAGAAGTTCTCAGGCTTCAAGTCCCTATGCATAACACCATTCATATGACACATCTTCACGACCTCAGCGATGGTCCTCGCCACGGTGGCCGCCGCGCGCTCCGTGTAATGCCCCCTGGCGACGATCCGGTCAAAAAGCTCGCCTCCTTCGCAGAGCTCCATCACGAGGTGCACGTTCTCGTTGTCCTCGTACGTCGCCTTGAGTTTGACCACGTTGGGGTGATCGGGGATGGTGGACATGATGGTGACCTCGCGGCGGACGTCCTCCACGTCGACGGCGGTCCGGAGCTTCCGCTTGGAGATGGACTTGCAAGCCAGGGCCTCGCGCGTCTCGCGGTCGGTGCAGAGGTAGGTGATCCCGAACTCGCCGCGGCCGAGCTCGCGTCCTAGGATGTACTTGTCGCTGATCTGAGTCCGGTGGCTCATGGGGACGTCGGGGAGGACGCGTATGGGACCGTGGGATCTCAGACCGTCGGGATCGTGGTAGGTGTTTGGTTTTCGGACATGTCGTTTCTTGTTTTTTTGGTTCTTGGTTTGTTTTTTTGAGTCTGCTGCAGCTGCTTCAGCTTCAGGGTCAAAGTTCACGCAGGCGATGCAGTTACCCATGTCTGAGTTTTTTAAACTCAGTAAGGAGAAGAAAAACTGAAGATGGTTTAGTTTCTGGAGAATTGACGGTAACGGCGTGTTTTTTCCGGCGAAACCGGCGAAACCGGCGAAGTTTGTAGTCTTTGCAGAGGAAGAGAAGATGAAGAAAGGTTCGTCGACCTTTTTGTAAATTGTCAGTTTGATGATATTTAAAAAAGTTGTATATATATCTATCGTTAAAATATGAATGAAAAAAGCAACTTGATCTGTATCTGTAAATTTAAATATATTTTTTTAAAGAAAAAAATGTATTTGAGCGATTTTCTAAAATTTTAAATTGTTTTGTTTTTTTAAAAAGAATTATAAAAAATGTTTGGAGTGTTTTCAAACGGTTAGTTATTATATTATACTTACAACAGCTTTTATTACTCTTTCGTGTATTTAAAAGAGTAGATTTAAAAAAAAAAGATGAGTAGGAAAATTTATTAGCCGTCGATTTGTTGAGGTGGAGAGCTGAGGATGAAGTCAGGTGGAGTTGTTGACCATGGAAGTGGATATGGTGACATTGTCAAAAAAGTGTGACGTTGGTTTCATTTGAGTTGTTGGTATTAAGTATTAACCAGAATCATTGTATGTTTGAAACCAATAGAGTTGAGTATGTAATTAAACTTGTGAGAGTTGTTTTGTCTTTGTCCCCTCTAATTACTTTACTTAATTTACTAGCTTTGGATTTACAGAAACATTATAGTTTTTTTTTGGGTGCCATATTTTATACACTCTCCGTAAGAAAAACAATCTCACGTAGTCAAAACATTGAAATTTTAAAAATTTCGAAATAGGTATATAGTTGATTTGAAAGTTTCTGCAAAGAGAGATTTGGTGAAGATAATTTCAATACCTATCAGATATGTAACCAGTATAGGAGAGATTAGGTGTAGACTTTGTCAGTATAAGGATCAATCAATCGTACTTTATTTATGACATAAGAAAAATAAAATGGAGAGTAAAAATATGAAGATTTCAGCAATCAAAAGTCAACAAAAATGCAAACGAATGGGAACGTCTTCTTCTTTTTCTCTCTCTGGTAAATAATTCTCATTCAAGCAAATGTGTCGCCATGTCGTATCCTTTTTTTTTTTATTAACTAGAGGGTGATCCAAAGGCTTTCTAGGCTCAAGACTAATCTCCCTGAGACCGATGCCATGTCGTATCCTTTAGTCGTTTGCTTTCAAAAATTTAGGTTTACATTCTAAAGATAAATAACAACCTAACATGTGTCATTTTTTGCAAACAACACTGTTATCTACGGTAATTGTGTGCATTGCATATTCATCAATTCATACTTTAATAGGTGAAAAAGAAGGTCTTAAATTTATTTTCCGGCTGTAATTCCAACCGACAATTATTGCAATTGGCAAAAAGTGAGTGAAAAGTAGAAAGTCACGCAGCGGGTCTCCTTTGTAAATAAAAACATTAACAAGTTAGGAAAATAAGAGGGAAAATCGCATAAAGAACTTTCAAAGTGTCACTTATTACCACTTTAAACTTTGAAGTTTTTTCACTAACATTTTTAACATTCAAAGTGACATTTGTATCATAAAAAACCTCTAAAGCAAAAAGTTAACCGGTTCAGCAGGTAATTTTTCAAAAATAATCATTTAATTAATAAAATAAACATAATTAAAAACTAAAAAGTCCAAAAATAAATAAAATCGAAACTTTTAATAAAGTTTACAAAAATAAAAAAATCAAAAAAAAGAATTAAAATTTTAGAAAGTTAAATAATTTTAACAAAATAAAAATAACTAAATTTTTAATAATAAATAAGATTAAATTTAAATAGAAGAGAACTAAATAAAAAGTTCAATTTAAAAAAAAATAGAAATTCAAAATTCAAAATAGTTTTTAATTAAAATATTTTTTCAGAAAATATATCATATCATCGTGGACAATAACAATTTCAAATATATCACTAGTGACAATGATGGTTTCTGATTTTTATTGAATTTATGAGTTTCTATTAAATTTTACGATTTTTGTTTAATTTTCTGTTTTTTTTTTAATTATTAGTAAAATAATCAAAAAATAAATAAAATCAGAAAATTAAACAAAAATCGTAAATTTAATAAAAACTCATAAGTTAAATAAAAATCAGAAAGTTAGAAAAAAACAGAAAATTAATTAATATTTAGAAAATTAAAATTCAAAAATAAATGAGATCAAATTAAAAAACAGAAAAATAAAAAATTCATATATTTCAAAAAAAAGTGAAAAATTAAGAGTTTGAAAAAGTTTTTTTTTTTGTCATTTTCAACGATGATGTTGGAAACTATCATTGGAGATATGACAATTATCGTCATTGTTAATGGTTATGTGAGAAACCATCATCTTCACTTGAATTTTGAATTTTGAATTTTTTATTTTTAAAAAATTTGTGAATTTTTAGAAAATTATTTAATTTTAAAATATTTTTTAATTTTTTAGAATTTTAATTTCTTTTGATTTTTTTTCATTTTTGTAAATTTTATTAAAAGTTTCGATTTTTATTTATTTTTGGATTTTATTTATTTATTTTGTTTATTTTATTAATTAAATAATTATTTTTGAAAAATTACCTGCTGAACCGGTCTAACTTTTTGCTTTGGAGGTTTTTTATGATATAAATGTCACTTTGAAGGTTAAAAGTGTTAGTGAAAAAACTTCAAAGTTTAAAGTGGTAGTAAGTGACACTTTGAAGGTTTTTATGCGATTTTCCCGAAAATAAGATGTAGAAGCCCCAACACATGTTATTATCCAATTTAGGTTTACATTCTAAAAATAAATAACAACCCAACATATCTCATTTTTGTGCAAAACAACATATTTTATTTTAATTTAAACAAAATTCAATTTAGTTGAAAAAGAAATGTAGCATTTTAAAAATGCAGATCAAAATCTAGTTTATACTTTTAAAGTTGAAAAATGTCTTAAATTTAGTATCTACTTTACACTCATCAGCTTTCATAATATATATATACACACTAATGTGGTATTAATTTAATTCTACAAATCCATGAAAATGAATAAATTATGAGCGGGACGATGCCAATAAAATTGATTGTTATAGTTTTTAAAAAGGAAATGATGGACCATGTTTTATCTTGTGCAACTTTTAAGCTGGCAAATTATTAACAATATTTGAAAAGCGACTTTGGTTTGATGAGGGGAAAAACATGAGATTGTGTATGAAATGATGGGCTCAACTCATATGCTTGAGATTGCATGTGTATGTGGCGTTGTCATGCCAACTATTCAATTTATTGTAGCCCCATCACTTTTTTTCCATAGCCCCCTTATCTACAACCCGAACTATATATATTTTAAATATGAATGAATCGAATCCTAAGTGATTGTGTTTCAACCTGAGAAGACTGTAATTATTTATTGTCTGCGTTCGGTGTGGTTGTTTACCATCCGTAGAATTTGATTGGTGATCTCTTGATTTTAGTCTTTTTCTTTTACCATTTTAAATGTCTAAGACTTCTACGAAATGTTTTGAAAACCGACCCGGACATTGAATCGGACGACTTACCGGATCACTGAAGCATTGGGTCGACCGCGGATGAACCGCGAATGAACCGTAAATTAATAAATGAATTAATTTTATTATATAATAATATATTAGCTAATCAAATAAAAAATAAAAATATAGAAACTAAAGTTAATACTTTCTAAATATCTTTAAAACATAAAATAATAGTTTAGATATGTATATATTTTACGTTTAATAAATATTTAGAATACTTAACTTAACTTTTTTATATTTTTATCTTCATTCAATATACAAAACATCGAAAAATAGTTTAGACTATTTAAAAAAATTATAACTAATTAAGAGTTATGACACTAAAAATCAAGAATAAAATTCATAAATATTTATGTCTAATGTGAATAATAAATTAAACTTATTAACAACTAAAAAAAGTTATCTATTGGTTCAACCAGTGGTTCAACTGATACCGAATTTTTGGGTTTTAGTGGGTTTTTAAATTTTGGATTTTTCACAAAACCCAAACCAGATTTATTTTGGGTCACCGGGTTTATCGGTTCAACCGCAGGTCCGGATCGGATTTCAAAACACTTCTACGTAATACAATGATTAAAGTTACTCTTAAAGTTTTTAATTTTATGATCAATATCTAAACCAAAATCTCGTTAATCCACATTAGGATAGTACTAAAAACTAGTTTTACCCAGTGGCGGATCTAGAATAATTAGTTGACGGGGGCACATAACAAATACACATATTCAATAACATTAAATAAATATAAAAAATTAATTAATAGAAAATAAAAAATAAAAAATCTATTTTAAAAATATATTAAACTATTAGTTATTAAATATAGACTGTAAAAATGAAAAAAATATTAATTTTGTTCAACTCAGAACAGGTCTTATAAGAACTTTTTTTTTTTAAAGTGTAACTAATCACAATAAAATACTGTTGCAGTTAAAACTAATTTTCATATATATAAAAAATAATCTTCACGTTTACACATATATATATTAATATACCCATATTCAAACAACTTGTTTATAGTCATCATATAATAAGGAGATGAACTCTAAAATATATAACAAAAAATGAGTAGATTAATTGGTTTTATTTCTTTATTAGCAATTGCTAATGTCTTCTACTAAAAGAATGGACTAAAAAATGGCTCCAAATTTTAAGATGAAATGTAAACTGTAACAGAAAGAACAATGAAAAGTCAAATAAAGAAAAGAAAAGAGATCCTAAAAAGAAAAAAAAATTAACGATAAAACAAAAGGTGTGGGATAATTTCACTAATAATAGCTGTAAAATTGTAAAATTGGACATGTCAACAAGACATTAATTATACATCCAAGATAAAACCAGGAAAAAAATATACGTGTTGGCTTCCAACCTGTAAGAACTGGAAGTGACCGAGGGCATTTTTACCAGTTGCTCCATCAAAGCCAATAATCACGATGCTACTAAATCATATTGATAAAATAGTAGGGGGCACGTGCCCCCGTACTGAGTACTGTAGATCCGTCCTTGGTTTTACTTTTACCCCCTAGTTATTAATGAGTCATAAAACAATAATATTGTATTCTTTGTTTAGCCAAGCAACATTAACTTAGTCTTGTCATAAAGGAGTTTACACTCGAGTTTAAGTTAACTTTTACTAGGCTGACTTGGTTGGAACTTGGAAACAAGTCAACAACAACCAAAGTTTGTATAAGAGCATCTCCGACCCAACTCCATAATTTACTCCAAAATTAAAAATGGAGTTGGAAATGGAATAGAAAATGGAATGATGACCAAAAAATAAAAGCATTACTCTATAAATGGGGTAATGCTTTTATTTTTTGTTTATTACTCCATTTCCCACTCCATTTCCAATTCCATTTCTCAATTATAGAGTAAAATATGGAGTGGGGTTGGAGATGTCCTAAATTTATCCATTAGTCTAGTTCTGATCCATTTTGTTTTTCTAAAGCACAAGAAGAAGACAACAAAATAAATGCGAGTGTACACGGATCAAATGATATGTTTTCTTTTGAATCGCAATGAGTCAATGACTAACTTTGCACTGCCTCTGTTATACATAATTTCAAACTATCGCAACTATTGTTGATAGTATAAGTCATTATATCTTAGTAGATCATCTCGATCGCTAGTTTCTGCTTAGTATTTGATAGTTTAGGTTTTTAGTTCATGATGTTTAAGTTTGTTGAAATTACTAAGGATCATATAAACGAGCAGGAGAATTATACTCGTTGGGCTCGCAAAAAGATAAAAATGGGCTAGTAGTTCTAACTATTACAAAAACCCCATTAGCTTATACAGAGACATCTGAACCCAAACGTAAGGGGGAACCAGAGTGTGTTCAAAAAAAAAAAAAAAAAGGGGGAACCAGAGTAAAGACGAAAAAGTTACTAAATTCAGCCGTTTTTATATAGTATATAGTTTTCTTATTATTATTACAAATCAACCACTAGCTTTTAAAAAATAACAAATTCCCACTACATGTACACTACTCTAAAGTTGACAATGAAAAATGATTTATATTACAAGATGCTATTTTTAAAATGACTGCTAGCTTGAACATGAATTAAACTAAACTAAACTAAAACACTTAGATAGTATTCAATTAAGGATTAAATCCACTGTTATTCAAACGTGGATTTTAAAAAACACTTTAAAATCCAGTGTTATTGAATAACAGTGGATTTTAAAAAGCACTTTAAAATTCAGTGTTATTGAACTTGACATTTTATAAAACATTCTAAAATCTACTATTATTGAAAAATTTAAGTTAAAGATTTTAGAGTGTTTTAAGTGTTTGGGAGAAATTCTTTAGTTATAAAAATACAAATTTTACTGTTTTAGATGAAATTCTAGAGTGTTTTAATAAAAATCACACTAAATTCTCTAATTCTCCTACAATCATCTAAAAACTCATTAAAAACTAAATCATTTCAAATTTCAGATTCAATACACCTCTTAAAAAAATGTTATGGCATAGTTCAGATGAGATTATGAATGGCCTAGCTATCCTAGGAAAGCATGAATCTTGATGTCACATATACTAAACAATAAATATACAGAGGTATTATAATAAAATGAAAACTAATAAATATATACAGAAAAAGCAAGAAGTCGTGACCTTTGCAAAGTGGTAAGCTTCTGCCCAAATTTGCCACAGAGGAGGAAGAAGCTTGAAGAAGGAAGCCAAGCTCCAGACCATTTTCAAAGGTAGACTTCGTTGTTCTTGTTCTTCAAGATTTCCTTTAGATTATACATATTCAAAACGTTTGTTTGATTGATTCCTGGAGTTGATCAATTAGTTTAAGGTTTGAATGTGTGGAAACTCTAACAATGCACAGTGGTATTTTTAGAAGCTGATACTTTCTGGGTGACTAATAATAAGCAATGTACATTACATAGTTTCATGTAACTGTTAAGGGACAGAAGGGTATACAAGTTTTTTTTGGAAGAAAGGAGCTAGGTGGCTGGTGCAAATCTAGTTTTGTTTAACCTGTGGCTTGGTTACACGACCAAGCGTTGAACCTAGTTACTGCATTGCCAAAATAGTCCACTCTCTTTTGTTTTGTCTTTTTTTGTTTGTTTGTTTTTGCTTTATTATTTGAATCACTTTGAGCCTACTCTGAGCTTATGATTCCTTTGCCAATATAGTATATGGGAACACTCTCTTTTTGTTTTTGCTTTATATTACTGGAAAGGTTACTGATCTGCTTTGCCAGTATAGTCTCTTCTGTGAGCCTTCTCTGAGCTTGTGGTTCATTTTGTTTTCTTTGCAGACAGACAATGATCCGTGCAAAGCAGATCAGTAGTCTTTCAAGTTCAGCAAGATCATTTTTCCTTGGTGGAACAAGATCTAGTGCAGCTGATGGAAACTCTTGCACATCCGCAGAGGATGAACGCTGCGTCTTGACTAGACGCCATCAAACTAGGCCTGAAGCTTTACACACTGGGAACAGAGTTTTCACCCGACCATCTCCTCTTCCTCTCCATGTTTCCCCTCCTGTTTTGCCTGTGAAACCAGACCCTGTTAATCATAAGATCCCACCACTATCTGATGGAACTGAAGTCTGTTTGGTCGATCCTACTCTGCCTATTACTAGTGTTAAGTCCTCAAATGTCAAAGCCATTGGTAGAGAGCATCTCGGTGAAGTCTACACTACGTCTGCTTCCAAAGATTCATCAGAGGGAGCTCCTCCTATAAACGCCTCAAGTGATGTGTCCTCAACCACAACTACTGTCTCTGGAAAGAGGAAAAACATGGCCCCAAAGGATGACAAAGGTCTCAGTGAACCCTCAGGGGAAATGGTGAGAATGACACCAGCACCTAGGCAGTATTGTAACTCCGGATACGTCGTTGAAAACGTTTCCAGCATACTGCGGAGATTCAAATGGGGCCCTGCTGCTGAAGAGGCCCTTCACAATTCTGGTGTCAAGATGGATGCATACCAAGCTAACCAAGTCCTTAAGCAGATGGATAACTATGCAAACGCTCTTGGCTTCTTCTACTGGCTGAAAACACAACCCGGGTTTAAGCATGATGGGCACACTTACACCACTATGGTTGGTAACCTTGGTCGTGCAAAGCAGTTCGGTGAGATAAACGAGCTTCTCAACGAGATGGTTAGAGACGGTTGTCAGCCAAACACCGTCACATACAACCGTCTTATCCACAGCTACGGCCGTGCGAATTACCTCGAAGAAGCCATGGATGTTTTCACTCAGATGCAAGAAGCTGGATGCGAGCCTGACCGTGTAACTTATTGCACCCTTATAGACATCCATGCTAAAGCTGGGTTTCTTGACATTGCCATGGACATGTATCAGAGAATGCAAGCGGCAGGGCTTTCTCCTGATACTTTCACATACAGTGTTATTATAAATTGTCTTGGGAAAGCTGGTCATTTACCTGCTGCTCATAGGCTCTTCTGTGAGATGGTTGATCAGGGCTGTACTCCTAGTCTGGTCACGTTCAACATCATGATAGCTTTGCACGCCAAGGCGAGGAACTACCAGAGTGCGTTGAAGCTGTACCGAGGTTTGAGAAGTGCAGGGTTTCGACCTGATAAAGTGACTTACAGTATAGTTATGGAGGTGCTTGGACACTGTGGGTTTCTGGAGGAAGCAGAGGGTGTATTCACTGAGATGCAGTGTAAGAACTGGGTTCCTGATGAACATGTTTACGGTCTTCTTGTGGACTTGTGGGGGAAAGCTGGAAACGTGGAGAAATCTTGGCAGTGGTATCAAGCAATGCTTCACGCTGGTCTAAGACCTAATGTGCCTACATGCAACTCTCTTCTCAGTACTTTGCTTAGGGGTCACAGGCTCTCTGAAGCTTATAATCTATTGCAAAGCATGCTGGCGCTTGGTCTGCAGTCTTCTTTGCAGACATACACATTGCTCTTGAGCTGTTGCACGGATGCTCGTTCGAACTTTGACTTGGGATTCTGTGGCCAGCTGATGGCAGTCTCAGGCCATCCTGCACACATGTTTCTCCTCAAAATGCCACCTGCGGGTTCAGATGGCCAAAAGGTGCGTGAACACGTCAGCAGCTTCCTTGATTACATGCACAGCGAGGACAGAGAGAGCAAGAGGGGACTCATTGATGCAGTGGTGGAGTTTCTTCACAAGTCAGGACTGAAAGAAGAGGCGTGCTTGGTCTGGGAAGTGGCTGCAGTTAAGAATGTGTATCCAGATGCATTGACAGAGAAAAGCAGCAGCTACTGGCTAATAAATCTCCATGTGATGTCAGAAGGAACTGCAGTCACCGCACTGTCTAGGACACTTGCGTGGTTCCGTAAGCAGATGTTGGTTTCAGGAGAATGTCCTTCACGGATTGATATAGTAACTGGTTGGGGAAGACGAAGCAGAGTCACAGGCACTTCAATGGTGAGGCAAGCAGTTGAGGAACTGCTCAATGTCTTTAACTTCCCATTTTTCACTGAGAATGGTAACTCAGGCTGTTTTGTTGGATGTGGAGAGCCTCTCAAGAATTGGTTGCATGAATCATATGTTGAGAGGATGCATTTGCTCTAGTTTTTTTTTTTAGATTAGTTGTTTTGTTTTCTTCTTTTTTTTTTCAAAATCCTATTGAGTTATTATTATTCATTGGCTGAATCTCAGCCACTTGGTTTTGTATTATATAATAAGTTTTTAAGGTTAAAGCCTTAAAGGTTAGTGATGACTGGAGTTTTATCTCCAGCTCCAAATTTTTGTTGTCAAACATTATCTCCTCTTTGCAATGGGGAGTATATAAATCAATCTTTCAGGGTTATAACACCCAAAACTTATTGACATTTGTTTTATTTCTGTACAACATCAAATGTTACAAAACTGTTTGCTTACCACAGCCATGTACTGCGTAGACTGCTGATTCTACAATGATGTGAAAGGAAAAGGAAGATCTAAAGGAGTCTTGAGTTGTAGGAGCCACAAGATGTGCATTTGTGGTATAGCCAATGGTAAGGAGCTTCTCCTTTTCTTCCACAGTCATTACACAGTATCACCTGTACCAAACCATACTTTTTTTCCATTCAGCCATTATTGCATGTCAATAACCGATCTAGGGGTGTAACTAGACTAGAAAGAAGCTTTGTCCTATGTAACAATATGGAGGGAGAGAGAGAGATATAAACCTGAGTTCTGTTGGAGTATTCATCTGGCATCTTTTCTTCAGCTAGCAATGCGTCTAACATCCTAAAGTAGACCTGTGTCAAAAACAGTCCTTTGTTTAGTGATTGAGCAGTGTTCATTGCTTCAATAAAGACTTGAAAACACTTTGGCTTAATAAGAAAACAATAGTGTTAAACTGACCTGCATATCTCCTAGAGACTTGCTGCAGACAGGGCATGTGTAATGCGAACAAGTGTAATCCTACCACCAGAATCAAAGAACAAAAATCTTAGCAACTTATTTTTAGGTTTTGATTAGTACCAGAATCAAAGAAAGGGGTTAAGTACCTGAAAGCATGCTGAGTGCATCAAGTGACCGCATGGAAGAGCCTTCACCGGAGCGCTGGAGGTGAAGATGTACTCATGGCAAATCGGACAATTATCTTCTAAGCATTTTTCTCTGCAAACATGCTCTTTTAAGGAACGTGCCATACAAGCATTGCATTTCATGCAGTGGAAGTAGTCAATGCCTAGTCCTTTCCCTACCCGGCAGAGATTGCAGTAGGGACAATGATAAATTTTCCTGTTAATAACATTGGCTTGTTAGTATATGAGGCACACTTGAAGCATCAGAGTTAAAATATGCTGAAGCAGAGGAGTAGTTACCTTTCATCATCATATAATTTGCATATCTTGCAGAAGTACTTTCCCATTGATGACTTGCACAAAATATTTGAGCAATTTGCACCAATTGGCTGAATCAGTAGGCATTTCATGCACATCATCTTTTTGATCTGTTTCCTGTATGAAGTAGTCAAGAGAATCAAAAACCGTTTTAAGGCCAAACATATTTTGTTAGAGTTCTTTATATGAAAGTAGAAGAAGCTAGTTACACTACCTATCCACCGAGTGATCAGCCTCTTCATCATGGCATCGTATACACGTGAAGAGCTGGTCACAACAAGGAGCAAGAAGCTTGCAGTTCCTCTTGTAGTGCTTGCATCCAAAGATTAAACTGTGAGGATCACGATAAGATGGATGCTGACCTTTAATTGTGTCTGTACTGCTTGAGAGAATGGGTGGTTCTTGATTATATATCCGCTGTGAAATAATCCAACGGCTGAAACAAGTACATGACATTATTTTCTTGGCATAACAAAGGAAAAATTTAATAAATGATCTTTAGTATCTATTTTATGGTCACTCTTGTAAGTAGAACTCTGTAAAAGACTTAAACAGACTTAGCTTATCCGGATATATTACAACAAGATGTTGTCATAAGAAATAAGAGGTGACAGGGCTTACCTCATTAACAAGTTTTGCTTGAGATATGATTTCTTCTGAGGATCCAGGGAAGAGTCACATGATATTTTCCTAATCATAGCCGCCATTTCTTCTTGACTCATTGTTAACAAGTGTTCATATTTCTTGGATTGACCAAACTTGCTAGCCTTCTGAGACATTGCAAGAGTTTTTGCAGGACTTCTGGTCTGGCAAGTAGAGTCAGTTTGTTCCTTGTCCTCCTTTTTGTCAGCTTCTCTGCATATCTTTTTACTTTGTGAAAGTTCCTGATCTTCGCCCTCTTTGTTATTAGGTGCAGTCTTTCCAAGTTGTTGCTTATCCACTTCCATGTATGTCTCTGCAAGTTTGCTGCCAATGCTCCCTCTGTCCCATTGAGAATCTCCTTCAAATAGATACTTCCAGACAATCTCCAGTGGATCTGAATTCCCAAATGGATCATTGCGTGCTTCTCCTGCTTCCTCTTCTATGACATCACCATTGTACCATTCTGTCAGCCATTCCACAAACATTGTTTTCCTTGTCGCTTGGCGCCACAAGGACATTACAACATGCTGTTCATCAGATTTCAAAGAATCCATCAACCAGGGAATCATATCCTGCAATATCTCTCCGCTTATTCTCCCAAGCATGCATCCTATGATCTTCTCCTGTTCTTCAATAGCAAAACATTCCCTGAACAGACCCCAGAGCTCACTTTCTTCGTGCTGGAAATGCTCAGACAGTATCTTGTGCATGGATTGGCACATCTCTTGGAGACTCAGACATAACCGCTCATACTTCATCTTTCTATGGTGGTTCGCTGCACTGGAGTTGATAGTAGAGACCAACATGTTCAGTTCTGACATCTCATTCAAAATGAATGACACTTTATCAAAGTGTTTGATCTCTAGCTCATGATCAATACTAAACGAGCGGCTAATATTTTGCAGCTTTCCCTTTGCCTCCAGCGCTGGAAATGCAATCTCATCCTCTGCATCAGAGTGTATCTGATACAGAAACTTTATAAGATGGAATCTCTGTTGAAATTCCTTAAGGAAACTAAAGTCAGTTGCTAATCTAGCTGATCCACTAACAAGGTAGTCCAGATCAGCCTTCATTGCCTTGTGGAAGAAGAAAAGGAGATCAATTGGTTTAACATCCATCATGAATGGTTCATCAACATTCTTCTCACCAAAAAACTCTGAAAGACGGAGAGGAGGAGGTTTAAGCTTTCCAGAGAAAAGCATTTGCTGATTCATCCTACTAGAGTAAGGTGTCTGGCACATGTCTCCAGCAGCTGGCAGCAGAAAGCATGTTGAAGACTTGTTTCTTTTCCCAGGACATACAAACAAATCAGCTTCAGTTCCTTGGCATAGTTGGAGTTTTGATTGATGGGAGAAGGATCCAGAAGCTTCTTCAGTTGGTTCCTTTTTGCAGAAACATCTTATCTTGAACGTTACAGACAGCTGTTTCCAGAAACTTTCAACAGATGTTTTGCCTGAGTAGCCAAAGCGTAGCCACTGCAACAAGAGGCGTGGAAATGATTTTTTGGGAGAAGAGTCTTCCAAGGTCAAGAAACTAAGAATGGATTGTGACTCCTCTTCTGACAGATGAGCAGAGAACCATAGTATGACACACTTTAGCAATCCAAGAGGTAAGACATGCATGCTTGTGTATAGGAGCTGTCTCTGCATTTCATGGTTGCAGTTCTTGCTGATGATTGGGAATACCTAGAGAAACAACAAGAATGGTGATTACATTAGTTCTTGAAAAACTTCCATTAAGTTTTAAAAGTATCAAATATTCTCTCTGTATATACGGAAGATTATATATTATTTTTTTCACAGAGAAAGTTATACATTCTTTTGTTTATTATTTTATGGCTCTACCAATAAATTTTTGAACAATACTTAGGTTCAGCCCTGAGGTGAACTTATGAATTCACCTCTTTCCTTATTTCAATTAAATTGCCATAAATATTAATGTCACATAAATACATGAATTATAAATTACAAAAAATAAATTTTAAATCATAAATTCTAAATTCAAACCCTAAATCTAAATCTTAGATCTTAAATTTTAAAGCAAACCATAAATCCTAAACCCAAACCTATACCCTAAACTCAAACTATATACCCTAAATCCTAAATCTAAATTTAAATACTAGACCCTAAACTCAAACCATAAACCCTAAACCCAAACTCTAAACCCTAAATCCTAAACCTTAAACCCAAACTATAAATCATAAACCCCAAATTTTCAAAGAATTCGGGTTTATGATTTACAGTTCGGGTTTAAAGTTTAGGATTTAGGGTTTAGAGTTTGGGTTTAGGGTTTAGAGTTTGGGTTTAAGGTTTAGGATTTAGGGTTTAGAGTTTGGGTTTAGGGTTTAGAGTTTGGGTTTAGGGTTTATGGTTTGAGTTTAGGATATAGTATTTAAATTTAGATTTAGGATTTAGGTTATATAGTTTGGGTTTAGGGTATAGGTTTGGATTTAGGGTTTAGGTTTTGGTTTAAAATTAAAAATCTAAGATTTGGGTTTAGAGTTCGAATTTAGAGTTTATGATTTAAAGTTTACTTTTTTGTAATTTATAATTTATTTATTTATGTGACATTAATATTTATGGCAATATGATTGAAATAAGGAAAGAGGTGAATTTATATATTCACCTCAGGGGTGAACCTAAGTATTGTTCTAAATTTTTCACCTCTCATTTTTATATATTTTTATTTTATGCTTTCGTTTTAAAAACATATGCATTAATTATTCTCTAAAATTTCAATCTTTCAAATACAGAAACAAAATCTAAACATAAATCATTCAAATAAGGGGTGAGTAGTTGTTTACCTCTCTTCTCTGTATGGAGAATTGATTTGCTACTTGGACTATAAGGGACTCAAGTTCTTGCTGAAGTTTCAGTATAAAACCATCTGTCCTCATCTTAGGATCAGCACTTTTGTATAACAGTCTCTGAAAAGTCTCAAGACAGCCATCAATGGTGAATTGATTGGCAGTTGAAGAGCGTCCATCTGTTATTTCTTCTAACACCGGGTGAAAGAACTTCTTAAATGCATTGCTGCACCAAAGGAAAAAAAACAAAGTATTCATCTAACCCACTCAGAGAAGAGACATGTTAATTTCAAGAGACCTTAACAAATGATTGATTACCTATAAGAAACAAGAACATCAGCAAGAAAGTTTAATCTAGCCATGAGTACATCAAGGTCCAGAAGAAGGCTTGGGAAGTTCACTTGGCACAATCCTTCTTGAATGTCTTTCAAGTCTTTTTCAACTGCATTTTGAAAAAGCTGAAGGCTATGGATAGGGCTGTGTCCTACATTTGGGATAAAAACTGGCTTTTTACTCCATTGCCAAAGCCGTTGAAAACATCCACTCCGAGATAAGTTCTTGGTATCTTTAGACACATCTTCATACTGTACTTGTTTCAAGATCTTTGTAGAAGCCCCACAGTCCACCAGCCAAGAGCTTATGACCTTGAGAAAGCCTTTTATCTTATCAGAAACTACTAAGAATGGATATAAAACATATATTTGTGACAAAAAAGGATATAAAACATATATAACCAGCAAAGGATATACTGTACATACCTGTTGCAACGAGTCTTCAGTTGGGACAACATCTTTCATGCAGTTCACAACTTCGTTCCTCTCCTCGTGAGAGAGATAAGACATCATCCATGGCAAGAAGTCTTCAAGCACCATCACTGGAACACTACAAATGAATTGCCACACAAGTGATGCCTGTTCTTGGAAAGTGAACTTCTCAATTAGCAAAGGAAAGACCTGCGTGAATGAGAAAGACAGTAGAGTATCATGGAGTTATGAACAGAGGAATGTCTTTTTTTAAGTGAACAATATAATATATACCTGACGCTCTTCTTTAAGCATATGCTGAGATACGGATGACTGAATGGTGCCTATACATAGTATAACTTCACGAAGTACATCAGATATGCTCCCTAACTCATGTTCAAGAACATTTAGCCAATGGAAAATTGAGGTGAAGAGATCATCTGTGCCGTCATGCTCAAGCGAATAGTTAGAAACAATGTTCTTCACACGTGCATCCAGCGCCAAGAAGATAACCTGCCAGTACAATATAACCATTTCAAACCTGGTCTATTCTTACATAAACTCATTAGAACCAATCTTAAAACTATCATCAACAATCTTGATTCAAGATCATTCTGGCTAACCTCGACATGTACTAATCTATTCCCAAAAGATTATCAATACTACAACATCCAGCAAATCATTTGAAAAAAAAACAAACAAAAAGAAAACTACTTTCACAGGTGAGACAAGTTCTAAGACGTAACACGCAAGTAATAGGGTTTCTAGAACTCTAATTGTATTTGTGACATATAAGTCGGGTGTTACCAAAATTATCAACAAAAGAAAGAAACTTTTATGGAAAGTTTCCTCCTTTTACCAGTTGAGGGACCATCTAAAAACTGGAAAAGACGAATCTAACCTCATCTTCAGCTGCGCTGTGATACTTGTATACAAGTTTCAAGAACTCAAACTTCCGGCAAAGCTCACCGGCCAAGTCAACGCTAAAGGAACCGGATTCATCGGCGTCAGAAGCTAAACGACGGAGCTCAACCAGCTGGGCACGGAAAGCTTTGTGGAAGTAAACGAAAAACAGAACCGGAGCATCCGCAAGCTTCGTGTTTTCCACGGTAGCCACCGCAGAAGCATTTTCCGGCGGAAGTGGATGAATATGACCTCCATCTGCCATTTACAGGCAACAATGAAGGAAACGAGGAAAGTGAAGGAGAGAAGGGAAAGAAGGAAACGAGTTGACGAGTGGGGAAGGTTTTGTAAGGCATTGATCATCATCTTCGTCGTCGTCGTCACTCTCTCTGCTGAATCTACACAGCTTTTTCTAATCAATTTGGATATAACACTTAATTAATCAAATTTAATCCTTTGTTATATCAGAAGTGACAGAGACGTTGGAGCTGAAAACCAACCAGCTTATATCATATATGTAGTTCCTTAAAAAAAGAAGCTTTATATTATACTTCTGGCGGGTCGTCTCTATTTATTTGTTACTAAACTATTTTTTTTTTGTTATGTTAAAGAAAAAACTACAGTAAAACCTCTACAAATAAATATATTAATAACTTTTAGGTCAAAATACAACACAATTTGATAAGAGAACAAACTAATAAAATTTTAAAATACTATATAAATGCATAGTTCCACTAATATAATAACAGGTTATTATATGTTTCTTGTTTTATAAAATGTTTCTCAATTTATATTAAATTTTAAAACTTGATATAAAATAGTTACATTTTAGTGTTTTAAGCATTTATATTCTGCAAAATTTGGTTATTCGTTGAACTATGTTCTATAGTAAATATATAATTTTAAAAATATTTTATAAATTAATAAAATATCAAAATCATAATATTAGTCATTTATAAAATTAATGTTTGAGAAATACTTCCCACTTGATTTCTTAGAATGCATGAGAAGTTAAAGAAAAACACGTAATTAAATATTCTCATTGTTTTTTTTTCTTGAAAAAAAGAAGGTTAAACCTGGGTCAATGATGACACAAGCCTAATCCCGGGTGGAGGTACAACCCACGGATAGACTTTCTTTTGGGCATTCAAATAAGCCGAAAGCAATATGTCATATTCGTGTGGCCGATGGGGTTTGAATCCGAATTCGCTTTATTAGGTTTTTTAAATCCCTCAAGCGCCACTAGACCAAAAATAAATATTCTCATTGTCAAAAGTATTTTGAAACAAGATTTACAATTTAGAAGGCTTTAGTCAGTTTCTTTTTAAAAAATGACATCCGGGTTTGAAGATTAATTATTAACACGAATGGAGATAACATATCATCACTTAGTACGATATTCAACATTAATACTACTATTTCAGAAAATAATCAATAAACCTTTTTTGTCAACTGTTCAAAAGTAGTTTATTTCTCCGATGTCGTTGATTATGATATTTACAGTATGCAGTGAGCCAAAACACATTAATTAGATCTTTAACTTAATGCGTGATCAGACATATAGAGAGATCAATAAAAATAATAGTATGATTTTGTAGTATCAGATTTGTTAATGATTTGATGATGTCTTGTTTATGAAAATTTTCGTGATTTTCGGGGGATTAAGCTGAGTCAGCCTCGTGATATTAAAACGATTGGTCGATTTTCACATACGTTAAGGAAAAATGGCATGACTGTGGCCGGCCGTACAGTTGTCTCCATCCCGGAGACCAGTCTACGCTGACTCCGTTAGTTTAATCCGTTATAGAACATCCCGTTCCGTCTTGTCTTCTCCACGAGCCGTATTGTGCCTGTCGTGTGCTCTTCTTGTGACTCCACGTGACTCCCCCGCCTTTCCACTTAATTGGGCTTACAGAATCAGTACTACGCCTTCTATAAATGATGGGCCTTTCCTGATATTTTAGGCCCATTAATAATATTGGGATGGCTTATTAATAACAGAGTTCAGTGATCAAGGAAACTTCACTGTCGTTCTGTTATAGTTGGCGTTTGTTATGGTTTACACTTTACAGTGGTCACTGATGCCTACAAGCACCTCTGAACTGTTTGGGGTTCGCCACATGGGAACCATCTTGGTTATATCTATGACAAGACTGCTTCTAAGGAGGGGAACACATATTTGGCTCACTGCTTCAGACTGTCCGTTTTATAATAGCGTCTGTGGCGTTCTTTGGCTTTGCTTTTGCTATTGTACCACAGTCAATTCTTTATCTAATACACTCTTAAGATATATTTTGACGTCTAAAGCAATAACTTTATGGATTTTATTCTAGGCCCGGCCTTGTTTGTGTAAAAGTTGCATAGAGTTCTGTGGAATATGATACTTTTAGGAAAATGAATACCCGAGCTTATGTACATCAATTACTTTACTTGTGGGTTATTTTGTTAACTTATGTTTGTATCAATTGTCTTTATTTAGAGGTGGGAAGAAAGAAAACTGAGATTTTTGTCTCCTCCCAAAAAATTTTGAACTTTTTTATTCATGTTGTGGTTAAATGTTAATTATGCATTCAAATAATAACTGCAGGCCATAAGTCTCATTCATTAATTGCTCAGATTAATTAATCACAAACCAATCACCATTCACCAATACCTATTTGGCTATTCATTGCATTTCCAATTATAGTTGACAGTTTCCACATGATTTAGAGTTATTTTATTACTAGTATAAAACTGTAATTTTTGATTAGAAGTTTTGGCCTTTTCATAGCTTATGAAAAAAAAAAAAAAGTTTTGGCCTTTTGCAGCCGTAAATGGAAGAAGGAACTTGAATAAAAACATTAACTCCTGCTCTTTGTCATCTTTTGCTTTATTAACTTCAAACCTACTTTTTAAAAATGGTAATAAGTTCAAAAACCCAGGCATATAATATGTCAACTACTTTGACTTTACCATATCAAGACGATAAGCTCGTGAAGGAGAGAAGAGTTGAAAAAAGAATCAAATGCTTGCAAAGCAAAAGAAAAAGAAAAAGACAGAACCTCTCTGTTCATAAGTCTCTCTGGCACGAGAAAGTTGAAAAAATCAACGCAACAAGATGATGATAATCATTAAATATTATCAGAGAGGGAGAGATTTCTAGGGATATGGTTGTTGGTAGTCATGGGAAGACAGTAAACGCCATCGCAACTGCATTTATTCTGTCTTTTGTATAGTCAAACAAACTAAGTTTTTTTTTTTTTATTATTGTTTCCCTATCTTTTGGTCTTGTCCTGAGATCAGATGTATAAAATACAGAGGCTTCTTTTCTTTTCCACTGTCATTATCCATTCCTCAAGATCTGTCTCTGCTGAGACAAGATGACGCTTCACCCATCTCTTGTGCTCTTCTTCTTGTTCATCTCATGCTTGACTCTTTCTTCAAGGGCTCTTCCTCTTTGTTCTGATTCAAGTGAGTTTTTTTCTTTTTTTGGAATATACTCTCATGGTTTTGACTTTTAGTTTTCTTTGTTTTATGCTCGTTTCTTTTTTTTTTTTCAGGAGCTCCCTTAGAGGGGAATTCAACATTGAGCTTTTGTCCTTACAAAGGCAAAACATGCTGCGATTCAAAGGAAGATTCAAATCTGAACAAGCAGTTTCAATCTATGAACATTTCAGACAAGAATTGTGCTTCTGTTGTAAAGTCAATCCTTTGTTCTGTAAGTACAATCTGTCTCTTTTTTTTTGTCTCTAAAAAGATTCTAAAATGTTTTTTTAGTCTGCAAACATTTGCTGTTCTATTTTTGGAAAGAATCTATAAAAGATGAATTGTATTTTAAGTTTTCTCTTGTTCTTTGTCATTATGATATTACAGAGATGTGATCCTTTTTCATCAGACTTATTCAGAGACCATTCAGATCAACAATCTGTCCCAGTCCTCTGCAACAATACCGGTTCAGCTAATTCATCAAAAGACTTTTGCTCCGAGACATGGGAGACATGTCAAAACATCTCCATATCAGGCTCTCCTTTTGCTCCCTCGTTACAAGGCCAAGCTGGACCGCCAATGAACACCAATGCCTCCAAGCTTGCTGATCTATGGCAGTCCAAAACCGATTTCTGCAGCGCCTTTGGTGGAGCTAGCTCCAACGAAACCATCTGCTTCAGCGGCGAGCCGGTTACTCTTAACGACACAACTCCTGACAAGCCCCCTCCTGGTCTATGCCTTGAGAAAATAGGAAACGGCTCTTACCTCAACATGGTTCCTCACCCTGATGGCTCAAACCGTGCCTTCTTCTCTACACAACCTGGAGTAGTGTTCTTGGCTGGTATACCGGACCAGGACTCGGGTGGGGTGTTGGATGTGGATCCATCTAGTCCCTTTGTGGATTTGACTGACGAAGTTCATTTGGATACTTCTATGGGAATGATGGGTATGGCTTTTCATCCAAAGTTTGCTCAAAACGGGCGGTTCTTCGCTTCTTTCAACTGTGATAAGTCCAAGTGGCCAGGCTGTACCGGAAGATGCTCATGTAACTCTGATGTGAACTGTGATCCTTCCAAAATAACTCCTGATAGTGGATCTCAACCATGCCAGTTCCAGACTGTTATAGCTGAGTACTCAGCCAATGGTACCTCATCAGACCCTTCTAAGGTGTTTTTACTAAAGTCTTCACCTCTAAAAAATCTTTGTTGTTTGTCATTGAGAGAGAGCCTTGACCCCTTTCTTCTTGTTGTTTTAGGCAAAGAATGCTAATCCAACTGAAGTCAGGAGGATATTCACAATGGGACTTCCTTTCACATCACACCATGCTGGACAGATTCTCTTTGGTCCTTCAGATGGGTACTTATACTTTATGATGGGAGATGGAGGTGGAGGCGCAGACCCTTATAACTTCTCACAGAACAAGAAGTCTCTGCTTGGGAAGATCATGAGGCTTGATGTAGATAACATTCCTAGTGCTTCTGATATCTCCAGAAGAGGTCTCTGGGGAAACTACTCTATACCTAAAGACAACCCTTTCCGTGAAGACAAGGAGCTTGAGCCTGAGATATGGGCTGTTGGACTGAGAAACCCTTGGAGATGCAGCTTTGATTCTTCTAGGCCTTCCTACTTCATGTGTGCTGATGTTGGACAGGTACGTAAATGATTTTTTTTGACAATGAGCTCCTCTGTTTGCAATCTTCTGCTGTTTCTTGATATGTTTTTGAGGTTAATAGGACACGTATGAGGAGGTGGATCTCATTACTAAAGGAGGAAACTACGGTTGGCGTGTTTATGAAGGACCTGAGCTTTTTCATCCTGAGTCATCTCCTGGAGGAAACACATCTGCTAAATCCATAAACTCTATATTTCCAGTGATGGGTTACAACCACTCTGAAGTTGACTCAAGCGGAAAATCAGCTTCAATCACTGGAGGATACTTTTATAGATCAGAGACTGATCCTTGCTTAGATGGAATGTGAGGGCCAACACACACTCTTTTTTTTTTTCTCTCTGCTTCCTCATATCTTTGTAGCTACGTTGCAACT